>NC_089873.1:142300000-142600000 GCF_040182565.1 Anser cygnoides | reverse complement strand
TGTCAAGTTGCACCAGAGTAAATTGTTGATAACAGTTTTCTACTGGTTACAAAGCCCTGAATTATAATTATTATTAATATATATATATATATTTTTTGTGCTATGTGAAGTATACCTCAGTGTACTTCTCAGTCCTGCAATTAGCTGTGGATAGGTGCATCACTGTTCGGAGCCCCATTGAAAGAATATCCTATTTGAGCTGCCAGAGAAAAATGAGACCAAGGAGGTTTATTTTTGTTAAAAACATTAAAAAAAAAAAAAAGTCATTTTGACAGTTTTTTCAGGAAACTTGTTTGTTTGCTTGTTTAAATTATTGAAACTACTACTGAAAATTTTCAATGTCTGAAGCCCAGTTTTCAGCAAACATGTCAATAACAAACATTGTGAATAAGGTATTAAACATTTACTGCAAAATATCAAATAGGTTTTAAAAGGCCAGATTTTTTCATTGCATTTAAAATGTTTAGAACATCCCTAAAAATTATGCGTCAACAGGAGTAAATTCAGCTTATTGCAAGATTCAATCCATATACTCTTCAGCGTGTGCACCAAGACTATATGAATAATTTGCCTATGTATGCACATCCCCTACAGAGATGAACTGAATAGCTGATTAAATATATATAATTTTGGACTAAATATGATTGTAAGGAGCCTAAAAAAGAAGTTTCAAGGAAAACCAAAACCAAAAACAACAAACAAGAAACCACACACACAGGCTTGGCAAAAGATAACTGGAACAGTTTCCCATGCGTAAGGGCCTGAGGGAACGTCATGAAGCTGAGACAAGGAAGGTTCAGGTTGGATATTAGGGAAAGGTTCTTCACCAAGAGGGACAGGCTCCCCAGAGCAGTGGCCATGGCCCCCAGCCTGCTGGAGTTCAAGTTGCATTTGGACAATGCTCTCAGACATACGGTCCAATTTTTGAGTGTTCCTGTGTAGATCCAGGAGGTGGACTTGATGAGCCTTGTGGATCCCTTCCAACTTGGGATATTTTATGATTTTATGACTCTAAGGATGCCATAGGAAAGAGAAATCATTGTGGAGAAAAAATAGACAAATGGGGCATTGTGTCTGACATCTTTGGCATCATTCTCAAGGATGTAATACAAAACTGGATCAGATGAACAGCAAAGTTAGGTAAAGCCTTGTTTAACAGCCCAGGGAATTTAGCTGTGTTAGATTAGGCAGAAAAAGAAGGATTCCTCATCAATGCCCTCAGCTCTTGTATTTTTTAACTACAATGTAAAAGTAACACTAACAAAATCAAATGAAAGAGCTTTACTGTGCTTTGTCTGTTTTGTGCTCTTTGGTCTTGCTATTTTTTTTCTCTCCTCATGGAAAATATGGATGAGGAAACAAGAAGAATAATGTCCTCTATCTCATCTACAGTATCTGTTTTTTGACAACTAAACTCTCCATTTAATTTAAGAGTTTTCAAATGTAATTTTGGATTGTGGAAAAAAAAAAAAAGAAAAAAGAAAAAAAAAAGAAAAACTCATTCCAGGTGTAAGCTTATTAATAGTGGTGAATTTATAACATATTAATATACTTTCAAACAATAAGTTGTTAGAACAGTGCACTGAATTTTCCCTTAAAAGTTTACGTCTTAATGTGTGAAATTAAAGGTAATAGTAATGTTCCGCTTCTCGCTTGGCACACTGTCGTTATTAGATCTCCATCCATTGTAGGTAGTTTTGCTAGCAGTTTTAGGGTTATAAAAAAAAGAGCACCAGAATTTAATAGAAAAAAAAAAAAAGAAACGGTAGGGCATTAAGTGTAGGATTATCTATTACTACTGAAAGATTAATTTTATGATATCTATGTATATTGTGGTTATGGATTGGTAGAATTTTATAATATGATGAAGTATTTTTTCTTGAAACTGTACAAAAAATAGAAAATCAGAATTATGTCTCAATTCCTCTCATTGGGCAAAACTTTGCTGAGGGAAGAAAATGTGCGTGTTTTATCTGTAGCAGAGCTGGAATAGGTATTCTTGCACCAGCAGATGTTGAACTAAATTGGATTCTTTTTTAATGTTCCTCTGTTGTGATGTTTACTGCTGTGATTCAACAACCTAGATTCCAGTCTCAATTGCCGTCGTAGGTTTTTCTCAATATTTCAACACGTATTTAAAATTCAGTCAGGTTACATGTAAAGCCCTCACATTTTGAGAGTGCCTCCAAGATAACAACTGCACCCACAATTAGCCTTTTCTTGGCTCTTTCCAGTTGCCCAGCGTGGCTCCTCAAAAGACCTGCCTTGGACGCTCAGATGCTGATTTTGCAGATGTGGGATATATATATATATATTTGAATATCCATTTGTTTGGTGGATGTGATATACCTAACCCTCCAAATGCAGCCCCTGGTTTCCATCTCAGCATTTCCAGTCACATAATTAAAGCAATCTTGCACCTTCCAGCCCGCACCTGCCACCGAGCATGTGGCCATCCCAGCACAGCTCCACACGAGCATATTCGTGTTTGCGCGGCAGTGTTTCATGGTTAATACAAATCATAAACAGGCTGTAAAAGATGAAGCGTCAATGAATCCTAGCTTTAAAATTGCTGGAAGCTAGAAGTTTTAAAACTGATACTGCAAAGTGAAAAATGAAATTTAACCAGGCATTTTGGTGAAGGAAAAATAATTTATTGGATGTAAGATGAAAAGCTGTGAGAGTAAACATCAATCTCATCTTAGACACATGTCATTGATTGATGTTTGCTCTGTGCTGCTGCCTGGAGGTAAACTCTTTGAAATAGCAAAGTAGGTACTTTATCTGTCTGTGGGTAGGAGCACAGTTTGCTAAGTTACTGTTTTTTTGAGACCCCGCTACATCTTTATGTTCAATCAAAGAGAAAACAGTAAATCAGAGTAATTGCTTTACCCCACGGCATTTCTGTTTGTAAATGGGAAAAAATACTGTAAAAATCCTCAAATTAACTTCTGCTGTTTAAGCGAGATAAAAAGTCTTAAAAAAAAAATAAAATCAGTTGCAACCTAGGAAGGTATTTTATTGATTATGTCACTTGGTCATCAAATGCAGCCCCTTTGTTATAATCGAACCAATACTTCAAGTGTCATTAGGGAAAACATTTACAGCTCAGAATGTAAGGCTGCCATCTCTAAGGGCTCACCGTATCCCATTAGCAATTAGTTCCCAAATAGGCATCATTTATACTTAGCTGAAAATGGAATTGGTACTGAGAAACTGGCCAGCAAAAAACATGGACATGAACAGTGGAAGAGAAAATAGACATTAAATGATGGCACTCCAATGTTGTCGGGCCATCCAGCAAGAAGAATAACCTGAATTGTAATTAAATTGTCAGAATTTGACTGTTTTCTAAAAATATTTGGGGTTATTGCCCTTACAAGGTCCCAGGTTGGCTAGGCCTTTTGTGTTTTAAAGTATTACAGAGATATGAGAACGATGGCGCTATTAAACTCAGACCCCAATTTCCATTCTGAATTCAGTTTTATAGTCACTGTCCTGCATAAGGGCTGAGCTGTTTTTATTTTATTATTTTATTTTATTTTATTTTTTTATTTTATTTTATTTTATTTTATTTTATTTTATTTTATTTTATTTTATTTTATTTTATTTTATTTTATTTTATTTTATTTTATTATATATATATATTTTTTGGTGTCGAGTGGTTGATTAGTTTTGTGTTTTGTTTTCATTTGGAAGATGATCATCTTTGCACACACCCTGGGGATAGTTAGAGCTTGCACCTGGGAGACTGGAAGTGATATTATTTCCACAGTGGTGGGAGGGGCTGATGCCATCTGATGGTGTTTCACACGGAGCCTCTTCATCTGGTATGAGAAAGGAAGGGTCGGTTTGGGCCCAAGTGAGGATGTCTGGGCGCGAGCTGACAACATCTGGGAAAGCAGCTCAGCCTTTGCAAGAAGCAGTTAGGTCTGCTCACAGGAAGTATCCAGGAACTGGGATTTTGCTAATTTAAGAGATCTTTCCATGTCACTGTGAGTCATCAGCTCTGCTTTTGTTTTTAATATGTCTAGACTTCAGAAAGTTTTGTATGAAGTACAACATGTAGCTGCTGGGGCAAAGGAGATCAAACTCCTGGGTCACAAACATCAACTGCAAATAGTTAAGCTGCTTCTGCTAAATCTATATTACAATATTTATGTGCATAGGGGGGCAGAAAGAGGTTGTGGGGGGTGTTACAAAAAATAAACTGATAGGAGGCAAGGGGAGCACCAGCGATCTTGCCCCCAGTTTACCCACCCAGGTCTTTTGCAGTCTCAAAGCTGCCAGGTATTAGAGGACAGTGATCTGGTGGCCAAATGACCGTATCTTTCCTGAATCTCCTCTTGGGGATGTGGTGATTTTGTGGTTTCTGGAAAAGTTGAGCAGTATCATTAATGCCCACAGTACAGCTGTGAAAGTGGGTGATACTTCAGTAAAGGTGCAGTGCTTCATTGGAGTGCAAAACTTGAGGGCATTCCCTACAGCTGAAGGGCAGGAGAACATGTTAGTGCATTGTCTCCATCCAGGTAATCATTAGGTTAAACCTTTTTATTCCACTTGTTCCAAATAGTGATGTCTGAGGGAGGGCAAATTGAGTCAGAAGTAGCGTGCTTTGGAAAAAAAAGGAAAAAAAAAATTAAAAAGAAAAAAAATAAGAGAGAGAGAAAGAGAATCCTCAACACTTAAAACTTTAGGCTTTTTATATGATTGCTTTCAGCCTAGCCTGAGACTACATAACTCTTTGGACTTTGTAAGAGATTAAATCCAGTCCCAGGTATTTCAGGTAAGGTTATTGCTCTGCTCCTTGGCTGTCCCCTGAGTCGTCTGTGTCTATTTCTAATTAAAGACTAAAGGATATAGTTCCTTCTGATGTCAAGCGCGGTGTGAAGAAAACTGTGGGTACTCCTGGCAATGCTGTGGAGGGGCCGGTGCTGCTGCCACCCTCCGGGCGCACCTCAGCTCTCCGGTTCGGGCAGCTCTCGTGGGGCGCCACGGCCAAAGAGGAGGTGCCCAGAAAGGGAGCCTTCCCAAAGCCATCACAAGAGCTTGGCATTTATTAAACGTGCCTCCTCTGAGAAGTGTGGCAACCCATTGGCATGCTGATCTGTACAGCACCAGAGAGTGAAATTGTTGAGGGTATTCTGGGAGAAGCGGAGAAGGTAGAGCTGCTGTGACTGGGATGACGTGTGCTGCAAGTGCTTTGAGCCTGAGACACTGGTGTTTGGACGTAATTAACTGGTAGATGTTTCCTTTTCAGCATGTCTCTTGGCAGATCTTAGGGCTAGGATGAATCAAAGTGTGGTTTTTAAAGCAGTGTGCTAAATTCAGTATAATGCAATTTTTGTAATTCAACATTTAGTCATATATAACTTTTGCATGTATTTGACCCATCACTCATGCTTCAGTTCATGTCCTTTAAGCATGAATTTGAAAGAGGCACAGCATTTTAAAAATAATAATATACCATTTAAAATCTGTTTAAATTCATCCTTTTGGAGTTTGACCTCTATAAAACAAATATAAATGACACTGACTGTTGAGAGATGACTGGTTGTATGTTCTTTGGTTACCGTGTCTTGCAAAACTGCTTCAACATTTTAGCCCACAGTACCAAAACTTAACCTATAAAATGATGTGTGAGTGTGCATATAACATACTATATATATATATACATATATATATAAATATGTACACCACACACATATGCACAGATGATCCAATGGGGAAAAAAAAAAATCTGGAGATATTTTGTGAACTACACAGCTTAGCTATGGAAATGATGAACATAGTGTAAATGGTTAAAAGGTACATGTGCATTTGGGATTGTTTTAAATTACAAATTAAACTAAAAAAAAAGGAAGAAAACTATTAAAAAGAATCATTTTCCATTAACTGAAGTGTTTGCAATAAAGAAAATTGTAGCAGTTGGCAGCATTCTCCTTGAACCAAAATAAATAAATACATTTGGTGACATACGTTCAAGGAAATGTGATTCTGCAACATTCATGCAAATAAGGAGCAGCCTCACAAATGCTGGAGATTTCACCA
The DNA here is from genome assembly GCF_040182565.1 of Anser cygnoides. Lineage (NCBI taxonomy): Eukaryota > Metazoa > Chordata > Aves > Anseriformes > Anatidae > Anser > Anser cygnoides. The sequence goes on along the minus strand of NC_089873.1, from coordinate 142,593,949 downwards.
TCTGTATTACCAAAGGAATACAACTCTTGACTTGTAGTTCTTCCTGACTTACTGCTTATAGATGGCATATTAGGCATTGTCACACTGTTTCTCCATTTGCATAATTATTCTGAATTATTGCAGGTTGTGATTTGTGTGGCCAACAGTGAGTGTCTCATTCAGGAAGGGGGTTCAGAGATCTGCGGACTTATATGTCTTCATCAAATAGTTCTTTGTCAAATGAAGGGATATTAGAGACTCGTATGTCTCCATCAAATAAAGGGATAAAAAAAGTCCCTCCACTTCAGGAGTATCACACCACAGCATTTTTAAATTTGTGTGAGGCGTAGTGAAGATCGGTGCACTTGTTTACTTCCTAGAAACTAGGTAGGGATCAGTATTATAATTAATCTCAGAGGAGCTGCCCATCTTTATTTGACTGCAGGCTACAATCCAAATGCAAAGCATCTGAAAGAGTCAACAGGGGATGGGGAAAGGCAGCTGAGGATGAAGCTATAACTGGATACCTGCAAATTCAGAAAAAGAAAAAAAAAGTTTTGTTTTGTTTTGTTTTTTTTTAAAACAAACAAACAAACAAACAAACACGTAGTAACCGTTATCCCTGGTGGCAGAAAGCTTACTTTAAAAACAGAGGTGTTTGTTAGAAAGTCTCTTATCCCAGCTTAAACAATGGGAGTACAGGGAGATGGCATGCTGTCGTGACTGAGGACTATTGGTCATGCAACAGTAAATGACAGCTACTCAGCCTCCTGGCCTCAGTGGTGTGCACGGTATATGATCTCTTCTCTGGACCCCTTTGGGATGCCTTTGCTAGTCCCTTCTTCCTGGAGGATGGCGTTTTCCTGCCCCAAACTCCACTCCTACGAATGCCTCCTCATTACACTGCTTTTTAAAGAGGGAGTATTAGTGTGAATAACGTGCTCATGAAAAATACACTATAAAAGCAACAAAAACAAAATAACATCTGTAAGCAGCAGAAAAAAAAATGGTGGTTGGAAGCTGTCTTAAACTTGCTGTACTAAAATCCTGTGTTCACAACAAAATTCTGTTCAATCTTGGGCATCCGCCCTTAGCTGGCTATCAGGAGGGTCACCTGAGAGCCCACCAGGAGCTGGTCTGATCCTACCTCCTAAGTCCTCGTGTGAAACCTATTTGTTAGGGCAGAAAGAGTCCAGGAGGGGTTAGCAGCATTTACAAGTAAACATAAGGTTTTGTGTTCGTTTGTTGACTGCTAAGGCATTGTTTTTAAATCCTACTAGTGTCTAACATATCCAACGTATTTTCAGCTCTCTCAAGTCTTGAATTAGAATCAGATAGCTGTTGGCCTTTTTGCAGCCTTGCCTGAGGCACGCTAGGTAACATCACGTGGGTAGCCAATGCAACATATGTTTAGCAAACTGGGAAGTGGTTAGCAAGGCAACATTTCTTTTTTTTTTTTATTAACACATGGTGCACTTACATGACATTAATATATATTTCTTCTTTACAGATTTACAGTGCCAGAAGAAAGGCATTAGCTGAGCTAGGCAAAATAGGCAATCGGCGCACTCGTCACATTGTACTGAAATAGCATGTAAACCTCATTGAATGCCTTGGTTTCCTTTGTGATGAGAATGACAGGATGAAATGTCTAAACCTGTGTTGTTCTGAGGAAATTTAGGGAAAGGTTTCTCTGGTTTATGATGTCATGCATTATACCAGAATTCTGGGGGAAAAAAAAATGAAAAAAAAAAGTTATCTTTTTTGTGTGTCTGTATTGGAGCCAGACTAATTCATTTCTAAAAATTAATACTGTTGTGTAGTGCAGTGATTTTATTTCCTCTCCAGCTACACTCTACCAGCCATACATACCATATCATGCCAGTATTCATTTATTCGTGCTCTAAAGTTGTGATAGTGTCAAATCCATCAGAAAGAAGAATTGTTTCAGCAGTAGTTTCACGACTTGGCTGATTAACAGAGATCAGAAGAAGCAGCCTAACTGTGGAAACCACTACAGCATGTAGTTTTAACAGCTCTTTAGGGAGCTAGTTAATGAAAGAATCACTACAGAAACACATCCATGTAAAAAAAGGAGCATTCTCATACAACACTCAGAGGATATGTCATAAGTGGAAATATGTTCATAATTTCTATTTACTCATAGCTGTAATTACCATCTGCCTTAAGAGTACTTTCAGTCTTTGTCAAAGTTGCTTAGATATTTCCTTTGTCACATTTCAAGCAGAGAAGTTCTGCACAGACTAGATCCTGCCCTGCGATTTCTTTTTTATTCTTCTGCAAGAATTTAATTATCTATTCTCTGTGTGAAGAAAGCAACAGCATTCCCAGAGACCTGAGCCTCCCCAGCCTGCTTGGACTGGCATTCGTCTGATTCATGTTCTTGCTTATTTTTGCCATCTGTCTGCAAAACAGAGCTCTTCACTTTTAAATTCACAGTGGTTTATATGTTGCCCGCTAATTTTTAACTCTAAAAAAATCTATTCCACTTTTTGCTGCAGTGTCTATGAGCCGGATAGAAACGTGCTGCGCAGGAAAGAATGGGAAAGGAGAAATCAGGAGGCCCAGCAGGAGGATGGCACATTTAACACAAGTTACTCCCTCTTCAGTGAACCATACAAGGTAGATGCTTCCCATCTGGGTGGCTCTTTATTTATTTATTTATTTTTATTTGACAGTATAAAATCACAGCCTGCAGAAGGCATTGTCCAGGTCTCAGCAACCTCCCACAAGTGCCAGCCTCGCAAAATTTGCATAGAACATTTATGGTTCATTGAGAATCGGATTTTTCTTATGTTAGCTTCTTACAGTGTTCAGCAGCACACGAGAATGAAACAAACGAGAAATATCCTAGCAATATTTGAGGTGGCATTAAAACTAGGAGGTGAAGGTGATGGTGCCCTGTTTCTGCTACACTTAGGAGAAAGTAATTGCGTTAGAATTGTGTGTGAAGGACAAGCCATACAGTAAACATTATGCTCTGGCCAAGGTTAATGTGATGAAATATCTTTTTTTTTTTCCTATAAGCATTGCAAACAACATTTGTCTGCTAGGCATGTTTTGCCCTCAACAAAGGCAGAAGTAACTCAACTCCTTTCTTTATCCCTCGTGGAAACAGTAATGCGATGAGGCACCACTGTCTCTCCCCACCTCCTGTTAGGAGGGTCAAGCAGGATCCTCTGCACCTAACTGCTGTCTCCAGAAGCTTCCAATCAAGTCCTTGTGAAGGGACCAGAGAGCAGCATCCCATGGAGGCTGCTCCTCTCCCCTAGATAACCCATGACTTTGCCTGTGTGCATCAAAGCAACGTCACGCATTTTCTGTTGTGACCTTCCGGTAATGCCCAAGCTGCTGTTAAATCCACCATGTTGTGAAGCCTTTCCCCTCCACGCTGCTTCACTTGTCCTTGGTGCTTTGGGTGCTTTAGTGCCTCTTTCCAAGAATCCCATCTAGGACCTGGCATTTGGCTCCTGCACCTGACTTCAGTGCTTTCATGTTTCTGCCCATGTCCCAGGGTCAGCTTTTAACCTGCTATTCCTTCCAGATTGTTACTGTTTCTAGTCCCTAATAAAAAAGAAAGATCTACCACTTTCAAACCATGTCTCTTGATAGAAGACAGCTCTGTCTGCCTTGAAGCTGACCTCCAGCTGCCCGAATTTCAGATTCATTACAAAGACATTTAGAAATCATGGGAAATGTCTTGAACTCCTCCTGACGGCTCCACTTGAAAAAGTCTACTGTGAGACCAATCAAGGGCTAATACATGGAAAAATGCCTGAAAAACTAAAGTTAGCTGTCTCTTGGCATTTAGGGAGGGCTCCACTGCAACAGGGACTAATAATTTTCCATTTGGTAGATCCAAAATAGACCCCTCAGAAAAAAAGGGCCTGTCTTTTTTCTGGGTCGCTGATACTGTGTTTTTTGTTTGTTTGTTTGTGCTACAGTATTTTGCACACTTTGATTATTACCTGTGTCCCAGTTACTGCCACAGACTTCATGTATCATGGACACATCAGTAGTTTCTGAGTTATGTATGATGTTTGAAGGCATCTGTGTGCAACCACAGTATAATTCCATCCACTGTAATGGGAGTGGACAGAAATTCATTGCGTTCTCTAGAAGCAGTGAAGATACTTAGTGGGTATCCCATGAGGAGGTCAGAATAAAGGTTCCATCCATACTTCTCATTCTCAAATGCTATGGCTCTATTTTGGACTAGCCTGTAAAAAAAGTGCTGCAGAGATACATCCTACAGCTGACTTACTCAAGGAAACACTGAGAAAGGCAAAGCACAAGACAGCTGTATAAATTGCCCACTGCTCTTCTGGCATGACAGTCACAGCTGCTTGGGAAGAACAGTCATTCTGACAGCATTGGACACCAAAACTTCAGCAGTGGGATACTCTGCATGTCATGTCCACACTGGCAACGGACTTATGGGGCTGTCTGACATCATGAAAGCATCAGTGTGGGGATGCAGAGCTGTGCCTTCATCATTTTTTTCTTATTGTAGAGAGAGACAGAAGAAGAAGAAACCTTTCTGTAAAAGCAAAGCTGAAACCGACTCTTAACTTATTTAAAGACCGTGTACAAGTTTTAGGTGTTTCCACAGGGGAATGAAGCTACAGCAGACATTCACTGCAAGCTCTGATCAAATTCAGTATTCCTCTGCACAGCTTGAGAAACATGAGCTAAAGCCAGAGGATTTGCCATTCAGAAGGTCATATCTGAAAATCAAAGACAGACTGGAAATCTCTTAAATCTTGTGTCTTCTCTCACCTTGACTTGTCTCGCTACTCCTGAAACATCAGATTTTCTGAGAAATCCTGACTCTTTGGGTTGCCCCTTATCCTCTTCGTTTCAAAGTATCCATAGCAACCCTCTATGAAGGATTACAGGAAATCCAGTGTGTTTTACTAGAAATGTCTTTTACGGGAGGTAAAAAAGTAGGAATTTCATTCTGGATATTTTCTGGACAGAATACTTTGCCTCATTAACCATATCAGGGCTTTTTATCAAGAAAAAAAACTGATGGCCTTCCATGCAACCATCAGGTTTATTTTTAGAAGGGTTGGATCCTGCAGGTCTTCAAATGTATGGATACATCTTACTTAGCAGAATAATGTAAGTTAGAAATGTTTGCACAGAATGCTTTTCCCACTTACTCATTTTGTGATTATGTTTTCCCTATGTGTATGGTTATATAAAGCCAGCAGTATTTCAGAGCAAACAACAGGACAAACTTTAACATCTGAAGCTCATAAGAAGTCACCCCAGATCCCAGCTTTTTTCCCTGGGAGAATGTAGGTCAGCTCTTCCAGATGAGCTCAGCTCAGCACAGAATCTCACCTCAGGATGTCCCCAGTTTATCCAGAAGGAATAAACAACACCAATCAGTTGACAGCCCATGCAATGATACAAGCATTCAATCTGTTTGCTGCAATTATTGTGGTTATCTGGCATCTATCAATAAGATGCATCTCTGTATGACATACATATCATATCCATATAGAAGAAAATCTACTAACTTCTCTGGGCTAGTGGTAGTCTACAGATAATCTGCAATTAGGCCTTTATTTTTTCCCATTCAAAAAGCAGCAATCAGAAAGAATGAACCTTCTCTTAGGGAAGCTGTGTTTCCTGGGGCAAAACTTAGACATAAAATTCTCTTACATCCATAGACCAAGAGGCAGCTGGGTAGAGAGCTGACCGACAAGCTGTATCAGGGGCCCTATTCCATTCTGTGGTCCTTGTTGACATACTCCTGGAATGCGAGGAAACCTGAGGCACAGGCTGGCTGAGACAGGCTGGGCACAGGCCCAAGGGCAGATCTCCATCCCTTGAGGAAAGATGGAAATGCATCTCTCTGCAAGGTGTCTACACAAGTTGGAGGATCCACTGGAAACGCAGAAGGGATCCACTCGGTAAAGGAAACATCTCTGTGTTTTCAAGAAAATAATTCTGCTGGTCAAGGAGATGCCTAAGTGTAGAAACCATTTCATTGACCCTAGGAAACACATATATGTATGTCCAACCATCTTCAAGATCAATCAGCCTAACTCCAGGTAGCCATGAATCTGACCTCCAAGCGGCCCAGGATCTCCATTGTCAGCTGGTCTTCTTTTTTTTTTTTTCCTCAATAGCAGCCAAGCACTCCCATGTAGATGCCTTCTGTGCCTCTTAATCTGCCTGAGTTAAACATGCTTTCTACCCCAGTTAAAGCTGTGAACTAGACAACTCATTGCATCTGCAGCACTTTCTTTTTAGATGTATGTGATGCTTCCTGCTTTTGAAGCCCCTTTAGTAATAACCTTTTCTCTGGGACACCAATGTGGTTCTTGTAAAGTGCAGAAACATCACCACCTTAAGCCACTTGCTGTCTGTGAATTAATGGTTCATAATTCTTTGTGTAGCAGATTACTGTCCTTGTGACAACAACAGCTGCATATGCAGAGAGAACATCAGGCTATAGAAGCTGATCCATCTTACCGCAAGTTTGCAAAGCAATGTTTCAGATGCAACATTACTGAGCTTTTCCCTTCCTCCTTCCATTCAACATATATTATTGCGGTATATTCAGCTGTTAGACAACATTGTTACATGCATATCAGAAAGCTAGCCATATATTTTCAGTAGTTACAAGGTACTGTCCCTGAAACTTGAGGGAACAAGTTGCAAGCAAGACAAGACTGTTTCTTCTACTGTCAACATTTACAAGGCATTTTTGCTTGGACTTAGTTTCTTTTTCGAAAACCCTTTAAAGAAGATTTTGAACAAAAGGAGTTTCAGTCCCTTTCCCTTACAGTTTTTCTGAGTGATTCAATTTTATTGGAAGTCTTAAAAAAAGAAATAAAACACCTCCACATTTCCAGAGTGACTGGTATTGCCGCTACGTCCTTCATATTTTTATATAACTTTAAGGGGGTCTTCTCCCCTTCCTTTACCCCCTTCTTTCTCCAAGATACTGATTCCCTCTTAAACCAAGATCCATCTCAAGATCTTCTTGGCCTTCTGAAGCCAATGGGTGTTTCCCCATCCAGGCTCCATGTCCAGAAGAGAGAAAGGAGAACACCACCAGCTCATTAATGTCTTCCTCTGAAAATGTAAAGCAAAGAACATTACACAACTGATTCTTGGCAGGGTTCAGAAAAATATTCACTGCAGAAAAGCTAATGATACACACTTTTGCTTGCAGCAGCTTTTTAAAGAAATATTTTTCAACCTTTCTCAGTATTTTTCCTTCACTTGTTATATTTCTTTGTGGAGTTTCTGCCTCTTTAGTCAGGAAGCAAATGGGTGATTTCAAAAACAATGATTAATCTTAAAGCAGAGAAATGTTGGCTATGTCCCTCCTGCAACCACTGAGCATTGTGAAGAATCTGGGGAGTTCTTCTCTTTTTTTTTTTTTTTTTTTTTTCCAAAGAGGAGAGTGCCCTGGAGTAAGCATCTCAGCAGAGTACTTTCAAAGAAGGGACGTAATGATCTATAGTTTTCCCATCATCCCATGACCTGTCTTCAAGTCACCTCACAGTGTTTGGCTGGCTTAGACTGGGGAGTTCATTCAACACTTACACTGGGCCTTGTGTGGCTTCCCAGCTGCAATGTGGAAACTTAAGCAGGCAGAGAAGGAAATCAAGAATGCAATATTTTCATTCATGGCTGAGGGAGAGCCTGCACCGGGCTATAGGAAAAGTTTTATCATGGTCAGATTTAATCCAAACCATTCTGTGTAGTTGCAATAATAAATTTTCTAGTTTCCAGGTAATATATTTTAACTACAGCATGATACCAGTGATAGATTTCTTTTTTTATATACTCTAAGGCCCTTTATAGCTTTTCCAGTTCAGGGTAGATTTAAGATGTTGACAAGTGTCTTCAGAGACAATAAGGATTTTCGATTTCATCCCTCAACGCTGCTGCTGAATAAGGCAGTGCTACTTCAGTAAGGATTTCAGCAGAAGCAAGCAGGGAATTTTGTTTGTCTTAGGCTGACTAGTGCGGAACTCTCACTTTTTGTTTTGCAGACCAACAAGGGGGATGAGCTATCAAATCGCATCCAGAATACCCTGGGCAACTATGATGAAATGAAAGACTTGTTAACTGACCGATCAAACCAGAGCCATCTTGTTGGGGTTCCCAAACCTGGGGTTCCTCAGGCATCTCTCCCCAAGCCCGATGAACATCTTATTGCAGACTCAAGACCACCACCTCTTCCCTCTATTTCCAGCACTTCTTCTTCCACACCAGCAGCTCTACCTACGCAGCAGAGCAAAAGCACCACGATGGGTTGGCAGAAGGCTGGGCACAATGCTGCTTCAGAGGGCCAGCAGAGAGCCAGCAAACATGGGCACCACTCGCTGGAGTCACACAAGGGCGACTTCAAACTGGCAAACCAAAAATCCAGTCTGGAGAAACTAAAACGCTATGCATCCAGTCCCACTTCCTCCTCCTCCTCCTCCAACGCTGCTCAGCAAAGCTCACTGAGGGCCACACTAGGTGACAACGCCAACAGAGTACCGCAGCCTGCAAAGCTAAGTTGTAACACAGAAGGAGGAGCTCAAACGCAAGAGAGGCCCTCAAAGCACGGCGGCGGGCACTGTGTCCAAAACTTCCCACCGTCTCTTGCTTCGAAGCCCAGTCTGGTTCAGCAGAAACCAACTGCTTATGTAAGGCCGATGGATGGTCAAGATCAGGCCCCCGATGAGTCTCCAAAGCTGAAGTTACCAGCAGAGACAACCAAGTCATACAGGGGAGTGCCTTCTAACAAGCCTGATTCGGCCAGGACCAAGTCAAAGATAGCAAAGTTCAGCATTCCTAAGCAAGAAGAGGTATGTGTTTTGGTGCTTTTTATGACATCCCATCTTGCGTAGATGGATGAATGGAAGCTTAGAACTGCAAGCTGCATCTGTCTCTTCACACATTTTTAAAGTCTTAGCTTGCACGTTTAAATTTTCTTTTACTCTTCTGACATTGACATACTATATTGCAAATAGCAGCCTCACGGTAATGTAAAGATATCTTAACAGCAAAATGCTCACTGTCTTTAGGATTGTAACACCTCCTACAGTGGCACATTTTCTAATAGTATACATTCACTGACATTTTTTTCCTAAATGTCCACATATAAAGTCTGGATATTTTTAATTTTTCTTTTTGCTAGGCTTGTGTGTTACGTTGAACTGTTCATATTTAGTTGAATTTTTTCTCTTTGGCAAAGATTAAATGAAGTGGTTGTGATAAGAAATAGTTTTGCTATCCTCAGTGATAACAAAGTAGTTTTACAATCTAAATAAACTACATAACAATATGAGATCTACAGAATAGATGGAAATGTAGCCATGAGACTCTCCTTTTAGTTCATTACATCTGTTTCTGTTTCAAACAAATTTCTAAGAAGACTGGGATTTTCTTCCTAAAACCACAATCTGTAGAAAACCAATCTTGCTACAAAGATGAGAACGTCTAAAAAACTTCTACACAATATTTCTGTTATCAGCAGTAGATTATGATGATAACTGCTTGGAATTATTTTACGTTCATTTATTTCATATTCCATTGACTTCAATGGGACACCATATTTATTGCTTGTATAATCTGTGATTTTCTGTCTTTGAGCTTTTTGAAAGGGGAGGAAACGGCTGGTTTTGGCAGAACGAAGGATGATTTCTTTTGGGGATGTATTGAGAGCCGTTTAAGTCGGTACAAAGATGGTCACATCCTCTTTTGCGAACTGATAGAGCTACCATGACTTAAACAATTTATAGTATTTATTGGAGTAAATGATTCTATTTGACTGAATCACTGGGACGGTCTCAAAGCAGAGATACTGATTTACTCTTATTTGACAGCTGTGGTGTGCCTTGAGTTGTTTTTAGTCTTAATATTTCTGTTTCTGGTGTTGTTAAAGGAGAGGAAAACTCTCATTTTCAGTTCAGTTTCAAGTTCTCTGGCCTTTTAATGCCTGTTTTTCAGAAATGGAGTTGACTGTTGTATTCCCCCTTCAGTTTGGTTTAGTAAGTTTCTCTGGAAGCAATTACTTCTCGCAGCTCCTGTAGGCATTATACCTATGTGTTTTTTTTTTTTTTCCTCTAAGTTTAAGTTCAGTCAGTTCCAAACAACTCTGAAGTGATGTATTATTCCTGAAAAGTGGTTGTTTTTAGGCTCTTAAGCTAAATTTGATAAGCAAATTTAGCATTTATAGATTGCTGTAATTGTGCAGATAGATCAGGTAATGGCATATACTAATATCCATTTAGCTATTATTTCCTCCTTCAGACTTGTGCTTCTATCTGCAAGTGAGAAGTATTGTTAGAATTAAAGAAGCCTGTGGCAATTGTCTGAATCTTTCAAATTTCCCTCTTTACATGTATGCAATACCCTAGGGACCAGTTTGGAAAGGGGTTTTGATAGGCAATCATTTGCATGTCTGAAATTCAGGATTTACCATTTGCATTCCAGAGTTGCCTACCTCAGTAGGAAAGAAAGCTTTCACTTGTTGTATGTGATCCATAATGATGCATAAAGATAAATTATACTGCAGTTTCTAGACATATAGACATATTTGACATTGCTTTAAACTAACTTGCTTAGATACTGATGGCAATGCAGGATGTGGTAGGTACTAAGTGTTCACCAATTTCTCACAGATTTTGTGGGATGCAGTATTTTTGAAACAGTATTTGATGACATAATATAAAAATTTAGCTGAAGTTGAAGGAGGTAGACAAAAACACTGTCTGGTAGGTTAAAAAAGAGGTTAAGTGGTCATAAAAATGATGGACATATTGTTCAGAATAAAATAGTAGATACTATGGGTGTTGTTGGAATTTGAATCTTGAGCTAGTGAAAGACAATGTTTAGATTTCATATTTAAGGGCTGAAAGTCCTGGTGATAAAAGTGTGCAACTTTTTTTTTTCCTTTATCCTGACATTTTCTTTGTTCTAACATTTTCCATCCTAAGTGACACAAAATGAAATTGGTAACCCACTGTTACTGCTACAGGGAGAAGTATTGACCAAGACTGAAATGTTTTTGTTGCCTAATCCACCCTCCCTTTAATTTTCAATCATGCTTCTTTTCGTTTCAAAACATTTTTCCATTCTTGTTATTTTTATCATACATCTCCTAATACCATTTTGTAAGAATTTCCATGTTGTTTATTTATTTATTTATTTTATTATTTTATTTTCTGCTTTCAAACTCATAAAACTTCTTCTCTACATCAAATGGCCACTGTTCCTCATTAGGGGCAGAAGGTTTAAACTGCTCTCAGCACAAAAGCTGTCACAGTTTTGTGAACCTGTGCAGGCAAGAATAAGTTTCTCTTGTTCAGGATGGGTCTAAAGGTGATGGCCAGAAAAGACCATGTATCCCTAGCGGCCATGGAATAGCCAGAAGAGTAGAGATGCAATATAGGATGATCATGAAGGGAAACAGGCTGACAAACAGGCTAGGACAGTGTCTGGAAAGCTATATGGAAATGGAAGTGAGTGGCAGAAATCTGCCTGAGGGCAGCCAGGAGAATATGGGAAGAAAGAGAGGAGCAAATAGCATGGGGATGGGATATAGTGGAAAGAAACTTGATATATGCTAAAATAAAAGGTATATGTCTGAAATGGTAAGGCACTTACTACGCTCTGGGGGCTTAGTGTAGGCAACAACAAGGTCTTTAAAGGAGTCATAGAATGACCAAATGGTTGAGGTTGAAAGTGACCTCTTGAGATTCACTAGGCCAATCTCCCTGCTGAAACAGTCAGCTTGAGCAGGCTGCCTGTGACCATGTCCAGTTGGGTTTTGAACATCTTCACAGATGGAAACCCCAAAACCTCTCTGGGCAATTTGTGCCAGTGTTTGATTTCCCTCACAGTAAACAAGTATATTCTTGTGTTCAGATGGAATTTCATGTCTTTTAGTTCATGCCCATTGGATCTTGCCCTGTCAGTGGCCACTACTAAGAGTCTTGCTCCCTCTCCTCCGTTGCCTCCCATCAGATAAGTGTTTATATTGCTGAGTTCCCCCAGCCCTAGCCCCTGGAGCCTTCTCTTCTCTGGGTTGAACAGTTCCAACTCTCTCAGCCTTTCCTTGACCGAGAGATGCTCCACTCCTGTAATCATCTTTGTGGCACTGCACTGGACTCACTCCAGTAGGTCCATATCTTTCATGTACTGGGAAGCTCAGAACTGGCCCCAGCACTTCAGATGCGGCCTCCAGGTCTTATTCTGTTCATCTAGTCAGACCCCAGCCTGTACTGCTGAATGGGGTTATTCCCCCCTATATTCAGAATTTTACATTTCTTCATGTTGAACTTCATGAAGTTCCTGTTAGTCCATCTCTCCAGCCTGTCAAGGTTCCTCTGGATGGCAGCATGACACCTGCAACTACTTTTGGACTGTTTGGATGGCAGAATGATTCCTGAAATCACTTTTCCCAGTTTTATATTACCTGCAAACTTGCTGAGGGTATGCTCTGCCCTATCATCCAGGCCATTAATGAAGACGTTAAACAGTGTTAGTCACAGTAGAGACTGTGTGGATACACCATTAGGAACTCATCTCCAGCAGGACTTTGTGCCACTTGTCACAACCTTCTGGGCCATTTTTATAGTCCTAGCTCTCTGTCTACCAGCCTAGTTTTGTTTGACCAAGTAGAGAGGTGAATGGTAAGAAATAACCATTTTCTCAACTCCTGCAGGCTAGATTTTCTTTTAAAGGGCAGATGTAGTGATAATCACTTTGGTTTTATTTTGAAAATCACATGTCTACAGGCAGCTCCAGCTTCCACAGACAGAGAAAACAAGGAAACAAGAATATATTGTTATAAAGCACTGATCTGCAAGTCCACTTTCAAAGCATTCGCACATTTCCATGCACTTGCATCTAGCTTATGGTACTTTCCAGAGTCTATCAGTATATCTAATAGTTATGCACTTTCATTTGTGTTTATCAGTTTGAAGGAACAATCAGTGGAAAAATAAACACAAAATGAAGCAAAGTTAAACCTCATATAAGAACTGAAGAATAAGAAGCAATGTCACACAGCATGTGTGAGTCTTCAGCAGGATACAAAATTGTCTTCTGTACATCCCTTGAGGTTTTCAGAGAAACAGGGCACAAAGTTGGCTGCAATACAATTATTATTCACTAGAAATAAATGCACTTGGATACAAATTATAGACCATTACTTTTCAAATACATGAAAAAGGTTGATTTTTAATGTAGTTCAATACCTCATTTAATATTTTTAATCAGTTTTGGAAAGCCTTCAATATCTTGACACAGACTGAAGCTTATAATTCTTTTTTAATTGTTTTAATGAGAGTAACTTGGATAGACCGGTGTGTAGAAAGGTATCAGTTACTCCTTTGGGAATTTAATCTTTAGGAACCAGGTTCATCAGTGTTAATTAGAATCCATACCCAACCTCCCTGTCCTTCCAAAATTATCATATTGCTCTGTATAAATGATAGCTTGTCATCTCAAGTACTGATATTTCACATTTTGAACTACTTAGGAATTGTATTGCTGTAGGTAAAAACCCACTGTATTGAATAGAAGGGAAGAGAAATGTATAAAGGAAAGGAAACAGGAAAAGCATGTGCCTTTTATTTCTACAATTTTGTTACAAGTGAGACAATAAGAAAAACCTAAGATGGTAAATCATGTTCTTTACATCTGAGCTCTGTTTTTGAATTTCATCTTGTGGGCTGCATGCTGATTTTTATTATTACATTGAAGAAGCCTTATCTACTCTCCTTTGCTTACTTCTGTAAGGGTTATGGAGTAAGAAAATCGAGGTTGCATTCAAGAATGACTAGCGGTCTAATGGTAAAAAAGATAGATTTTGTTCTGTTAAATTTGGGAACACGTTTATGTGAAATGTAGATAAGGTCATCATGAGGACGTGTTTATTTCACTTCATGGAGTACTTACACAACTTCTTCTGCAGCAGAAGTAATGCAAAATAGATTAAATGTTGAATCTTTTTTTTTTTCTTTTTCATTTTTGCCCTGGCCTTACTCAGGCAAATTCCTATTTGCCTGGATAAGATACTCTCTGCAGTCATTCTCGTTTGAGTGGCTATATATAGCTATCAGCATCTGGCATACACAGTAGCAAGTGTTCTTTAAATCTGCAATTTTTTTTCCTATCAGTTCTTTCCCCACGTATTAACGGAAACCCAAAACCAACCAACCAAAAAACCCCATCTCTTTTCTTCCCCCTTACCCCCTCAGAAAAAAATAATCCCAAATATAGACTTAGTGTCATTAATTTGCTCAAAATTACATTCTTTTAAGGAGAGATTTGCTGCATAGCATGTACAATAAGTAGGTCCATGCTTAAAATTGAAAGTGAAAGTTCCCATGTGAAAACACAAGTGCATCTCCATCTCATTTGACTACACAAGCTCCAGTGTAGATTAAACAGGGAAGATAGTCCTGATCGGCGCATGCTTCCTCTGGAAATACCATATATCTGGACCCACTGGGAATCAGTGTCAAGGAAAAGGGTTTAGGGGAGATCTGACTAAGTGCCTTTCCTCAAAGGCATGGTGCTGTCTTCCCCCTGCTGTGACAGAGCCTGTTGGGCTGCTGCAGGAGGAGGATCCAAGCAGGAGTTGAATCCAGGCTTTTTTTTTCTCTCATTCCTGGGGTGTTTGATTCTGACCCAGAAAGGCAAAAGTGAAAGCAGAGGAGCAGTTAAATATGCTTTTAGATAAAAAATGAAGAGATGAGTTGAATGTCTTAGCAAAAAGAAGTCCAGAAATCCTCTGGCATCATTCTAGTAGACATAGGTGCATTCTAGGCTTGAGACAGGCACAGAATTAAGCGTGTTGATACTCCTCTACCATTTATCAACTTTACTGAAGAACTGCAGTGCTTGAGAAGCCAGTTAGCAATCACAGCACTCGAGTACTGTAAATATGAGCCAGTTGTAGATGTTTTCTTTCCCAGATGTTCATGGGAAAGAGTTAGCAAGCTGCATTTACAAGAAGACACAGCTCAATTCATCCCTGTAATGTTACCGCTGACCTTCCCCACAAATAAAGGATGTTTTCCCACGTTAGACAGGAAGAACCGGACAACAAGAGCAGTGTGGTGCAAAGATCCCTGCTAGTCGTAGGTTATTCAAGACCTTCTAGTGAGTCCGTGGGAGGGCTGTGCATAACTGCCCATTTTTGTGTAAGAGAGTTCAGCAGACTAGGACTGGAGAGAAAGAATGTATTAAATAGACAGAGCAGTGTTTGAAACTCTTAATAAAAACAGCGGAGACCACAATGTGCAAAGATGGATTTTCCATACAGATTTCAAGTTGTGATACGAGCCTCTCCCTTTCTAGCAATCTGCAGTAATGAAGGCACACAGTAACTGTGTGTGCAGGCAGTTTTGCTGAACACATTGGGCTTAATTTTTCTAGTTATTCTTGCATGGTTGTTGTTGGAGAAAGAAAATGTTGTTTAAATACATTTACTTGACTTCTAGAGCTCTCTAGTTTTACTGTTTCCAACAGTGAAGCAGTTTCATTTCCCTTTTGAATTATTATTATTATTATTTTAAATTTGGGAAAGCACTAGCTAAACTTATAGGTTTGAAATTAAAGAATTGTTTTACTTAAACCTAAAGTTTTCTGTATGCGTTGCTTTCCATATGGTGTTTGCTACGCATTTGTTGCTATGGTGAATCTCTTGTTGTCCCTCATTGTTTTTAACTGGTAGGATGACTATCATCACAGAAAAATTTCCTGAAACTGGATGTAAACTTGCATTTGTCAAGGGAATCCCTTAATGTACACACCTGCCTTTTCATGAGTTTTTCCCAAGATTGTTTTTTTCCTAATTATTGAAAAAAAATATTCTGTGCAGCTCATTGGGGTCCCTTATAAATGAGATCCTCCCTTCAATAAAACTGGTCTTCCCATCTTTTCAAAAGATGAACAAGTAACTGCTTTTCTAGAGTTCAATAAACGTAATAATATGGTTCATTGTGATAAAAATGTGTTCCTCTTGCTTTTCTTTTATTATTATTATTATTATTTTTTCAATCAGACAGGGTGGTTTGGTTTATGAATCAGATCTGGAGTTGATACAAAAGTGCACGCATAAATTTGACCACAACCCTGTATAATTGCTTCTTCAGTTCCTTTTGGTAAGCAGTAAAGATATTGATGAAGGAAATAAGATTTCTAGGAGGACAAAAACATTTTTTAATTGCACATTTTGTCTAATTTTTCTAAATCCATCAGTAGTATTTATGATGATGGTAACGGGATGTAATTAAAAATCCTCCCTGCCAGAAACAGGTGTCACTGCTATCACTTTTCCACCTTTGGCCCTATTAGCATGGATTGCTCTTAAGGTCTGTGACAGTGTTCAGCAGTTGGAGAAACCCATCCTTTTCTGGACGTGCTGCAGAAGCTGTGCACTGTGGCATGGCACTCCTGCAAGCACAAGACACTCTCCTCAGCTCCAGGTTTCAGACGAGCATCTCCTCCCCATCTACTTGGTGGCTTCTCAGCAAAGGAGTGCTTAGAGAGGGCAGGGTATGTGCGGAGAGCGAGGGGGGATTTCAGATAACCAATGAAGTATTTAGACACTGCTTCTCAGACCTCACATTGTACGACACTAGAGCACTATGTCGGTGTGCAGTCAGGTGTGGAGTCCAAGCCTGCATTGCTCCTGCAGGGACTCACATTCCCCTTTCCAATAATTATAATGAGGTGGAGCACTCCTGTCTACTCCTTGTCTTCACAGCAATCTATAAGGTATCACAAAGGATTTAAAGGTAGTTAAATGTCTTTTTGTTGTTGTTTGATCAGTTTATGTAGGGTGTTTTATTTTATTTATTTATTTTTAAAGAAAATACAAGAAAAAAGATTTTATGGATTTGTTCTGTAGTTTCCCCCGTCTTTCATAAATTAGAGTGGCATGAAACTACCATCACTGTACATGCACACTGGGGTCAGTTATGACTGATGAGCAGGAGGACCAAATGAAAATACAAAGAGCTTCACAGATCACTGTTAATTCCAGGTAAATAAATAACGTATATGTGCCACTTGATATGTAAGGTTAAAAAGGTCAGACCTCCAGTAATTGTTGTAAATGCACCCAGCTAGGCCAGAAGCAGTTAAATTCTTTATTGTTGGTCACATACTCTCTTACAGTAAATGAAGACAAATATACCCTTAAATATCTGCATGTAACATACTTTATTCACCCTGCACATCGTAAAGTTGTCATTTCCGTAGCACTTCTGAATAGGGAAGATCTATCCCTGTGGCACCACAAAATAGCTTCCTAGAACAGTAATTAACAGAAGGCTGTTTTTTGGTTTGGTGTTTTTTTTTTTTTTTTTTTCAAGTTCAGAAAAGATAAATAACATAGGCGTCTGATTTCCTGTCACTCTTGGTTAACTTTGTATGAAAATGGATAGCTTCCAAATTAAAGCAGGCACCGGCCTGTCTGGAGAAAAATGCATCTCTAAAGAAATGTGTACATTACATATTCATGTAGTTCCAAATCTCTTAATTGTATTTTATGTATAACAATCTCATGTACTGAAATATGGTACCCTTATTATTTCTTGAGTTAAAACCAGCATGCCAGAGAGGCTGAGCTTGCTTTGTACATGGTTTAGGATAAGCATTTCCTTTCCCAAATTCTCTCATGTATACCCCACTCTCTTCCCTCTCCACCAACATGTTTCTCTAAGATATGGAGGCCCAGTGTGAGGTGGCTTTACACCACATTTTATTGAGAAGATAAATATACAAAGAACATTCAAGACAGTGAACCACAGGGTTGAGAATATAGAGACCCAGAATTTTCTCTCAGAACCAAAAGTTGATATTTATATTCCTCTATTTACTGCAAATGGCTGTGATGGAAGCTTGTGTAGGTACAAAGAGAGGAAAAACAAGAGCATTTCTTGTTAACTCTTATCATTGTGTCCCAATACCTGTTTAAGGAGTGATGGGATTTGAAATGTTCTCTCTGCTTTATAACCCTTTTGAAATGATGTTGAAGATGATTTCTTTTTTCTTGCATATGCTAGAGATTATTAGCATTCACACACCGACAGCATAATCTGTTGTTAATCAAATTTGGCATTTGTTTAAAGCTAGCTGTACAAGTGCATCCAAATACAGAGGCAGGAACTCTGCGACTATTTATGTGACTACTCCAACTCCTAGACCTGAAGTAGAAGACAGCTACAAGTTTATTGATTACAAACACAGTCAAAAGCAATTTTATATAGACTGGCCATGGTTTGGCAGTTAGGCATTATTTTAAGAAGCCTTCTTCAGTTTAATTACAATCTCAGGGACATCTGATACAAAGAAACTTATTAGCTGATTAATTGCTGATCTCTTGGAAGTACCAGTCTGGAGCTGAAATATGCTGTCCGGGCAGAGGGCATGGAAAGGAGAAGTAAGGGCAACGTGAGATGGACAATTTGAAAACCACCGTAAGCGAATAATGAATGTCTTTCTTGGACCAAATCACAAATGTTTAGCAGGCAGGGAAAGTAAAGCATGTACAGAATGAAAGGACACAAGAAAGATGTAGGCCCCATAAGAGTGGGGGGGTCTGAGAAGAGAAGAATTATGCCAGAGCCTGAAGAGGAAAGAATGAAGTTATGCTTTGAGAAACCCACCAAAATTGCTGCTGGTATCGCAGCCATAATTTATGATAAAGTCCACGTGCAAGATCTTTCAGGAGCTTAAAGATGGCTGGGAAGGCCTAAAAACTATTTGTTTGTTTGTTTGTTTGTTTGTTTATTGTTGCTGTGTGTTTTTTCTTGTACCTGTGAAGAGCACGCACCATCACATATTCTGTAGCCACACCATCTCTTTGGTGTTTTTTTTTTTTTTCTCCACTTTTTTTCCCCACTCTGAAGGTTTATAGCTTCTTATAATAATATCCTGTTACATTCTCATCAATAAACCAAAAACGATGCATCTTTTACTACTGTAATCTCATTCGGGAGTTTCAAAGCCCTTCATAAGCATTAACAGCAACTCTGACAAGAACATACTAAATTCATTTGCAGAGGAGTCAGCTGAGGTGCAGGCGGGCGGGGACACCTTTGCGGATGGCACCCGTGCCACCCCGAGTCAGTATCAAAGAGGAGAACAGAGATGGATAGACTGAACTCCTGGCTCTGCCCTCAGATATCTGCAACACAACTCCCTGTGTAACAACATAGAATATAAAACTCTGCCATAACTTCTGCAGTGGAAAATAAAGTTATGCAAAAGCATAAGCAAAGGCAGCTTGCTGAAGTCTGAATAATGTTGCTTGCTGTATTTCTTCCTACCATTTAGGTCACTTGAGGCAGAGACAGTTCCTGAGTGATTATGTCACTTATGGTTTACCACTTCCATTTGAGTTATTCACTGATCATGCTCCATTTGAAATTAATAGGACTTTTGCCATTGAATTCAGCAGTAGCAAGATCAGGGTTTGACAGGGATGAATATTTCTTTTCTACGTTGTATGAACTTCCTGTGGTCAAGAAGATATTGCTTGAGGCAAGACAGTTCTTTTTTATTCAGTCTCTCTTTGTTTTGTTCCAGAAACAGAGATGCAATACTTGTGGTTGTTTTTGACATCGTTATTACTTTGAAGAAAGTCAGCAATAGTAATGCAGAATAATGGTCGGTGGCAGAGGGTGGTATTTGAATTCATAAATGCTATACTGCATTAATCTATTAGCTTCAGGACATACCTTTAGAGCATCAAAGGAGCTTCTTGACCAGTCCAAGGTGCTTGACTCATTTTTCCTCTCTGGTAATTAAAGTTTCTAGCATCCTGTTCAGAATCAGTTTCTTCACTGTCTTTTAAGTGAATAAATCTAGGTGAGTGATTTCATGACAGTTGCACATTAGGAGTTATGGCATATCCCTGCACATAACTTACAGAACTATCTCAATACACGGAGAAGAGACCATAAAACATGCTGAATGGGGATTTCTCAGATATGCTAATTGCTGCTATATAAAGAGCACAGGATGAAGAGCTGACACAGAGGAAGTTCAACTAGAAAGCACCTGCCACAAATCTTTGAAGGTTCACGGACGAGCAAATCCTGCAGCTGCTCTTCATCACAGAGCTCTGCATGGTGATGACTTTGTATATGCAGGGAGCGAGCTCCAATACAGAGGGTCAGGGCAGCAGGAAGGCACGGGCTGAAACACAGCTCTGCCACCTCTGGGAGCTGCTGCTGCCATCAGGGTGACAGAAGGGCTGGCAGCTTTGCCAGCACCCCACATGGGAGCAGTTCCCACCCTCTGACTCTTCACTGCCTGGATGTGGTACCCAGGCCTGTCCCAAAACCACACCAAATACAGTTCTGATGTATTTTTCTTGAAATGCTCTGGATCACATTTCCTGTTCCCGTCTGTCCACGAGTCTGGTTTATTGTTGCTTTTGTTAGATCAGATTTTTGTGTATTTAGAGCATGGGCTGGTCTACCTGATAGACTTCCACTACCTATTCTGTGAAGCTTAGGTTTTGGGGGTCATACTCTTTCCAGTGGTGCCCAGCAACAGGACAAGAGGCAATGGGCACAAACTGAAGTACAGGAAGTTCCTGCTGAATATGAGAAAACAATTCGTTACTCTGTGGGTGACAGAGCACTGGAACAGGTTGCCCAGAGAGGCTGTGGGATCTCCTTCTCTGGAGTTATTCAAAACCCACGTGGATGCCGTCCTGCGCAATGTGATCATGGTGATCCTGCTTGACAAAGTCTTCTTGGACCAGATGATCTCCAGCAGTCCCTTCCAACATCAACCCAACAACCATTCTGTGATCCTGTGATTCACTGACAGGAAGGTGCTGTATGCATCAGTGATCCTCTTTTTTTTTTTCTTCTTTTTTTCTTTTTTTCTTTTTTTTTTCTCAAAATTTGCACTGAATAGGCATCTATGCTCAACTGTGAAAATGAGCTTGAGATTTCTAAATGACTGAAAAAGAATTTACAATGTGGAGGGGAACACGCAGTTTAGCAAACTTGCTGAAATCACCTGTGAGTTACACTGTTCACTGGCTATAGATAGGCATTGGAGTGGAGTGTGGTTGGATCACTGAACTCATTTTAAGTAGGCCATTAAACATCACCGCTAATACTGATTTTCAGCCATTGCACTTGAACCCTTCGCCTAAGGTTGACCTGGCAGACAGAAATCATAAGTGCTGTGCCCCAGCAGCTGATGGCTGTTCGGCTGCTCCTACTGATATCGCGACGTATTGTTTTTATACGAGTTTCCTGCACTATCAGTGAGATACTTGTCCTCCTAAATGTAATAATTAATGTGGAAAGATGAATCCAAATACTCATTATTCAATGATTTTAACTTAGAATTCTTCTTTTAAATAAATCAACTAGGCAAACCAAACAGTATAGAAATGAAATGTGTCTTTGCAGGCCCTGTGGGAAATTCAACTAATGAACTGAAAAGGATCAGTTTCTAGACAGGCGAGGAAGTCTGCTTAATTTAAATAAATACATTCAACTATTTGCCTCCTTATTTTAAAATCATGGTTTTGGGCATGATCCCATAATATGAAGAAAGTAACTTGAGTGCAGCCTATGTGGTTTGAAACACCAAGCAAAATACAATTAACTTTAAAATGGCAAATTGTAATGCTATTAAAAGAAAATCTTCTGCCTTCCGGGTGTGACTATCTTTTAAATGTGATGATGTCACCCCGTGAGCCGTTAAACCGTTATCAATGAGCAGGCTGTGCATTTTCTAATGATTACTGTGGAGCTGAAAAAGACTCTGTAATGTTCCTCCAGTTTGTTCATCATTTTTGTTTGATAATTGTCCTAAAAATCAATGACAGCTACTGAGTACAGAAATTTGATTGAACCAAGTATAAATATAGGCAGCAATTTAGGCTGCTCTTACTCAATAGGAAAATGTCTTTGGATAATAAGTGGATTCCTATCTAAATTCATGAGTTCTTTTATGACATTTTGGGTTAAGCCTGAAATAGATTAATCTTTTTCTGATAAAGTTGCATAAGCTGTGATTTCTCCGGTGACCACATTTAATTGGATATTAAATAAAGTGCTTATCTTTACACCAACAGGTTTTATGGGCTGGATTTTTTTTTCTGAACTGTATTTCACAGATTAAGTAACAAGTAGTAGGTGCGCACTAAAAAAATTGTTGATTAAACCGTGATATGCTTAGGTTAAAAATTTGACTGTGTTGGAGTAGGTAGGCTTTTGAGGTGCATGACTGTGATTAAGGGTTAAATCCAAAGGGCAGAGGGAAACTGAAGATGGATGCAAAGCATGGTGAGGTCTTCTTCCTTTCCCAAGGATTCTCCTGCAAGCATACAGTGGGGTGGTTTTCCATTGGATTCAGCAAGAAGCTTAAATTCCTTATAATGTTTTTGAAAATCTTGAGGTCAGGATTCATTATGCAGGGTGCTGTACAAGCACACAGTGAGGCATATCCTGTGATTGGGTATATCAGCCCTGGAAAGGCACGGGAAAGGTTAACAGAAACCTGGAAACTAAATTAACCTATTGCACCTGGAGGAAGGAGATAGGGATGATGCGGAGAGAAGTACCCAAATGGAAAACATAGATGGCATTCAGGAGGGGGAAGACTTAATAGGGTGAGCAAAGGCCACACTTGGAGGAAGAGTGAGAACAAGAGGAGAAGGGGGAGAAGGTGAAATCACAGGCTGGCTGGTGCTTTGGTGCTTCACTCACTGGAGAAGGTGGTACAAGAAGCTACAGAAGATAGCCAGGACTCACTGTGTTCCTTACTGATAATGAAGGGCACTCTGGAGCTGTGAGGACACTTCTGTCCCAGAAAAGGGCAGGGTGTTGGAGGAATCTGTCTGGGTACACTTGTGAGATCGGTGGAAGGAAACAGAGCAGCTGTGCAGAGTGAGAAGGGAACCACCAGTGTGAGCTAGAGGCATTGCACGGGGAGGAAATAAATGAAGACATTTGTGTTGAGTAAGCTGCGCTGAACCAAATGATGTGGAGCTCACACTAATTGCCATTTTTTTTTTCCCACTGGTATGACATACTGTGAATGTGAGAACAAACTGATTCCTCCCTGCGTAATCAAGCCTACTTTTGGTTTTCTGGGCATGGAGCTGGCAGCCGTGTAATAGAATTTTCTTGGTTTCATTTTCCACCTGTATGGGACAAGAGAATTGCTGTGATGCTCTGCAACCTGCTCAGGAACTTGGACAACCCTTTCCTGGTGGAGTTATTCTGACTTTGGCAAGCTGGAAGTGGTGTGGCATGTTTTTTTTTTTTTGTTTTTTCACTAAATAAAATTTACCCATTTCACAAAGCGTGCAATTGCTCCAGAGCTAATGTCAGGCTTTGAAATTTTAATTGCTCACTGAAGGGAGCTCGCTCCCTGCAGCGAGCCGGAGGAGGCTGGCAGGGCTACAGGTGCCACCGCCGTGCCGGCTGCGGTGACTCCTGGCGGCTGGCGTCAGTTGGCTGAGTTTCAACGCACAAGGTGTTAAAAATCCCACGTGTGTTACTTGAAAGATAAAAATAGAAAGCAGTTCCACAGAGTAATGGGGACATGCATAATGGCCTTGTGCTAATTTCAGTCTAGGGTCACTGGGCCCTCTCTTTTTTGCATAGTTGGGATAGCTGTGTCCAGATGATAAAGATGTTGACAATTATCGTCTCAGTCCTCCAGAGACCACACAAAGCTACGTCTTTTTTTTTTTCCTTTTTGTTTGTTTGTTTGTTTTTCTTTTATTTCTAGTTTGTCATGACTTTTGACATTGGCATGAGGCTACTTTCTAGAGGAATTTCCTTTGCTTTCTTGGCTTTTAGTAACGTAAGCATTTTGTTAAGATTTTTTTTCTCTGAATCCTTTTCTTTTGTCAATAGTTTTTAGGATGTTTTTCCCTTTGCTGCCTGTCACATGTCAGCTAGTAGTTTAGCAGTCATTATTTCCCCCTAAGCTACAGGAAAATTGCAAATTATTTACAATTTTTCTTTGGCTTGTTTTATTTCCAATAAAATAAGCATTTCTGATAAAACACCAGGAAAGGGATGACAAGCTTCAGAGCTCCTGTTGTTTCGGAGGCCAACTGCCAGGCCAGGGGCTACATCTCTGTTCAGCCCCCAGCTGTGTACACTGGTCTCTGTGGCAAGGGAGGCTGGTGGGAAGGTCTGGTGGCAGCCACAGCCTGCCCTGGGAGACAAGCCATGATGCACCCTGGTGCCCAGCTGGGAGTTCCTGTGGGTGTCTGTAGCTGTCTCTGTTAGCAAGCCCGCTACAGCAATCCCTACACAGCTGAGGGGGTGACTATTATGTGACCAGCTTGGTGACTTTGGGACTTTTCTTAGCAGAGCGTTATCTGTTTTTAAACCTTGTTCAAAACCCCAGAGAACATGGGTAGCTACGTAGCATAACCTTTGAGGCATGACTTGCCACGGTGACGCTGGCGTGTGGACCTCATTTCCTCATTTACCAATAAGTAGATCTGTGCAATCGTTTGAGGGAAGGCAGATGTGTATGAATGCCTCCCCTCTGTCAGAATGACAGTGCTGAGGTTGTCCAAACAGTATCCTGACAAGCTCAAAATAGATGTATGTTGCTTTTGCATGTACCACGGACCAGGGCCTCTACAGGTATAAACTGGCCTCATGTCACCAGCACTCACAATTTACCTTTTTACTTTCTCATCTCTTACAAGCGTGCAAAGAATTCACCCAAATACCTTTCCAGTGTCCATGCACCCCAACAGTAGTTTAATCTTGGGTTTAACAGAGAGACTTTGAAAATCCATGTACACAGATACAGTGTTTCTAAATTGCCAACACAACAGCAGAAGCTTAAGTGCAATTTTTATTCCAATAAAGATCTGATGAAATTATGCCTAATGGTCTGCAGACTGCATTTTTATATGCACTTGCATTGCTCCCATTGACTTCAACTGCTGTTGTCAAGGTATTTCAGTACTACCGAGCTAAGGATCATTACCCTGTGGTATGATAATACATAAAACTAATGCCACCATTTTTCCACTATAACAACAATACCTAGTGACTGAAGGCTACCTCCAACCCAATAACATGCAATCAAATATTTGTTTCAGATTTCAACATGCATATAAATTTTGAGACTTTGACAAAAGTGGCGGGATTTGATTAGCCCATGTCTCCAATTTGATCTTTGATTCTTAGCATAAAGACAAAACAAACTTGGCACCAATGAACAGATTAAAGATATTAAGATTTTTAAAGCATGGGGATTTTAGTTTGGAAGTTGAGAAAACTATATTTGAACTAAACTTTCATTGGCTTTCATGCAAACAACATTGAAATGATATATCTAGACTGTAAATATCCCAGCTCCCAAAGCTTGTGTCTTTCTAAAGCAAAACCATCCCCTGACTCCTGTTGCTGTAGCATACACCAGGGAGTATTCATACATGTCCTGGAGCTGAGCTTAGTTATCTGATTTCTGATATTAAAAATGACCCAGCAATTTTCTCTGGTTGTTCTAATGTAATGGAAAATACTGTACTTAAGTGCTGTTTGGGAGATAGTTTTGCAGAGATTACTTTTCTGGTTGCTAAGAAATTAAAAATTTTAAGTACGTCAAGGAAAGCAAATTCAATGATTATATAGCCTTTGCTACACTTTCTTGGTTTTTATTACTTTATCTTTTGTTTACTGTCTAAAACAAAGAAAACAATATAACGAAAGTACAACTGTAAATGTCTTGAAGAGTTGACTGGTACTACCTTTATGATAAAATTGACCATGGATTAGGTGGGAAAAAAAAAAAAAAAGAAAAAAAAAGCAATGACTCTGAGTTCCCTTGGAAACCTTGCAAACTCATCTTAAAAATGTACATCTTCCAGAAAAAAAATAGAAATGAAGGCTCAACAACCAAAACAGAATTCAGACGTGCACAAAAATGTCTTCTTGCTGTTTCTCCTACATCACTTGCGCTGTACAACTACAGACAAGAGATATGCAAAAACACAGTTGATTCATATGGCAGGTCCTTCTGATATTGTTTGCTACCCAAAATCCTGGGGTTATTTGTTTATTGCTATATGTTGACTGCTGTTAAGATGGGAAAAGACATTTGCCATATCTAAATTTTTCTGTACCCCTTTCCTTTTAAGAACCAGCCATTCTTCAAGAATAAAAAATGAAAATAGCTATAAAAGAACAAACAATAAAGCTACACACAGATTTGGAAAACTGTGTTTTTCAGGATATCAGGCCAAAAAAATTCATTGCAAAGGTATTTCACGGTTCATCAAACACCAGGCTCATTCGAAAACACTGAAGAATTTTGCTTGTGGAACAGATTCAGCCTTGATTGAAGAAGTCCTAATTTGGTGTCCCTTTTCAATGCATTCAAAGTTACAGCTACAGAATCACCTGCTTGTGCACTTTTCAAGCTCTCAGAGCTGCATTGTCTGACTCTTGCATATTTTATGTGACAGATTATCAATGCATAAAGTCTAGTACCCTGCGCACCAGTATTGGCATCATAGAAGTCTTCAAACATAACATTACTCAGACAATGTGACACCTCTCGTGTTCCTTACTGAATAGACTAGTAGAACAAGATAGGAAAGGCTTGGCTGGTGCAGCGTCAGAATAGTCCTGCGTGAGAGGACATGGATCTGTGGCTCCAGTTAGGTTCAGGAGATCTGGGCTCCATTTCTGGTACTGTCTCCTTCTTGTGGGTATCTCCTGCTGTCTCCGAAGTGCACAGCCAGCTCTCCCTGTTTCTAGAAAATACCAATAGAAAGTGGTCAGCTGCTATCCCCGAGGCTGCACAAATAGCCTCACTACCACAAGTGGGTGAGAGTGGTAGAGGCAGTTGGAAGGTTAAAGGCAGTAACCCCTGCTGCAAAATGCGAATAAGCTGTACACAGAAGCAAAGTGTACCTATCCTCAACACCACTCTGCTTTCCTGGCTGTGTAGCACCCTCTTTATTAATGGAGAATTCATCTGAATTCTTTGCACGCTGGTTTGCCGTTAAGTCTTGACATTTACCATGTGCAGGTAGTTACATACTTCTGTGAAATAGCACTGATGATGCCGTGGCATTAATTATTTGTATTATAAAGATGTCCACTGTCTAGAAACTGGTGCTCAGGCAATAATGTTCTTTGTAAGTATGTAAAGATATGTGTGCAAATATCTACAGTAATGCTGTACAAGCCTCAGCCCCTCTGTGTAAAGGTTCATATCACTGAAACGTGCAGGTTTTAAACCCTGCCATCTGTAATACACAGCATATCAGCTTCTGAAATGAGTACCATAACAGGTCTGAGTATGTGGAGCTTTGTATACCTACAGTAAGAGGATGTGTTCAGGCTTCTTTGATCAGGCTTGCGTCTGTCTGAAAAATAACTGTGCTCAAACTTAATCATCTAGTTCTACACAATACTTAAATTAATTCTGCAGAGAGGTTTAAATTGAACAAATGTATTCACTAGGGAAAGTATAATGGCATGACTGACTCGCTTAAAATACATCTAGGGTGAAACTGTTCTTAAAATTGTCAGTGGATCTGTAGATTTGCTCTATAAACGGTTTGGTAGACTATGGACCCCAATAATCACATCCTCTTTCTTTAAATATCACAAATTTGCAGGGAGAAAACAATTCCAGAATAACATTGTGAGAGTTTGCATGAAAACAGTTAGGTTATTTAGCTGCAAAATAGCTGTAACTCAGAAATATGCATCTTTGGAGTGAGGAGAAGAGAAGCCAGGGATTCTTTCTGTGTTGCAAGAGAGGCTCTCAAAATACCATGTGCAACTTCTGATGAACATGTGTCAGCTGTGAGGGTTTGACCACTGTTATATTAATAATCCCACCCTACCTTCACAGGGCATGATGCTATACCCTTTTTTCTTTAAAAGGGTTGCATTTCTTCTCTACTAGATCATGCTAGGTGACCTTTTAAAAAGTGTGGATAAATGAAGGAGCAATAAATTTAGTGCATCTCATGATTAAAAGAAGACTCTCTCATTTCTCCCCCTTTTTTTCTTTTATTTTTTTTAAACATGTCATTTACAAATAGTGGTGCTAGAGGACAGTTCAGAAAGAGATTTGAAATTGTATTTTATTGGACATGGTAATAAATTGTGGTATTGGATTGCACAACCAAAGGGTGGACTTATTAGGTAGTGGTGTTACATTATATTTCATACGCTGACTGAATGAGTTTGATGAGCAAAGACAGAGGATTAGCATGCAAACTACCCCCATTGTTTCATATTAAAAAGTGAATATTTAAAAGCTGAAAATGCAAATTTGTTTCAGTTACATGGCGCACATTTTTCAGTATGCAAATGTGCCACATCTGTGTATTTGTTTTGCTGCAGACACAACCAGCAAGAGTTTAGTGATGAAATCTGTTCTTAATTATGATAGCAGCTGTTAGAGCAGTAGCCATTTTTTTCCTCCTGATGTGAAGTTGCCTGATTTACTCATTTTTGTCTGCATTTGTCAGGGCTGCCAGTGCAGAGAGAGAACTCTTTGTGAGAGGTTGCAATTTGTTTTCTGTGCAAGAGCCAGTGAAAATTGACTAAATCTGCACAGCAGGGTAGTTTTGTCTTTTCTTTTCCTGCATTGCAAGCTGTTGTACCTCTGCTCCAGCACAAGAGGCCTATAAAACTACCAAACAAATGAGTGAGCTGTTAACTGTTCCAGCAAGTATCTTAAGCAGCGGTTCGTGTAAACTAACTATGCTTTAATGAAGAAGGAAAAAACTGCCTGACATCATAGATGTGGGACAGATGGTATTAATATGATGCATTGATAAACAGTTTGGAAGCTTATTTTTCCTTCCTCAATTATTTCATTTCCATATATGAGCCCAGTAGATTACTGAAGTTTGCAAATGACAGAAAGCTTAATACTTGTTTCCTCAATGTTTTGATGATGGGAAGAAA
Source organism: Anser cygnoides (assembly GCF_040182565.1). Classification (NCBI taxonomy): domain Eukaryota; kingdom Metazoa; phylum Chordata; class Aves; order Anseriformes; family Anatidae; genus Anser; species Anser cygnoides. The sequence goes on along the minus strand of NC_089873.1, from coordinate 142,565,009 downwards.
GAGTGGGAAGATTATAAATGGATGATAAAAAAACTCCTTTCTGAATACACCATCTCTTACAGTAATTTGTTAATGAGGCAATGCTGTTGCAAATCAACACAGAAAACGAGCAAGAATGCTTCATAGCATAATGAAAAATTGGCCAAAAACTGCAGTGAAAATGAAAACAGAATAAAAAGAAGACATAAGTTATTGATACTAAAACTTCTGTGCTAAGAGCCTACTGAATGAAACATTTATGGTCTCTCTACAGTCATAGACTAATAGTCTGTTTCACACTGGATTGTTTCCACAACAATATTTTATGCCTTGTTTTTTTTTGATCTAGACAACACTAAATTTAAACAGGTTTCAGTCCCACTCCTTTCTTGGTTAACTTTGCCTTATCCTGCATGACTGAAACCTATGCAAATTTGCCCATAGAATATACTGAGAGCAGGTAAAGGCTCTGCAAGAGTATGCAAAATCTGGCATTCTTTATTGCGAGAAACAATTTGCTTTTGCTTCCACAAACAGAAAGAGTTCAGTGGATTGTGTAGCTCTTTACTTAAGAGAAGGATTCTCCCTTTATTTTCTGCAGTTCAGCTTTTCCTGTTTCTCTTTTGACCTTTAAACCTTACATTTATCTAAAAGAAATGCAAGATGACAAGAATATGAGAGGGTGCAGGTAAACTTTACTCATAAATGGAGGATATCTCAAAGTTAAGGTATCTGACATAGTAAATCTGTAAATATAAAATGAGTTGACTTATGGATTATTTCTCAGTACAAGAATATGCTTAAATATCATGGGGATGGGCACACTGGAAACTGATGTATGGGCATGGGTATGATGGGGTAATAGGAAAAAATTTAGTCCATGAGTAGTTGTTTTCTTACAGAAAGAGAGAAGAAGAGAGAGAGAGAGAAGGAGAGAGAGGGGAAAAAAGAGAAAGAGGATCACACAGTGGGTTATGTTAAGGACCTGGAATAGTGTAAACATGTAGTAGATGGGCAAGAAGACAGTGCTTTATCCAGTGACAGGTAAAGCATACTGTGGCAGGACTCACCTTGGGGTACCACTGCCTCTTTGCTGACAGAGCAGCCACCTTCATGATGGGTGACTGCAGGGCATCATCTGGAATAAATGGCATGTACTAAAATTAACAAATTGTTCTAGTTTGCTTTATTCTTCTGAGCTTTCTAAGATGCTTGTCCATTGCCAGTTTTACCATTTTGAACTGCATATATAACTCCTATTAGCCTGAGCATGAGAACTGTGCTGTTAGTCTCTCTGGTTCCCCTTATTTTTCTTTACGCATGACTTCCTTCAGAGAGTTTCTTGGTATCCTGTCAGGAAGCCCAGACGCTATTGCTAGGTTATAAAACTAGTGGAATATAAAAGCTTTTTTTTTTAAAAAAAAAAAAAAAAAAACTTTTTTTAAACATTTGTTTTCATGAGAAGGAGAGTTGGGATGGCAGAAGGAGTCATAAGGAAGTAACCTGAGGAGGGAGGAAGGTCTGGATTTTCCACTGAAGTTATATTTAAAAGGTGCCTTCCCTGAATTTTTGTTTTGTCTATGTCTTGCCTTCTCAGTGGACCTGGCATTAGGTGTTTCACATACAGACATGGTCATGTGAACTAGTGAATCAAGGCTCCCATTGCACTCAGTTGAAATAGACTATTTTGGGTTGCAATTAATCTGACCTTCCCAAATGTCCAGTTAGAATATGAGAAATCCTTAAAAGCATGCAATTCCCTCCATTGACCAGCAAAGGAAAGTAGAGCAGTTAGCTTATGTGTTGATGTCTACAGTTAGTGAAATAAATCCCCAGCTTTCTGTGCTTTGTATTGCTGCTGTGCCAAGCCTGTTGCATACCTAAATAATTACTGTAGGTTTGAACAGTAGTCACTGAACCTGTAGTTGTGAATTGCATATTAGTCACTTAGTGTTTTTTTCCCCCCTTAAAAAAGCACCATTTGCAAGAGGTTATAGGTTTTAGCAAGGTGTCTTCACACTTTAGTATCATGATTACAGTAATAAATATACAGAAATGTTGCTCCCTAGCATTATGTCACTGAAATTTGCTGACACAGTAAGTTGAAAATGAGATACAGTGAATTATGACTTATGACTTCAGCATATGTTACAGAGGGTACTTTAATAGAAGAGGTGCATATGATACTAATTGTACTGTGAAATCACGCTATAATACTTCAAGTAATCACACTTCAAAGTGACAAAATTTTCTTAAAAGGCATCTTCCCCAGAGACGCTGTCTGTTCCAACTTTTTATGTCTTCTCCTTATTACATAAAAAAAAAACATTTACTTTTGTGTTGGCAAACATTTTCAAATATATTCCATATAAAAACAAATGTCTGATACTGCATTTGGATCAATGCATGTGGGTGTAAAGCACTTGAGGCAGAGGAGTCTTTGACCCCCTAGATGAGTTAGTGTGAGAATAAGGGAGATAGCTTCTTCCCATTTAGGCGGAGAAAAGATTTAAAGACATACTAGAGATGTCACCTCCCGCTGTCTGGTAACTTATTGGCTGTCAGCCAAGATAAGGAAAAAAGATGCCCTGTATTCAACACCCCAGTACACGCTGGTTAGAAACGTCTTCTCTCAGGAATTTGGAGAAGAAACCATGCCTGGTCCCCGCTGATCAAAGCAGCAGTTTAGTAGCAGATCCCCAGGGCTACTGATGAAGAAGTGGGACATTTGCCTGCTTCTTCTGCTTCTCCACATCACTGCCCTATGTCCCCACAAGTAAGACATTTATCCAAAAAAGAGATAGGAGGCAGACCTGTGTCCCTGAGGGAGGTCCACACAGACTTACCCCAGGGCTCACCTCCATCACCCCACCCCATGTGAGACGTTCTTACAGTGTTGGCTATTTTGCAAGCTTCATTGTCAGTGCAAGGAGGTGTTTGTCAGGAATTTTTTCATTGGATAACATGACATTTTTCTCCCAAATGATTCCCGCAACTACATAATTCCTGGAGCTACAGTTCAAAGAATGAAGGAGCATAGAAAAGTGTATAATGTATAAAATCTACATTAATGTAGATTCAGAATTTAGAACTGTTTGAATACCAGGTTTGCTCTCAGCCATTTCAAGCAAAAGGACATCATCTTTAATATGTAGATAAGGAAAATAGGACAAGTCCTGGCTCCACTGGAGGCAAAGGTAAATTTCTCACTCATGTCAAGTTGTTTTGTTGTTTGTGGTATTTTTTGTTTTGGTTTGTTTTTTGTTTTAGCTTGGCATGTTTTTGATACAGATAGGTTAATTTACTTGTTGTGAATAGTAGATTCGTCAAAGCAGTTGGTATGGAGACAAACAGAAGTAAGAGCTTTCACTGGAAGGGAAAACAAAACAACAACAACAAAACACACTGAAAAATGTTGAAATTGTTAATTCCAAAATTTCAAAGTCAAATATTTCAAAAGTTTAATGTGAAAGAATTCCTTCGATTCAAAATTTTCCTTCATTTCTTATTTTTTCAGGAGATAAAAATATAAAATCCAAGTATTTGGTTTCAAATCAAATAAAATGTTTTGACTGATGTAGTATAATTAATTTACTATTCACTTTCTCCTTTTTAAAGAAATAACAAAATAAAAATATTCAGCTCAAACAAGAACAGTTTTTCTTACAATTTTCACTTCAGCTGCTAACCCAGAAAATCCATTACTTTCACATTTTTAATTCATGCCAAAGTCTTAGGAGCTATTTTGGCCTGTCACTTGATGGGCATATTGCATAAAATATCTTAAATATTTATGAACGTATCAAACTCTATGACACAAGTAGCTTGCTTATCAGATTTGTTTTCCAAAGTAAACTTTACAGCTGTAACTCTGTATAATGAAGGAAGTCTTGCTTAAACTTATGTCAGAATATAAGAAAGCTTTTCATTATAAAACACATGGTTTAAAATAAAAGAGTGGAGGAACTCAGAAGGTATTTTTTGTCCTTCCTATGCTGGGTGTAGACTGAACTATACTAAATGTTTAATTCATGGCCAAGAAATATGTGATTTTTAGTAGGTTTTCCTGCTGGAGTACAGCTCTCTGTGACTTAATTGGAAATTTAATTTAATTTAAATTGAAAAGTGTTTTTCATTTGTGAAGTATTCCCATCAGAAATCTAGGGTATCTTACAGAATTAAATTCTGTATCACTGTTAAACTCTTACTTGAATATTTCTCATCTGTGTTCTCCCATAGTCATAAGTCTCCATGTCTGAATTTTGCATTGTGTGTATTTGATGAGACATTCCCTTATTTAATGCACCCATTTTTTTCCTAAAGAAAAGGTGACAATGAAAATAAATAATTAACAGAGAGGTTGGGAAGTGATTAATTTCTTGAGCATTTGCTGAGGTAGTGTTGCAGTAAACCCAGAATACAGTTGTTTAGTAAGCTGAAAAATCAAAACCAAAAGGCCTCACCGTTGCCCCACGGGAACCCACTGGCACCTTTCCAAGAGCATCAGGACAGCATTTATATTGCACAGGGCAGACTGTCACTGCCATTTTCTTTAATACAGATTTAAGGGCTGCAGAATCACAGCACCACAGAGGTGCTGAGGCTGTCAGGGCCCTCTGGGGGCCACCAGGCCCAAGCCCTGCCCCAGCAGGGCCACCCAGCGCAGGCTGCCCAGGCCCATCTCCAGGCGGCTTTGGAAGGCCTCCAAGGAGGAAACCCCACAGCCTCTCTGGGCAGCCTGTGCCAGGGCTCCTCACCCGCACAGCACAGAAGTGCTCCTGGTGCTCACGGGGAGCCTCCTGGGTGCCAGTTTGTGCCCAGGGCCTCTGGTCCTGGCACTGGGCACCACTGACAAGAGCCTGGCTCTGTCTTCATTGCACCCTCCCTTCAGGTATTTACAGACGTTGATGCAATCCCCCTGAGCATCCTCTTCTCCAGGCCAAATGGCCCCAGCACTCCCAGCCACTCCTCATAGGAGAGGTGCCACAGTCCTTGATCATCTTGGTGGCGCTCCCATTGGACTCTTTCTGGTATATCCATGTCCCTCTTTTACTAGAGAACTGGATACAGAAGCCATTGTGCTTGGAGTTCTCCACCTTGATTGGAGTGGCTGCCTTCTCCTACCAAAATGGAGCATTGCTTCTCAGAGCCAGTAGTCTTAAATACCACATCAGGCAGAGGAGGTGTAAAACTAATGATATTGAAGACAACAAGGATGAAAAATGCATTAGAGAAGTGCATGTCTTTAATAACACTTCAGTAAGCCCTATGTTAAGTTTTAGGGGAAAACCAGTGTTTAATTGTCTTTTCAAAAAACTACTTGAATTTCAGTTGGCAGTGTCATCTGGAAAAAAACTTAGTAAACCAAGTCCTAGCATTTCGGCCACACAAATTGCTTCCATCAGTGGAAGAACTGCTCATCTAGCTGCTCAGATAGTTATTTCTGCACTGGAAAAGCTGGAAAAAATATGGCTTTTCTTGTAGAATTTTACTTTATTTTCCATGAGGGTGGAAGAAGAGATGTACAGAATGGTGTTCCAACATCAGTACTGGGAGCATGTACTGCTGCACAATATTACCATTTGAAAACCAAGCCCAGTCTTTCCAAAACTGGGAATCTAAATACCTATAGGCACTGACCTGATGTTCTTCATTGATCCATCATCACACCCAGGAATCACTGCTGATATCAAATGAAACAGTGAGGTTTCTGCAAAAAGTAGAAAAACCTGAGGGGGCTCTTCTTTGGGAAGTTGTTGCTCTTTGTGTTAGTCTGGCTACTCTTTCTGCGGCTTTAGTTAGTCATAACTGAAGGAAGTTTTCGTGGCTTTAGCACAGCATGAGACTTTTCTTCAGGCAAGAACTGTGACCCAAGGAGTGCCACCACTGGAGTGGGGAGGACCTCAGAGTCTGTTGGATGCCCAGGATCAAAACCCCAACCCACCAGACCATATATACTTTGAGAGTTTAATTTTGAAAGTCCCAGCTTGGGTTTTAAAAAAAAATCTTTTAAATTGTTTTCCTAAGCATGATGCACTGGAAAAACAAAAGGTGGGAAGCAGGTGGATCAATATGAGCTATATACGGCCTTATTCTTATTTATGATATGGTCTCTTTATCTTGCTTTGGCATTATAAAGGAGCCCTAAAATTAGTGTAGAAATTGCAATTTAAATTCCATTACGTTCACTGTAAAGAGATTCACTGTCAGGATGAAGGAGGAGAGGCATGGTTTAGTGATAATGAGAATCAGGCCCATTATTCCCAAGAAATTCATTTTGTTTGAGTGAGAGAAGGGGAACTTCTAGGTCATTTCAGTAGTTATTTTATTCTGTAAAGAATAAATAGAGGAGACTCTGTACCACTGGCAAATTTGATCTATAATGCCTCGTGCACAAATCAGATTGTTCAAATGAACCTTGATCGCTGCAGAGAAGCATAAGAGAGACTGACAGGTAGTACTTGGTTTGCAGAAAATAAGTCTTTGCTCTGCAGCTGATTGACTTGCTCACCTTTGCCTGTAGATCTGATAAATGTATTCTACCAGTGAGTTTGCACATAGCTACCTCTGTTCTTAAGTAAGCTTTTTTATTTCCTGGTACTTTTGACAGACAGTATTTGTATATGAATACGCATACCATTCGGGAAATATTATGCTTTGTTCCTTATTGTGCTGTTCTAAAACACTTTGACTGCAGTTTCCCCAAGTCAGGAGTGCTTACTGCCATTGATAAAAATGCTCGTCATGTTTAGCAGTGTTTCAAGGCCTTTCTCCCTGTTCAGAAAACAGTAATACACCATATTTACTCACTTTTGTTGAGACTTTAAAGATGTCTTAAGAGATTTAACTGAAGTAACTTATCAGATAAGGCCAAATGTGAACCAATTTAGCCAAAATGGTAAATATTTTGAAAAACTGTGAGCTCACAAAAGCAAGAAATGATTACAGTGACTATTTTGGATTAGGTGCAAGTAAATGACCCTTATGAAATCTGGTGATAAAAACTTAATTTTATTCTCCCATTCATGACATATTGGGGAAAGTTAATGGCATTTTTAATTTACCTATTTTATGTACACTGGCACTTACTAAAAATATCATAATGTTTGTATAAGGCAACCCAATCCAATAATCCAATGATGATTATAACACTAGTATAATGCACTTCTGTTATCATGCTCTTCTTGCTTTGCAAATAATGGCATGTAGATCAAAAAAAAAAAAAAAGGTATATCTTTTTGAGCTGTTTATTCTTCGCTTACTTTTAATTCCTTAAGGGGTGTTAATACAATCAGTTCGTGAACACGGAAAAGAGAACTTGGGTTAATAGTCTGTAGATCAGTCTCTCTATCTCCCTGGAGGATTTTATCTTCTAGCTACAGCAGTATGATGAGGTATATGGCTGGGTTTTGTTTTAATTAATGTTTTAGGCTTCCCTTCCCAGAGAGCTTGGATGGATATGGTGTGATCATATTGCACCACTGTGTCAGAAGTGTTGAATAACACACTTATTTCTCTGCTTGGAAAGTCTCAATAATGAGTTCACAGGTGTTAAATTAGAATTATTTCAATCTATTGTATAAAGTCAGACACCAATTAATTTCTCAGTCTTGGTTAGGGAAAACTGAAGAACAATCAGGTAAAAATTTTAAAGCCCTGTACTAAATTGCTTCTTTACTCCAAGGTACTGCAGCCTTATATCTAGCATGTTTAGAGTTTTGTTTCTAAAGAAAGACTAACCTTAAAGATAGGAAGCACAATTGGTATGAGACACAATAAATTTAGCTAACTATATCTCTCACAATAATACATAAACATGCTCTCACCCCAAATCACTGCAAAGGTTAAATTCTGTTTGGAATAATGTTTAAATGCAATGCAGAAATGGCGGTTTTCTGGAATTAATGAATGTTTCTGCTGGTTTGGGTGTCTCTCGTGTTCTGATTACAGGACTTGATGCAAGGCTCTTATTAAGAAAATGTCTCATTAATACACTACCTCTAGAAGGGAACAATCCTCAGCAGACATTCCCTCCCATTCAGCAGATCACAACACAAGGTCCATGCCACAGCCATTTAAACATGAAATGGAACCAAGCAACCTAATTAAAATAATATCTGCACAAGCTCTATGTGCCACCAAAGACCCATACATGAAGTAATCATTTTCTGTTAAAGGTTTCATAAACAGAAAACAAAGGAAGCATCTAGTTTGAAACCAAAGCCCCAAAAAATTCCAAAGGAGGGAACAAAATATTTATTTATAATTAAAAACACATAAGACCAGCCTCAATCAAAACTGCTTTTAAATTAATACAGAAAGGAAAAGACTGAGAGAGTGTCGTGTTTTTGCAATATGTATTACCCCAGATAATGTTTTCCAAAAATGTTAAATGCTACAAAATGGGCAAAGGTTATCTAGCAACCTTGACATGATCCAGACCCAAAAATATACACATAAACAATGGCAAAAAAAAATAATAGTGGATAAAACTCCTCCTTCCCTCAGCAGAGTTATGACAAGGCCTTTTAAAAATCATTTAAAAGCTGTTTAATCCACCCCCCTGCCCTCCTTCCTCAAAGTACATGAGACTTGTGCTGGATTCAACCAAGGATAAATTCATCCAGTCTGAATTAGCAGTATTAGCAGCACTTCATTAGAGTGGGAGAGGGGAAATGATCCTTTCAGAGCTTGTTTTAAGAAAGCTTGCATTCAATGAGTAAGTAGCTTCTGTTAATAGGGCGTCTATAAAAACCCTTCCTTTATCTATGTTTGCATTCAGTTAATGCTAACGTAGAGATAAGCTACAAAACATAGGAGAGGGCTTACTGCCGAGAGTTGCTTATGTAGCTGATGACAAGGGATGATAGAAGTTCTGCCAGGGATGAGCGCTGGTGGAGGATGCTGAGAGGAGCAGGTTTAACTTCACTGAGCAATCAGTATACAGCATCTGAAGGTCAAGGGAACTCCAGAGCATTTGAAAAATACATAAGGTATGTGGAATGAGACTTAAGGGGGTTGCAAACTGTACATCTTTCTTTGGGTCATTTTCTGGGCAGACTTGGAGCTGATGTGATTTTTTCGCAGCACGTGTTAAGAGTGTATTTTGGTAGTGATATTAAGGCCAGGTATGACAGTCATTACCACTTCTGAATAATGGTGCAGGTATACCAATAATACTGCTGCAAAGCAATTGCAAGTGGCTCATTCACATCTTATGTGGCAGTCCTTGCTCTGCCCATTGTAAATGATGAGATTAGGTTGGTCTTTGAGGGAGTGACATCTTAATTCCACTGGCAGAAGGTCTGGAAATGTCAAATCACTCTACAAGAGCACAACAGAAATCCCCCCCTCAAGCCAGGCAGCGGTTGAAGACAAGACTGGGTGAAACCTTGAGTTTCCATTTTGCAGTTTTGACATTTCAAAAATTATTTTTGTTCCTATTCAGAACAGGCTATTTAAAATCCAGATAAAGTAGATTCTCTCTAATTGGAATTCTCACAGCAAAAGCATTGATGCTTGGTGTTTGCAAAATGGAATATGCTCCTTGTGACACTCCAGGTGTCCAGAGAGGTGATGCCAGGTGTCCTGGGTGGGAAAGCAGTGGCATCCCCAGGACACACCGGGGAGCAGCTCCTCCGACTGGGACGTAGGCAGTGCCCAGAGTCCCTGGCTCCTCTGGAGGCCCAGCAGTAATTGCTCCTGGCTCATTTGCCCAACAGCGTCATTCCCCGTCCTTCCGTCCTGGTGAGTATTCGGGGAACCACACTGTCTGACAGAAACCAAGCAAATCTGGGGACCCCCAGGTGGGAGCTGTGTGTCTGAGGTTCACGGTGTTTTTGAGAAGTAATGCACTACCATGAGACAGACTCCGAAAACATGGTCCCTATTCAGACAGCCCCTGAGCTGGAGCTGGAGCTCGAAATGTACATTATTAATTCAAGTTGCCTCGTTCCAGCTGCTATGCATAAAACTGGCTCCATAGTTATTATCAAATATGAATGTACTTCTAACAGCTTCCTCTTAAGTGAACTAATGTCATCTGAAGCATACTTATGTCTGTGTCAGGTACCTGTGGTCAAATGAGATAATTTCACTGAAAGTTCTAATGCACATTATTTCAAGTGGTGTTTTCCCAAAATGTTGCATTTTGTGGAGGAGCCAAAGATTCGTCAATATCCTTTAGACTGTCTGTTTCTTTTCTTGATCGCCTTTCCCAAGCACGGTGTGGTTTCTATACAATTCCTTTCCTTCACTTCCTTTCTTCATGAAATGTAGATAAACAGCGTGGATCATACATTTGCTTGTCTCACAGAGGCAAGTGTTTTGGAGGATCATTATCTGTAAAGTTCAGTGCCAGGAAAGGTGAAAGAGTGTCTTGCATATATACAGAGTATGTTATACACAGCTATTATTTTAAGTAAACCTGTAAAAGAATAATTGTAAATACATGGTAAGAATTTTAAAAGGTTCAGCACTGATCTAAATTCCCACTGACTCCAATTCAACCTACAGAGGTAGGTTGAATTCAGCAAGAGTGTTCTTGAAAATCTCAGCCTTGTGCTTTTTTTTTTAGGAAACGGCAAGGTTGGAGATGGGAAAACAGCAAGTATGTTCTGGTCTCTGTCAAACGACGTTTGCTGTCACTAAGAGCAGAGAAAGTAGCAGAAATGGAGGATATTTAGGGGAGGCAACAAAAATACCTTCCTCCCCTATCATGAATTTGATAAATAGTGTGAGTTCTGCTGTGTTTCTCTTGCAAGGCATTCAGAAGCAGTAAAACGACACATGCACTCATTTTGTTTATATGACAAGCCTTCCGTTTGGAAAAACTGATGAATGAAATGCCACGTACAGCGGCGCAGGAGATTTAATTTCTCTTCAGGCTGGAAAATGCTTATTGCGCTGAAGTCATGTAATTGTGTGCGTGCTGGTTTGCGCAAACAGGGCGCTGCTGGCTGTGCACACCTCGGAGCTGTGCTCGGAAGATGCTGCTTGAACCTTGTCCAGGGTTGCCCGCCAGCACCTCTTGCAATGGGGCCGTGGAGATGGTGCTTCCCCAGCCTCGTGCGCTGCCAAAACATTTTGCCGCATCATCTCGCCACTTGACAGACTAAACCTTTCGGGCCAAAGGATGCAGTCTGTTTTGCAAGAGTTGTCCTTCATCTGGCGAGCATGCCCAACAGCTCGCACTTCCTCCCGATTACCATGCTGGAGACTCTCCTTCCCACAGTTATCTCACCTCTCCTGCCATCCCCTCAGCTCCCCGGAAATAATTCATTTCAGAGGCTGGAAGTCCTTGCCTGGCGGCTTTCTCAAAAGTCCGTGTCTCTGTTGCATAGAGCAGTTGGGAGAGCATGTGTGCAGAATGGTTTTGTTTTTACATCTCAGGCGTCCCTTGTCTCTCCACATAGGCTTCGTGTTTCTCCAGGGCGGTGGTGCCAGCCCTGTTCTCCTCACAGTCCCCTTGGAGCAGTCTTTGTCCTCCATGATGACACTTTTGAATTAGACAAAGCTATCTGTGTTTTCCATTTTGCAGCATTCTGTTTTAATGTCTTCACTGCCTGTTTTTTTTTTCTTTTTAATTATTTTTTTTTTTAATTTTATTCTTGTGGGGCTATATGCCGTATTGTATGCTTCTGATTGTGGTAAAATCCTCCAAGCTTAGTCCTGTTTTCTTTTGACACCTGCTTAATCATCAGCAGGCACATGTGCAGAGGTACATTTTTCTTTTCTTTATTTCTGTTATGTGTACCTCTTGCATCAGGTGCAGAAGGAGATGGGTGAGCATTTATCCCAGGAATGATCACAAAGTGTTGCTTGTAGAATTTTTGGAGAGTGACCATTTAAACCATCTCGGCGATATCCAAAAGGATGTATGTTTGAGTATACTATGTCTGTGCTACCTGTCTCACAGAAACTTAAATTCATGCAGGCGGATTATTTACTTGGGGAAAAAGCATGACAGGTCAGTGAAGGGGAAAAGGAGAAATGTAAGGAAATGATTTTTCTATAGTACACATGCTCCACGGAAGAAAGACAGTGATTTATTTTTTTTTAATTTCAGGAGCTTCAGCGCCCCTCAATATTGTCTTCATATTGTCCAGGATTAGTGGGACCAGCTGCATCCCCCTCAAAGTCTTTTTTTGAGCAGTCTGTGTCCAACACGATGAGACCTCTTCAGGGCAGTGTCCTTGAGGCACCTTGTGGTGGATGCATAGTAGCACAGTATATCCCACCTGTGGCTTCTCTCCAAACTACTGGGGACAGCTAAAGTCCATGGTAAAGTGTTTTGGGAATTTTCCCCTTGGAAATGCTTCAGACTCATCCCCAGCCTGCAGCTCTGTGTGCTAGGCCCCATGGCAGCCAGCTAGATTCGGTTGTCTCCGCTGCCTACCCTGAGAATTTCTCCACCAACTCACATCCCCATGGTCTCATGCTCTCCTTTTCCTGCTGCTGAGTTTGCCCCAGCACAGTGGCATGCTGCAAGCGTGGTGGGGTTTGAGGCCCTGGGTGCTTTGCTGGACCAAGGGGAGAAGCACAATCAACTCAGGATTTCTACACTTCAGAGGTTTGAGTTTGGCCACTGCAGAGGTGCAGGGCCTTATGTGATGGGGTGGGATGTGCGTGGAGGCTGGATATAGAAATGCTTGGGATGGGAAATGGAGACAACCTCTTGTAGCAAAGAAGGAGGGAGCCCGAGCAATCAAGCTTGAAACTGGCCAGCAGTCATAAGACAGGCAGAATCAGAGCTGTTTATTTTAACTGCATCATTTGACATGAGGAAAGTAGCTGACTGATTGTGACCATAGCATAAGCAATATTACTTGTGTGGTTCGTGGTTTTGGTTTTGTTTTGTTTTGTTTTGGGGTGTGTATTTTTTTTTTTTTTTAACTGCTTGTTTATATTGTTTTACCTGTTTCCTCACCCCTTATTTGTCTCCCTGTCTAAAGTCTTTAAGAGTCTCAAATCCAGGTAGCATCTGCTTCTTGTTTGGGAACCACCTCGTGTATTGAAAATTCTCCGGCAGTAAACAAATGAAGATGATAATAATGGCAGTGTAATGCATACAAGTTGCAGAGCAAAATTACTGATCCTCCCAAAGAGTATGGAGGTCTGGGGCAAATTTGACTGTTCTTACGTTCACATAATACAAGTAGTAGCAGGAAGCTGCTTGGGTTTGTGGGGAAGCAGAATTTTTTTTTTTTTCTGGGCTCATATTTAGATTGGAAGGAAAAAGCAAAAGAACTCTGTTCCTGATTATGCTGTAAATCAAATTAACTTTACATGTCTGTTATGTCTTTCAAGTTTAGTGTTCTATGAATTACTGCCTTCATGTTTACACTGTTAAAAGTCTAATGCATTAGTAAGCAGCAATCACCACAGCTTTGCTCTGCATTAGCAAAAAGCGAGGGGGGAAAAAAAAAACTCTTTACCAAGAAGGACTGTCAGGGATTACTGTGTGCGCACGTCGTGACAAACCAAACAGCCTCCAGGGTGCTTATCTCCACTGCTGCTCACTTCATGTTTTATCCATTAAATGAGCATGATGACGGTATTTCTTCTTATTTCCTGACATCACTTTTACTACACTGGCGATATTTAACATGCAGTCATCTTGGCTCAGTTCAGTTTTACTGAAGCAGCAATGTCTTATAAATTGGCTTTGAAGAAATAGTTTTCTTTTTAATAATAGAATTAAAAAAACTCCCTCATTCACTGGGTGCATTTTGAAGAGAAGAACCTGGGTTAAGCAAGTTTAAATTTGGTGAGATTAAGACAGATATGCAAGGCTTTTCTCACATTACCAGATTTTTTATTATTGTCCTGTTTTGTAGGAAATATATCAATTTTAAACATATTTCAATAATGCAATTGGGTTAGTCACACAGAGAAGTCAACAGTTAAGAGAATACTACTATAATCCATCACTATTTTTAAAGGGTCATTCAAAAAGAAGAGGAGTTGTTCGAGGAAATGGGTTTCTTATAAATGTATTGGGATTACGTTCAAATAATGGAGCTGATGTTCCCTGGGAAAAAGCTTTCCCCTTCTTCTCTGTTGTATGTCACTCCTTATTTGCATTTTTTAAACATTTTCATTGCACTCTGCGGAGTTTCCTCACTTCTTCTGTTAAGAATTTAGCATAGCTGAAAGTGATATTGTCTCTAGTTTCTCTGGGAAAAGAATAACAACTGCTGCAGAGAAGACAGAGAATTTCTGATTGTTGGGTTTTCCCATAAAACTAATTACAAGATTGCATATTGCCTGGCATGATAGTCTTGGAGCTGCAGCCTCAGTTGGTTGTGACAGGATGAGAGGGCATACATGCCTGGCTGCCAGATGGGATTTGTATTTGCAGGAAAATTCTGGTTTTGACAAGGCTATCATAGTGCCCTGCTGCTCGCCTTCCTCGGTATCGTACAGACAGCTCTCTTCTTCAAAGATTGGCTCATCTCTTGTGCGTCTGATGTAGAAAACGTATCAGACACAGCAAGAACTTCCCAGATCCTGAGGTGGATTTCCCCTGAAAATGATTTAACTTGCTGCCTTTATCTTCAATAAATCTTGGCAGCCAGACAGCACAATCCGTTGCCACTCACATCTTGCTTTGTATGAAAGTTACCCTTAACCTAACAGGAGCCATTTGATCCTTTTAAAACTGCAAGCTATCTGTGGTGAGGCCCTGCTTTTCAAAAACTGCACGGTGACTGAAACAATTATTTGCCCTTTTTGTCCTCATCATCCATTGTTCTTTTTTTTTTCCCCTAGTGTACTTAATCACCCGTATCTAACTCCAGCCCTACATGTAAATAAATACAGAAAAAATCTGATCATTTGGTTGTGTATGATAATGTTTAATAAAAACAAAAGACATTGTAAATACACATTCAAGAATGACACAGATGCATGTTTAATGTGAAACTCATTTATAGAATGAAGAAAAGCTGCAATACCTTCCTTGTTACAATATTGTCTGTATCCTAGAGGAAAAACCAAACATATTTTGAAGAAAAAAAAAAAAAAAAACAAGAAAAAAAAAAGGAAATCTCATTCTAGGATGTTCTAATACACGTGGATATTACTAATGAGTAGATGTTGCCCATAGCTAGGAATGGATTATATCCTCTAACCTTGGTGCGCATTTGTAGGGAGAGAGAGAGCACTCTCATCCCTCCCTCACATCAATGTTTGCCCCTCAGAGGCACTAAAACACCCGTATATTTTTGGTGTGAAACCAAAAAAATCTGGATTCAGAGCCCCATGCTCTGGGGACTGGAGTGGGCCTGCCGTGCTGTCCAGAGCTTAGCTCCTCTCCATCCCCAGTTCCATGCCATGAACATCCAGCGGTTCACATCCAGTAGGGCTGGAACGTGCTACCACATAGGCGTCCCCACAGTAATTTGAAATGTAAGACAGTAAGGTTTCCTCATGGGATGGGAAGAAATGAAAAAGGATCTATGGACCTAGGTTCATCTTGAATGGCAGTCAGAAGATGGGAGAGCCTCAGAGGCTTCAGATAGCAATGGAGCCCAATACTGGTTAACTAGATCCAAAGCTAACCGGCCCAAGGATTGCAGCCACTGCCTCTCGTTTTAAGGTAGAAGTGCAATATATTCAAGAGCAGCATCCTGTTTTGAAACCATATGAAATAGGTGAACTTAAGCCATCTGACATTAAATTTTTCATTCCGGGTTTCAGATTTTTCAGCCCCATTTTTCTTTACCACTCTGTCTTCCTTCCACCAATGAGGAAATCACTTTAATTCCTTTAATTCCTCCTAATTCCTTAATCTTTTGAGTTCAAACCTTGATGTTCTTTCGATACATGGTTTGGAGATACAACGTGCATTTGTAATGTTAGAAAAATATTTTCAAAAATTAAGAATTAAAGCCTCAATATTAATTAAAACTATGTTGTTCCAGATTGAAGTACTTGATGATTAGCTCCATAGGACAGTTTATAACCATTTTTGTCTCTGGTTAGTTGGCAGAAGACATTTAAAAGTCAAGTTCATATCCAGTAGGAGTGAATGCTAGTAAAACATTTGTATTTAAACATTTTTCAGTGAAAAAATAACACTAAAAAAAAAGGCTTTTTTTTTTCTTTAGGAAATAGAATCTTTCTTCAAAAATCTTTGATTGGTTCATTCTTTTTAAGCTGAAAGAGCCAAAGACTGAAAAATACTCTGGGTGTTGTATATGAATAGCTTAAATCTTTTTGCAGAAACTTTGCAAGCAGTTCTAGTAGCAAAACTGAGACAATAAAGCTTGCCTGGAATTCTGGATCATTAATCAGTGCTCTTTATACAGAAATGTTGCTTGAATTGGCACAGTCCCACACGTTGATGGGAAAGAACTGCAGAATGAAGAAGTCTTTTTATTTAAAAGCAAAAAAAAAAAAACACTCTAGAAGCATGACTAGCAATATTATACTAAAAATAGTTGCATTCTTTGACTTTTTAGCTGATTAATTGGTTATGTAAGAGAAATATTTATAGCTTAGAAGCAGCTCAACCTGCTGCATGCCCAGAAAGGCATAGCATGACATGGAAAATTTTGAGAGAACAGCCCAAATAAAAACGACTTTTCTTCACTTTCTTGTCATTCTAATGTAACACAATGTAATGCAATGCAATGTAAAAGTGTGATGTGATGTGATATGATATGATATGATATGATATGATATGATATGATATGATTTAGCATTTAGTCCAAGAGACAGCAACCAAAAACTGGATATTATTAGCCCCTTAGCTGGTCCTAGGGCTGGCAAATTTTTCTTTGAATGAATGAATGAATAATAATATATATAATATATAAAATAAATGAATGTCCTAAACGCAGAGGTGGTTGATAGAAGCAAGTTTGATTGGTGGGTCATAGTAAATTGAACATAATAATGATAACGTCTCAGATGGCAGTGTCATTTCTTTACCATTTCGACTGATTTTACTTTGCTACATATAATATTTTCCTTGCAGAACAAGTGAAGGTATCATATGCCAAGTATATTTCACGTTGTGGCATCTCCACTGACTCACAATGCTATATTACATCTGCCTTAAAAATTTGACTCCTTTTTAATAGACGTTGTTTAAGAATGCTAGCATTTTCTTGAAGTGTGTAAAGTCACTAACTCATCAAGCTGTTGCCATCACTAACAGCAGAGAGAATCTAAGAGAGTCTAAGTCAAATGGTTTTTTTTTCCTTTTTCTGAAATGTTCTCCACATCTCATTTCCCTGATTAGGGATAGGATCAGGAAAACGAACTTTCATGCTCTGCATTTTGTCTGTTTCCACTCTAGGTCTTTTATTCTATGTGGGCTGGAACAAAACTTTTCCATTTAAATAGAACATATGAGATAAGTTAGAAATAAGAGAGGTGAACAGCAAAATAACTGCTGAATTTCAGCTGTAGCCAAAGTAAAGGAGACAAGCCAATGTAGAGGGAGAGACTAAGGACTCTGGTGGTGAGAACACACATAAGTGCTGTCTGTAGTGTGTTGGTGTCACTTGTCTGCAGAACGGACTCATGCAATCTTCAAAGTTATCGGCGCCCCTTCTCATTGTGCTCTGCCCACTAGCGCTGTCCCTAACTTCCTACTCAAGAAGATTGCATTCCACGTAAACACTCAACTTCTATTTTCTTGAAGGCAAGATAAGAAAACAAGCCCTTAACGAGGGGATGGAAAACTTATCTTGCAGTTTGAAAGTTAAAGTTAAGATTAAAAAGCATTATTCTGTTTTTCAGTTGCATCTACATTGGAGCTTTAGGTTGGATCAGAAGTGGCTCTGAAGTCAATCTCTTGGTCATCTCTACTTACCAGACTTCGGTTCACCTCTCAGAGTAGTGTTAGAGTGTGCAAACTAGATTGCTTTCAGATGAAACTAAACCAAAACTGCTCCAGCACCATACCTCATGCATTCCCAGACACTAATGGGCACTCAGTCAATAGGAGCAGACTAGCACTAGTCTGAAGTCAAAAACACTGAAATGCAAGTAGGGGGGTCTTCGCAATGAACTGTTTCCATCTACAGCTCCTCTCCAACCTTGCTTGCCGATGAAATACTCTTCTTTACTCAGGCTCTCTTTCATTTACCGTGACCTTGGTTCAACCAGTCTGCGCCTCTTCCCCAGTTTTGCCTGCTTTGAGGCTGCTTCTTTCTTTCACTGTTAAAAGGTAGCAAAGCATGAGGAAATGAGTGAAGTCATGTAGCTTAATGCCAGCTGAAGTTCTCAACTCCAGTGCTTTCATCTGCCAGCTCTGTCTCTCTCATGCTCAGAAGATTTTTAGAAAGAAAGGCTGGCAGAAGAAGAATGACTTGTTGGGACACATACAGCAACACTTTTATGACAGCTCCAGCCAGCTTTACCCCAAATTTACTTCAAGCAGCAGTGCACCTTTGGTTTGATTTTTAAATGGTAATGTTTACTCCTTATTAATACCAGGACTGCTTTATAGTAGACAGTTTTGAACCAAATCTGTCCTGTGCTCACACTTTTAAATAGTCACAAAAGAATTTTAACAGTTGCCTATAAATTTAATTGCTTCATAGCAATTATTATGTCTGCTTTACAGAATACTATATGTTTTTTATTACCCTTAGGTCCCTCTTTAATAGGAGTGCTGTGCTTTGTACAAGTCAATTATTTTTGATAGTTACAGTAATTAATGTTTAATTATATTTTATTAGCCTCATTTTGTTCAACTACCTTGGAAACAATCCAAGCATTTCTAAATGCTATACTTTGTGTGTGCATGTGTGCACACATCTGCATACTCTTCATGTGTCCATATATGCAACCAGTGAGTGCATTATTCTCACAGAGGGGGAAATGTGAGACTCATCTCAGAAGACTGGAGAAACATATGGGCTGTCCTCTTTCCCATGGCTATCAATGAAATCCCTCGTGCTCATCTCACAACTGCAAGCAGATCTCCCAATTTTCTCCTGCACAGACACATATTTGATGTCTCCTGGTAGATATTTCTGATGATTGCAGAACTGTATTTTCAATGGTTTTCAGTAGCCACATGTATGAGTGACTTTTTCCTTCTTATGCCTTTATTTTTACCTTCTTTTCTTTGTTGGCTTTCTGCCTCCTTCCCCTTTCATTTCTCTTTTGCCTGGAAATGAACTTTGCTATTTATTCTCCTCTTTATTTCTGACCTCTCTTCCTCCAGTTTTCTTTCTTTTTCTCTAAACTTTCAATGGCTTCTCCCTTTCCTTTTCTGTCTTTCTTCCCCACTTCAAAGTGAATAGGAAACCTCTGTCTGAAGAACCATCTGAAGTGTCTCTCCTAACTCTTGCTCTCCACTAGGTGTATATCCCGTCTCAGAGTCTGTACAGTTCTAGCATTTTATACTTTGGTTTGCTTTTTCTGTCTGGGGTGGTGCTCCTCTCCTCCACTCTCCTTTCCTTCTTAGAGTTTTGTCTCTCTCACATCTTTTCCCTCCTTCCTAAATATGAAAACCGTATGTAGTTTGCTCTTTAAAAAATGCCTACTTTTTAATTTCTGAATTTTCACTGAATCTTCATGATCTTCATATATTTGTTAATTTTCCTGTGAGAAAGGAGACAGCACCACAGAACTGATAATAACTATGTAGTTATCTATTGGAATTTCCTGTTCTTGAAAGAAGATGCCACCATTTACATTGCTGCCACCAAACTTAATTTCCCAGCAAGTTCAAGAGACTTTTGTACTTATGGATGACTCTCAAATGCCAGAGAAGACTCCACAGTTATGGAAAATCTTTCGTCTAGATGTACACTACTATCTGCACTCCTTCATGTTTGCTTTTTCACAGTTTCCATAGTTGGTCTTTTTCCACCAGTGCAGCAGCTGTGATTAGTTTTGTTTGGAGTAAACATTTATGTTATAGAAGTATCCGAAAGCCTTAATCAGCCTTGGAGCTTCATAACCTGCATGGCATACATTTGTAGAAAAGAAAACTCCTTCAGCTGGAGGAATTCTGCTTAAACGGCTGCAATGCAAGCTTGGCTCTATGTTGCTTCCAGAGCTAACCTTTCGAGCATATTTGCCCGTACAACAGTGCAGTGAAAAGCAGCTGCACACAACTTCTTGAGGCTGTCATTCCACTGCCAGGTGTCTTCTGTTCCTTTCAGTGATGATTAAGCTCACCATAGTGAATTTTGCACATAAATCACAGATCAGAGTCACAAGTGAAGTGGGGGAAGGGACCTCAGTTTTCTCACTCATTAATTCCCCTTCATTGATATATCCGTGGCAAACCAATGTTGACATACATGTCAGATTTAGGAGGTGGATATTTTGCACATTTAAAGACAGCCAGTGTTTCCTAGTCACCTCTGCCTGCAACACAGTTTTTAAAATCAGACCAATACTCCATGCTCCAGCAGGGAAGGTGCTGCCTAGGAATTAGGTATTCAATGCAGTACTCAAATTGGTTTAATAATGCTTATTTGGCATCAGTTATGAAGAAGGCATTGGAAATAATAGAAAGGGTTATACTGACCTCATGTTAAAGAATATTTTAGAGCTGTTCAAATGAAAGCTGATCTACACAGTGTATTAGAAGGAGAAATGGAAACTGGTTATGAGATATTAGGAAAGGATAAATATAAAATGATCTCCAACAGTAAAAAACAAAACAAACAAACAAACAACAACAACAAAAAAAACACCGACAAATGCCACAAAGAGATATAGCTGTTAAGAACAGATCACTTCTCAGGAAGACATCCAGGAGAAACAATGGGCAAAACCTACAGGGCTTATACAAGTGGTCATATACAAGTTCACTTTGAGACTTTTTGAAGATTTCTGTGATGAAGAGTTGCTTGACCCCCCTCCAGGCAGAATGTTTTCACTAGTACATATGTCAGACCAGATATTTGCCTATTATAAAAAAGTTAGGTTCTGCCCCAATAAAGCAGAGTGGGGCCTTGGGTGAATACCTAATGATTCGTCTACTACAAAGCTTACTTTTTTTTTTTTTTTTTCCACGAGTCCATTGTGCCCTAAGGAAACCTTCCAAAAACACTTAATCAAACACAATATGTTCCCATTAAAAGATTGAACAAATCATCATTTTCCACTGCTTATCATCCAAAGTTTACCAACTAGTTCTAATTGCTCAATTTAATTGCCAAAGGTCAATCAGCATTTGTAGAGAGTCTAAAAATGTGTTTCACTCATCCACCCTTAAACTTTTGCCATAGCAAAGACTATTGATGGCACAAAGAGCTTTGACAAAGGTACTGCTGGTCCTTTCTACTGAAAGCAACCCTGATGACCTCCTGCTCAAAGGTGGTCACCTCCACATAAGGACATGCAGTGAAGGACTTAAGGGGTTTCTTCAGACATATAATACTGTTCAGGAGTTATTCAGCCAACTGAAACAGCCCCTTCCCTCACTTCACTGCAGTAATGCTCATGGGCATGACATTAAACAAGCTCTTACAATGCCTCTAAGTGGGAGCTGAGCACTGTACCCCTCTGCGTTGTAATGCAGGGTGTGAATTCTTCTGTGGCTAACTTGCATCAAGCCAGAGAGGGCTGGTTTGTAATGAGATTACAAGACCTGATAATAGCTCCCCAGTTATTAGCTATATGCCAAGACATTTGTAACTGTAAAAGGTATTACAGATAGGAGACTGGAGAGTGCACTCCCAAACCTTCTAACTAGTAGATGGGAAGCAGTTTTACAGCTTGAGCAGATTTACTACTTCCCCCAAAGAAATCTCTCTCTTCCAGGGCTGAAAAAGAGAAATCACTGGAGAATGCCCAGATGTGACTGTGTGCAGCCACTTTTGCTTGTCAGCTCCAGTCCCATGCATCTGCTTGCGGGCTTGAACCCAGGCAACATCAATCAGATAAGCTGATATTGCACATGAAGAAACACCCATTCTGAAAAACACATGGGAATTTTGTAACTTGTATTTCCCAGCAGAAAACTTTAGAAAAAGTCTGAAAGCATTGATGTTTCCAGTGTTGCTGGTACTAACCTAAGAAGATACAGGCAAACTCAAAGAGAAAACTAATTACAAGAGATAGCACTTAAAAATAGTGAAAATACCAAGGACTGTATAAACTATTTCTTAATCTTAGTAATAAATGTAGACTGTAAAATATTAACAAAGATAATGACTAACAGATTAGAATTTATTATGCAAGACTTGATTCACCATAACCAAGAGGGATTCATTAGAAATAGATTACAATGTACAGTAATAATAACAGACAATTATTGAACATAATAAATCTATGTAAAGAGAAGGATGAGTTAATGTCTGTCTTTTCCATTACAGGAAGAAAAAAATCATCCAGTCATGTAAACTTGAGTCACTCCATTCTTATTGTACTCAGATTTTGCAGCAAGAACAAGCAGGTCTGTGTGACAGAAGAGACATGAATAACCAGAAATGGACTCTTGTCTCAAGAAGCTTTTGTAGAAAAAGGCATAAGCTCAAAACACCTTTCTGCTCTTTACCTTTTCATTCTTTTTTCCGTATTAAAGTCTAGTCTTACTAATGTAATGACCACAAATATGTAGAAGTGAGATGGATTGAGCAAGGATAAAGTAAATAACTGATAAATAGTACATTAATATTTCTATCACAACCAACACATGCTATTCACTAGCATTCTATTTGATTTAATATTTTTCTTTCTATTTAGTTGATTTAGATGATAACAAAGAAGGATGTGTGGGTTTTTAATACAGCTTTAGTTAGTATTTGGAACACATAATGGCAATATATTTCTAATATGCAAACTTCAATGTTAGAATAAGTGTTTTACATTTTATTGATAAATTGATTCCAGCAAGAACTTTTGTATGCTGTGAGGTGTCAGAAATAACATTCTTGTCATCTATGGCAAGCTTTCTTCGATTGCACCTCCAGAAAACATCTGCTTTGTAAAATGTTCAAATAGGAAGCAGTTCTTTCTAAATTCTCTCGGGTTTTATTCTGTTTTTCCTCCTGCCTTTAGGTCTTGTACCATTCAGCTCAAGAGCTATCTTCTGAATAATCCAGTGATCACGTTATGCCATTTATCATAACCCAAATAGAAGTCCTTTTCTAGACAGTTGCCAGATGACTGTGTGGATGCCCAACGTGCTGAACCCACTCTTGAAGCTTCAGAGGTCTTAGAGTAGGTCACACTTCATGTCTGTCTTACGGGTTATAGGTAGGTAGGTGGCACTGCCTTTGTCTTGTGCTCCAGTGGACAGTCCCTGTTCCACTGGCCAGCTACAAATAGTATTGTTCTTGTTATTTCTGTTATTACTGACAAGAACCATAGTAATAAACATCTTGCTGAGAGATACTTATTTAGACAAATGCCTTTCCTTCTGCTTTTTCACTAAATATCTGTGCTTTCAATTTCTTTTTTTTTTTTCTTTTAGAAGTTACAATGCTTTCATTTTAATGAGACAGTTAAGAGCAGCTGGCAGACATACAGTGTTCCTCTGAATGACTGACCTTAAGCAGAACAGAACATTTGTAAATTTAAGATTAAAAAAAAAAATCTTTACTTTGAAAACAAGGCTCTTGATGCTATCCTGTGAATTTTAGATCGGAATCTAAATTTCTGATCTCTGTAGTGAAATACAAGTAAAAGCTGAGGAAAGCTAATAAATCACTCTCTGATCTGAACCGAGCTCCATTAGAAACAGAAATTTGTTGTTTATAATGTACACCTCTTGGCTCTCATTAAAGCCTTGTAGGAATGATACACTGTACTTGAAAACCATAGATCGGAAAATAAATACATTCGAGCTGCGTTGCTGGGCCAGTGCTCTCTATCCCAGTGGTAAACTTAGCCTATTAATGGCTAATGCTTTAAAGAAACACAAAAGCCCTAAGGCTAGACTTGTATTGCATTGTAGCTGCATAGTAGCTGCAAATATTACTCAAAGCTTTTGAACTTTTGAAGTAGCTGATTGTCCTTGATCATCTGTAACTGAGTCTAGACCAACTTTTGACACAGTTGGGATAATTGCTCCTACCTGAAAATATCTGGTATCTTTTCTAAAACAGCTTTATTACCCAAATAAAAGAGACATACTCAACGGGACAAGCAGCAGTGTTTTGCAAACACCCATGTCCGTGCTCATCTGCTCTGATGGGGTGAGTTCTGGAAGCCCCAGGGAAGCGCCCTCTCACCCCCTATTCTCAGCATCTCCATCCTCACCTTTACAGGGAGCAAAGAGCCTCAGCACTGGGCCTCCTTTTCCAACTCTCTTCCCTCTCACTTTCCCATCCCTTCCTCTCATCCTTCCTATGCAGTCTGTATCCAAGGTTCCTCATGACAGACAGGGAGCAAGATCTCTTGCTGCCCACTGATGCTGGAGTGGCTGAGGCCACTGGGACTCCCCAGCAGCCGCTGAGGGGAGAGGAGAAGAAATCCTCTCCTGAGCTCTTTTTTTCACTGAGACTAAGGGAAGCAGGAACATTAGAGGAGCTTTTCCCTCCTGCCCTGATGTACATGGTGCCAGTGGGTAGCATACTGCCTCTTGACTGGCTCAGTAGAGCCAAGAGTGCTCAAAAGCCAAGTAGAGCCAAGAGCCTTCAGTGCTCCTGCCTCAGATATGGGCTTGAGGAACCAAATGTTTCAGTTTTCCAGCTAGCCACCGAATATATTATGTAGCATTCAGAGAACCACAGTGCAGAACCTCATACAGGGGGATTGCTCATGTTTTGTCCATGTTTCCATGCCTTTTTGTGTGGCACAATTGCAGGAGTGTTTATGGATGAGGCAGCCCATCACTTTCAGAGCTTCCTCACAGGGAGCACACATGCCAGCTTGTGTGTCACAAGTGGCTGCGAGGCTCTTGTGCATTAGACCTGCAGTGACATAGAGAACTTGAGCTGCGTCACAGTGAAAAGAAATAGCACTCGTGATGTGAAGTGAGTCACCCCCGTGTGGCTGACTGTTGATTGAAGGCCACAGTACACTCCTTGGGAAAGTAATTGCTTGAGTACTTTCTTTTCACAGCCTCTTCTCTGAGGTAGAAGGAAAAAAAAATATTCTGTTCACTTTTCGAACTCAAGAAAGGATGTCACTCAATCTGACCTTTATCAATTTGGAAAGACATGCAAGCAGCTGAAGAGATGCTCTCCCACCCTCATCTGTTTGGGCAGATAATGGACGTATGGGCATAGGCTTCCTCCAAGCCCCAGGCTTGGTATTCTGAATGCGAAAGCTGTTGGGTTTGGGCTGGGTCTTTCATAGCCTGGTTTTGGTTTTGTTATCGATTGCTCTATTTAAATCAGGTTTATGGGACTAAATTGTTGGTAGTGTTGCACTGTGCATTTAAACCACTGTAATGCATTTCCTTTTAATTTTGAAACTGCTAGCTTTCATCTGTGTATGGCCATTTATTTCAGGATTTACAAATCTGCAGTGTAATTTGTTCACAGTTAAAGTTACACTTACTCAAAGGGAGAGCTGGAAAATGAGGTGCAGATTGCTGTCAGAAGACACAGATCATTATTTTGAATATGCTTTGTAAAAAGCCATTTATACTTTGCTTATACAGTGTTATATGAGAGGGTGATAAGAAGGGAACTTACTATCGGGGAACATGGCGGATATTCCTCTAGAAAAGGTTGCTTTTCAATAGTTAAGGAGAGGTAGAGGTACCATTTCACCACCTTGTTCCAGGTTCTTTTCTAAGACTTAATGGTTTAGGGTACATCATTTTACTCAGATGTCCACAGCTTTTTGTGAATCAACGTGTCAAAGTTTTCTGTGATCATGACTTCTGTTGTCTCAAGAAGAAAAATTGGATGGTAAAACTGATCCACATATTTAAATTAATTTAAATCTATTCATTAGTAAAGAATAATTAGAAAGATAAAAATAAGTAGAAACCTCAAAGGACAAGCTTATGTCCTGTACGAGTGACTTGCAATTTTGCCATTAAAACGGGAGAAATAAAGCTATTTTTTGAGTTATAAATGGATGAGAAAAAGCAAAGTTAGGAAACAAATTTATATAACAACACATTATGCTGCTCTTTTCCAGATTTGCTTGAATTGATTAGGGAGCAATGTAAAATCTCAAAACTCAGAGAATGCGAACAAATGTTTTTTCAGAAGCGTAAAACTGAATTTCAGTGATTTCTTCTCACATTCATGTACCAGAATCAGCCTTGACAATAAACATGGTTATAAGAATTAATACAATTATTTGAGGGACACAGAGTCTTACAGAAGGTTTTCACTGAGCAGAAATATCCTTAGCTGGTATAAGTCAGTATAGCTCTATTGACGTCAAAGGAGCTGCAGCAATCTCCACCGGCTGGGGAAGCAGTCTTCTGTGGCTGGGAGTGAATTTTCCCCAATCCGGACATGCTGCTTTAAGCATTTTAGAAAGAACAGAAAAAAACTGCCTCATGTTCTTGTGACAATTGCTTGTTACTGCTGGAGAAAATATTATACTCTGTGTACCTCAGCACAGACTGCTGGAACAGAAAGACACCTTCATTTGTGAGAATTATATCTGAGCACTTTGGACATTATTCAGTTTTACTGGGCTGTATTTACTTTAACTGGTTTTATTTATTTTCTTTCTGTATAAGAATTTACTGCATACACATAACACTTTCTCTCTTCTTTATGATTGCATTTGCCTTATCAACTGATCTCACTCAAATTTGTTTTGGTAAGAACTGAGCTGTTACTTTTTACATATAAACACTGAGACGTAGGAATTGCCATCCTGGGCTGGACCAGCTGTCCATCTGCTCTAGTACTCTGTCTCTGGCCTGAGCTCTCAGCACAAGGCCAGGCACTGAATCACGAAATAACCTGCCTGAGGAAGCACTGCCTCCATGTTACTAGTTGGTTTATACTGAACCCTGACACTTTGTGCTTCTCGTTACAAAACCTGTGCACTAACTAATGTAACAGAACGCGTTCTCCTTACCTATATAAAGGTCCAGTCCCTCTTTAATTCTGCTAAGCGCCAGGCTTTTCTTGTTACTTTGTGATGGTGAATGGCACGGTTTAATTGCATTTCACCTAAAAGCAGTTAAATCTGTCACTTTTCAGTGTCATCAGTTTTTCCCTTATTTTTGGATTACAAGAAAAGGCAAATGGCAGCATCCAATTGACTTTTGCCGCAATAATCCGTGACCCATTCTTCCCTCAGCTAAACCATTCAAATATTTTCCATCTGTCTTCATCTGGAAGTCTACCCATGCCTCTTATCATTTTTATCAGCTATTTCAACTCCTATTTTCCCTGTACCCTCGTTCAGTCTCTGTCCCAACTGTAGGGCAGTTGGGTGCCTCAGGGCATTTCACAGACCCAATCTCCCATTTGTCAGAGGATTTCTGGAGAATATTTTTGCTTCCTTTCTGCCTACATTACTAAGTTTCCACTAGAAATCTAAGCACTGGGTGGTGCTTAAAGTCTAAGCAAAGGATGTTGCATGACCAAGCATTAACTGGTCTTCTTCAGTCAAGAGACAACTGTCGGGACCTCGGAGTTGACAAGTTCTCACACAACCCAGAGTTAGACAGCAAGAACTAAACACAGTATTTCAGAGAAGGGCATGTCACTGACATATGTCAAAGTTGTTTTGCTGACACTTCACAGGACACATTTTGCTTGCCTGTCAGTATGGCATTACTGAAGTCCTTAATTACACTTTCCAAGACACAGTGACATTTAGATTTTTTAGAGAATCTGACTTTTTTTTTAAAGTAGCATTTTGTTCTAAATTATCAGCAAGGTTGTAAGGAAACCTACCTCCAATCTCAACTAAACTGATGTTGGTTTATTCTTCATATGAACATGTGTCAAGGAGAGGAGCAGGACTAATGCAAAGTCCTTGTGCCATTAATTTCAAATGAACGAGCCTGATCTCTTCTGGTTGGCAGAATGGGAGAGATGTGAGAGGAAGAATCTCACTAGATGTGATCTTTTACCTGTACCTTGTGAGATGTGGCCTCGAACTTGAAATTAAGCAAAACTGAATGTAGATTTCTGCTGTCATCTTGTCACCTTCACAGCGTGATGACTTTCTCTTAGGTGTATTTAGCAAGCATACAGAGATCAGAGTGAATAAGCTAATGATATGACACATTCCATATGACAAATATGACCCAGATGTAAAAGAAAAAAAAAACAAACAACAAAAAAGCCATTACAATGAGATCAGTGTCAGAGCAGAACAAAAAACGAAAAGTTTAAAACCTTTAAGATTACCTTGGCAACATAAAATCCACAAAATGACCTGCAGCAAGGGGAAAAAGCAAAATCATCATGCAAAATAAAAGATAATTGTGTGGCAGAATCATAGCCTTTTAGCCCATATATATATATTTATATATAGTGTTTTTACTAGTAATCTAGTGAAAGAGAATAAATATAAACTACTTTTCATCATGAAGGATCCCCTCCTGACAGAGGAATTGAAGTGCAATATTGTTCTTCACAATGCTATACTTCATATTTCTGATAGCATTGTTCATTTATTTAAAACAAAAGCTTCTTAAAACGCTACTTTTCTTTTGTTCAATGTAAGTTTAATGTTTTTTGGAGCTCAACAGACAAAAATACTCAGCTGAAGCCGATCCTTCTTGTAGTGTTAGTAACTAAAGTGAAGGACAGAGAAAACATTCTGTTTGCTCAAACTTATTGCATCTGTTGGTGTGTCTTGGTGGAAAGACATGGCATGGCAAGGTTCTGTCCCTCTTTGCACAAGGCAGAGCGGTTGCATAGCAAAGTTTTTGCTATATTCCCAGCAGAGCTGTTTAAAACTATGATTCACTTAGGTACTTTGTTGTGCAGTGTCCCCTGCATTCCTTCTCTCACATGCAGCCTTCTTCCTCAGCAATTAGGCTGAGCACCTCGATTTAATTCAGTCTATGGCTGAGAGGAAGATCTCCTCCCCTGCTAATGAAAGCACGAGGGCTGGTGAGATGGCTTTGGCAAGGCCTCGTGGTTGGGGATGTGTACTTGGAGCAGGACCCTGCAGCCTCCCCAGCTGCTCCCCAGCCTCCAGCAGCCTGGAAAGGAGGACGTGCACCTGCACCCACAGCAAAGCTGCCTCCGGTGCAGATATTTAGGGTCGCTAATGCCAGTTGACAGGTACAAAGGACTCTTCCTCTAGCAGCAGTGATAGCTGAACCATTAGTTCTCCATTAGCAGCATAGGAAGAAATGATCTACAAGAAATGGTCCCAAGCTGTTTTTCGAACAAGTGCAATTTTCCAGAAGTTCATTTTCACACTCTGTCATGGGCCTTGAAATCCATCAATATTCAGCAGCATTTAGGCAAAACCAACGTTTTCAAGACTGCCTCTCTTCTTTTCTCTTTTTTTTTCTCTATTTTTTCAATACAGTCAGCTCACTTGAAATTGCCAACCTGTGCTCTATGAGTGTCTCAAGTTTTGTTTTAACCAGAATTAATACAGACAGCCTGTCAGCAGCCTCATTGTGTAAATACTCCATTAGTTCCCTAAGGAGCCATCTTGCTTTGAGCTACTTAGTGCTTGGTCTACTGGATGGCGGCTGCAAGAAGGCCAGTGTCCCCAAGGAGCAAGGTTAAACAAAACCCCATAGCTTGTCTTGTCTTCATTTTTCCCCTCCTGCCTTAATGAATGCAGAGTGCTTTTGTTGGCGGCTGGGAAATGGATCCCTGACATTAAAAAAAGCAGCAGTTTCTATCACTGCTGGCCATAAGGCTGAGTTTGCCTGGGAGAGAGGTGCAGAAATGGTTATTGTGGATAATGGACCTTGGTTTGCATGTCAGAAGTGTACAGCATCAGCAAGCTTTGACCATATCGTGCCTCCTCAGCATCTCCCCCAGTCTAACGGCAAAGCAGAAGCAGCTGTCAAGATTGCCAAGAAAATATATTGAAAAGGCAAACTGAAGAGATAAACACACGCAGACCGTGCTGCCGGACTGGAGCAGCGCACCAACAGTAGGTACTAGCAGCCTAGCGCTACATTTCATGTCACACTGTTGTGCAAGCTCTCTGTTGCCTGCAGCAAATAAACTCTCAAAGCCATAATAGCAGAGAAAGTGACAGGATGAATTAAAGAGCTGCAACAGCAAGCCAGTAATAGAAGCACAGAAATGTTCGTTGGATACCAGAAAGGACACCCAGGAAGGCTACAGCCAGCATCTAATGACAAAAAAGATGGCAGGGACCTCTTTGAAGAGAGTAGCATTATGGCCATAAAGTAGCATCCATGCGGTGTTACATCAGAAGCCCTAATGAGTCATCGCCCTCCTGGGGTGGTCCAGGTGAATCATTCCATATGGGTGCTTTTAAAAAGAAAGCAGGCACTGACTTCAAGAATGTCACATGCCTATATGCGATTCTCTGGAACTGGATCTATGACCCCTAGTAGGACAGAAATCTTTGGGGAAGTGTGGGGAGATTCCTTAGATGTTTCAGAAAGAGCAGAGCTGATTAAAGCTGTTTGATTTCTATTGCAAATCAGCAAATATTGTGAGAGGTTTCTATATTCAGGTCTAATTAAAAATAGATGCGTTATAAGCCACTCCAAAAATCCACATATGTTAGTGTATAAATATATGTATAAGTATACAGGTAAGTAAATATGTCTGTATTTGTGTATATATGTATATAAATAAATATGTGTGTGTAGACATACATAGGACACCCTGGTGAAAGTGGGAAAAGGGGTTGCAGTCTCTCCTTTTGAACCACACTTCATTTATTAACTTTTCATTGGAAGGGAAATCAGAAACCAGAAGTCTTCATACCTGGATGAATGCCATGACCACCAAACCACACAATTATTTTCTTGTCTTTAAATACTTGTTCTGTCTTACTGTATGCCTTGTCATAAAAAGTTTGCTGAGTAAGCACCTACCTTTGCACCTGGGCATTGTGTGATAACAGCAAGGAATTTCCATCACCTACAAAAAGTCATTTAATATTAATGAGGACACAGCTAATATTAGCATCTCTGTGTAAGTCTACTCAGTTTAATTTTGAAAGTTCTCTTCAGTCTCCTTCTACCATACCCATAGCATCAATTCACAGAGATGAATTTGGAATTTCACAAAAGTTGGGTAGAAGATTTTTTTTAAGATCCTAAAGCAGAGGAAAAAAAAAAAAAAAAAAACATCAAACAGAAGCAAACAAAGCCCGGCACCCAGAAGTGGGTGTCTCACTGCCAGCCTCTTCCTCTAGGGGAGGTCAAGCATCACTGTCATTGTCACTGGAATCTACCCAGAACCGGGCACATAAATGTCAAATCCAGGGAGGATGATAGTGGTATAGCACCAGCCTCCAGGAGGGCATGGTTTTGCTGGAGATGAGAGGATCCTGTGCATGTGGGTGCCTACAAGCATGATCTCAGGCATGTTTGAATATGCATAACAATTTATAAATACTTTTTGATTGTCAAAGGATCCAGTGTTAACTCCTGCTGGTGATGAGCAGTCCTCATCAGAGTCTCATTGCCTCCCCTTCTCCCACCCCAAACAAGCTGTAATGTTCCCAGGTTACTTGTAGCCAGTCACTGTAGTGAATTAATGGAAATCCATTCAGGAAATAACCATTAACTGATTTGTTTTGCTTAAAACTCAGAAGATTCAGTTCCACTATCATCACAGTCAGGAGAGGTAGAAATATTTCAAGGAAGGAAAGAGCCTTGAGTAAGCTGTGTGTGCTTTGCTTCAGTTCTCTAGCCAAATGAAAAATGTATTAAAGCTTGTTTAAGAATTAGGTGAAAATGAAAAGATTTTTTTTTTTTTTTTTTGTCATCAGAATGAAAAATTAGGGGAATTGTTCTAATGGAACACAACATCCTGCTCTAACCCAAAGGTAAAATGCCACTGTGGAACAAACTTTTGCTAAAAACAAAGGCAGTGTCTAACTAGGTCAATAAAACAGGATGAGGAGAAGGTGGCACAGGTACTTGTATCCAGAAGCTCCATGATGTAGACATTTGGCTCAGATGTGGGAAATCCATTTCCATCTCTGCTTCTGTGTAGGGCAGAATTCTGTGTTGTGAGTGCTGTAAACCACAGCATCCAGAAGACTGTCCTGACTGCAAACACATAGTGCAGAGAGGACAGGGAAAGGGTTTCCACTTTTTCTTTTGATGCTGCTCCACTTTCTAGTCACAAACTGGTCCCTGGCACAGAGATCAGAGCCCACATCCTGAATGAATTCCTCATCAAGCAAGGGAGTTATTTACTTGCTCTCTCTCTCTTGAATATTAAGTATTCAGTGAAAAGGAGTGGAACAGCTTTAACAGGAGAAATTGCATTTGTCCCATCTCCACATTGATAAGTGGCTTGATGTTGCTTGGACCAGGATGGATCTAAATGTAGCTCTCTTTTCTTCTTACTGTGCCTCTGCTTAGTACATCATGGGCACAGCAAGGCCAGGCTCATCCAGTTAATTTTGTGGGAGCTCTTCCACTTTTGCAGCTGACTTGCAGTGAACATGCAGTGAACCAGGGAGAAAAGAAGTGGTGGTGACATGGGCTCACATCCCTTCTTGTATTCGTTCAAGTTAGTGAGTGGATCTGAACCTGGCTCTCATACACACTGGGTGCTAAAACTGGGGTTAACAGCAAACAGATCACTTATCAACAGTCTTAAAAATCCAGAGCTGATGTTTTTGCCACCTGAAACTATTTAGTGAGTTTATAAATAATTCTGTGAAGGCCAACATTGAATTTTTCAGTGCAGTACACTAAAATTTTCAGTCTCTTGTCTCAAGAATGTGACCCAGGCTGTCCAGGACTCCACAAATTAATTGCTGAATTTCCATGGAGAAACAGCATGGATAGCTGTAAGCCCTTTGTGGTGTATGATCCAAGCATGATGTTCCTGCAAATAAGCTGCAAAAAGAAAGTCCGGGATTTTATTTTTAGAAAGCAAAAGTGTGCTTCATAAGGCAATGGATTATATTTGATCTCCATTTCTATTGCTCTTCTCTAACCTCCAGGTCCAAACCAAACAACAGTTCAAAGGCTCAGTCAGCTGTAAGACCTGGACCTGTGGTCTCATAGGCAGGCCAAAAAACTGATCAGAAATTTCAGTTACTGATGCAGTGTAACAGGGAAATCATTAACTAAATCCAGTACTGTATTCATTCTAGTACTGGCAGTAGGTTTTTGCTGCATCTAATCCAGAGAAGCAGTGATGAAACTGTATTTTAGGATGGCTACGCATGTTGCTTTTTAAATACCTGCTAGTCATTAAATTATTGTTTAGAGAGAGATTATCTTTCATTCATTTCATTAAGTATTTTACTGTAGTGATTTCAGTTTTAAGGGTCAACAGATCAGTGCGAGACCCCAAAATCATTCACAGGTCACTGTGTATTCATCACACTTTTAGTTGAAAAAGACATCAGTGGAAATACTGAAAATGTATCTAGAGACCATTTACCATGGCCATGAGAGTCACCAGTGATCACTGGAGCAGAAATTAGGAAAGAATCACACCAATAGCAAAGCCAACATGCATCACATATTTAGAAGGGTGTTTGTTACATCTTTTGCCAGGTTCAAAGCAATGCACTGGTGTAGATCCCCTTTTTTTTAACAAGTTACTTTAAAACAGTGACACCTGAGAATTGAATGCAGTACAGAATTTTTGTGATACCAAATAAAGCAAGTGAGATATGCTGACTTTGTCATTAAATAGATTTTACTGGAAGGCTTTACAGGTAATACAAAGTCTCAAGATTTTTTAGATTATATGCCTGTTTGGTCAGGGTGTGAAACCGAAAGGTTTAATTGGAAATCACTGGTCATTTTGCTAGTAAATACTGACTTTTCCCTCACCAGTAAGAGTTTGAAAAAGACAATTTAAAAATAAACGTTTAATTGTGGGTTTCTCAGCAGAAGATAACACTAATGCAGTCATGTGTTGTGCTATTTCATGCATTCATTTTCATTCTCACATTTTTAAGATTATTCCTCCAATACTTTAAAGATGAGAAGAACATTTCAGAAGAAAGTGTGGAAAATGTGTATTTTTTTTTTCTTTCGTAATGTTTCCCCAACCAAAACACCACATTTTTTTCCCTTAGGAGAACTACTGAGAATTCTTTATTTGTGAAAATGTGAAAAAATCTGCAAACTGTAAAATCTGTTAGATGGAAGCTTTAACTAAATGCCTAGAGCCCAATCTAATCCTCTAAAAATGGATGCGCTTGGGTATTTGGGGTTGTTCCTCTCCCAGAAATCTTGGGTTATGGAAGGTGCTGGAGATGCTCCATCCTGGGGATGGGGAAGCTCCTCTGCGCAGCCATGAATGTGTAGAGCATGGTCTCCTTTTAGACAAGGCCACCTCTAGTGTAGGCAAGCTGCTCCAACCTCTCTCTGCAGGGCTCTCTGATAACCATGTCAACTGCAAGATGGTTTATTGCCAGCTGTGAACCAGTTTGACATCACAAGCTTGTATTTAGGTTTATTAAGAACAAGTGTGTGCATCTATAAGCTATGTAAGGTTTTCATTTGAAAATGCTGAAATCATGAAAGTCTATATCAAAATGTATCCAG
This sequence comes from Anser cygnoides, assembly GCF_040182565.1. Classification (NCBI taxonomy): domain Eukaryota; kingdom Metazoa; phylum Chordata; class Aves; order Anseriformes; family Anatidae; genus Anser; species Anser cygnoides. The sequence goes on along the minus strand of NC_089873.1, from coordinate 142,530,517 downwards.
GTGGCCTACACTAGCTTCAAAAATAAGGAAAATAAAATGTACACCTGAACATTTCTCAAGTCATCAACCTCATGTTAGCAAGCTCACTTGACTGAGGGTATCCTCTACATGCTTAAAGAAGAAACAGATCTACAATGGTCAAAATGTAAACAAAGAACACTTTATGTGGTAAATGCAAAGTAGAATAATTTTTTAAAAATAATAGGAGAGAATTGCTGGATTGAACAAGCAGTAAATTATTTATTCCCTTTGGACAACTAAACTACTCTGAAAGAGAAAAGCTTTTATAAGAATTGATTGTGTACTAGCACATTATGACTGGAGCAATACCATACCATACTAGTTCTTCAGGGTTTTTATTTCTGTAATATTTTTGTGTAATAGCCAAAACAATAAATAAAACCCTGAAATTTCTTTGTACTCTTTGTGTGGCGGGATAATGCAGAACCCTTGTCAGGCAAGGAACTATGCAGTCTGTCATTTGTTCTTATTATTGTCTAATATAGTATCTGATGTGGGATGTTAGTTCATGAGAAATTGAGACAGGAAATAACAAGAAAGATTGTTGATCCCCGTTAAGAAGAATAACAGTGCCATGAGAAATACTAGGACAGTGTTCCATTAGGGGTGCTAAATGATGGGAATGTACTATCCCAAGAAACTCTGGCTAACGTCCCTTCTATCTGCGGGTTTCCATGAAAGTGCATTTTTGACCCTTTGCACAGCATTCGTCATCATGAACATAACCTTTTGAAGGTTTCCCTGGTCATCTCCTCTGTCTCTCCCCACTCTAACAATTGGCTTGGGCCACAATGCATCTGGTCCTTACCACTGCAGGCGGGTGGAGGACAAGAAAGATCTGTGTTTGCACACAGCCGGTGCAAACACCATGAAGATTACAGCCTCTGGCTGTAGGGAGGCCATCTCTGCACAGAGGAGCAGGCTGTGACCTTCTGCTTGGTTTTGTCAAGGTCTCCAATTTCCTGGTAAAAACGCTTGCATCTGAGTCCAGTAATTTAAATATCACAGTTTGATCATTAATTGTTGTGTGAGTGCTAGCCCTAAATCAAAATCTGTAAAAAGACAGCCATAAACCTTGGGATAGAGATTTCACTGCTGACCTCTCTCTGATTTGTTGCCAATTAAAATTGTTAAGGTGTGCTCACTGTGCAACATGGAGTCTGAAGTTCAGGCCTATCTCCAATATGTAACTTGCAAATGTTACTGCCCCAAACACCCTATTTGAATACAAGACTGAAAATGTCTGTAACCTCTGTATAATTAAGGAAAGTTGTTAGAACAGGACCCATGAATGCACACTGAAATACCACTATAAGCATTTTTCTTAGAAAGTACTGTTTTAATCAAAACATTTTATAAAGCAGCTATGGAAAATGACCTTTCAATTTTTAGAGATAAATCAAATTTTATTTTCAGTCTATCACATTTTAAAATTAATTCTGTGATCTTATGTATCTAGAAAGTCAGCTTCTTGATAGATCTTGATTGATAGATATTTCTGTGGTTACTTCTATAGCTTAGTTTCTAACACTTTAAGGTATCAGCCTGGTATAATTTATCCCTTTGCCTCATTAGACAGTACCTGGGAAAACAAGATAAAACAAAACAAAAACCATCACCACCAACAAAAAACCCTTAATTGTTAGAACAAAAAGTTATTTACTGTATTTTGAACTAGAATATTAATTATAACTATAAATCAGAAAACCTACTGAAACAACTAATAGTGTGTTTTGGTGTGGCAAGCCAGGGGTGTGACTCCTAACTAATAATTTGTACTGATGCAAAGTATGAAGTGACATTTATGAACTGTATTTGGCATAATACATAAAACTTTAGCTAAATGTAGAACTATTGATCTGCACTTGTGCAGGCAAATACTTTTCCACAGGTCACAGTGGTTTCTACCCTGAGTCTTTAATAACACCAGGTTGTTAGGTTGTTAAGGTAATAAATGGCAAGTTAAATTTTATAGACTAATCACTTCCACTAATCAAAGTTTACTCCTCCGTAATAAGGAGAACCCAACATTTTTTATACATTGAGCCTTATATTTCTAATAACTGTAACTTTATAGCATGGCTTTTCAAGTTATTAGCAATCTATTACATCTATATGGCATGATGCATAGAGAAATGCATCTGAACACCGGGTTTGAAAGTCCTACCAAAGCTAACTAGCTGGAAATGCTGCAAATGGGGCTGAGTTTTAGAGCTACTCTCCTTCCCAAGGCCTGTACCCCTAATTGTGGGCTGTGAATAGTCTCATCTGACTACTACAGATTCACACCCTTGAGATACTCCTGACTCAGGCAAGGCTTCCTGAGGCGCTCCCTGTTCCCTTCTTTCCCCTTCACTCACTGCCTCTCCTGCGTCAGCTCAATGGTGAGAGCACTCACCTGGAAAGGAGAATACACATTTTCCAGTCTCTCCTTGGCCTGGCAGGTTTTCAAGTCCACGTTATTTGTCTGCTAGACACTTGCAGCATCTGGTGCCACTCGTTCCCTGAGGGCAGATGGCTCTGAATCCATCCCACTGGGCTTTTTATATCTTTAGGAGTGGCTCTTCAGACTGCTGGCACTATGTTCCCTAACCTTAGCAGAGCAACCTTGCCATGGAGGTCCTGGCTAAAAGGAAGCCCTCGTTCTTCAGAAGGCCATGTGTCTTGTGATGCCAACCCCACAGGTTTGTTACAGGAGGGCTGCTCATGGCAAGACCAGCAGCTGGACAATAGCGGTCTGGGAACCTGTGGCAGGGCTCTGGCTTGAGCTAAGGGGTATAAGAAAATTCCGAGCCTGAATAGGAAGGTACATGAGCCTGTTCAATGCAGTTATGGTGACCACACTGGGTGATACCTAAATCCCATTATAGGCCAAGCCAGCATTTTCCCAGCTGTGGGATATCCCTTTCTCCAAGGCAATAAATATGTGTTTACAGTGGTGGTGGGAAGAAGAGGGAAGCTCAGCAGCACAATTTTAATCATCTTGGAGCATCCAGAAGTGAAAAGGATGTAGTGTGTGCAGGAGCCAAATGGGTTTTGCACCCTTAGGTGCAACAAGAGCCCTCTAAGGGCCCCTGGACTCTCATGTAGTGGAGAGACCAAGGTTCCTACAGCAGCACGGACTGGGTCTAAGCAGTGTGTTTGCTACTAGTGTTTACTAAAAGCACTTTGCTCCTAAAGGGAAGCACGGGGCAGGAGATGTTCTGATACAGCTACCCACCACTCCCTGCATGATGTGAAACCAGTGATATCTAGCACCCAACAGGAAAGTGTGTGATGAGTGACAGACTAATCTTAGTGGGCTGGTTTTGGATTGGGTTCTCTCTTTTTTAATATGGGGATCTTCTTGGATCACTTAGTTGTATCAGCTGTATTTATATATTCTAATTTGTCCAATCATTGCACTTTGCTACTTTGCTTTGCTCTATTATACTTTGTTAACTTATGCATTTTTAAGTTTTTGTTTTGTTTCATTTTGCTTTGTTTTGTTTTGTTTCCCCCCCCCCCCTCCCCCCCTTTTTTCCCTACTGCTAATAGACTTAGTGGTATTTTTGGAAAATCATCACATAATTGGATTTAAACTTAGAAATATTTTTTTTCTGGTTTGTGAACTTCACAGTAATGAGTCTGTTTGTATCTGATATAGTCCAATAAAGGTGAGAGAGAAAATAAAATCCAGGCATTTTACTTGTTATTTTACAGGAGGAAAAAATAACAGGAAAAAAAAAAGTGCAAATTCACTTACCTGAATGAAATAAAGGTATAATTAGTGCCTGAAACATCTGACATCAAGGCTATAAAATCATCAAGGACACGTGAAGGAGGCTGAAATTTTTCATTTAAAATGAACCTAAACAGATCTTTCAGTGGCTGGTTTGTAATATAAAATTAATTAGCCATGATACAGTAGAGAAACAAGAAAGACTAGAAAAAGCTACAAAGAGTTAGGATTATGCCACGCAGCCCACAATGCAATTATTCAGGCATTTCCATCAGGTAGGAAGGAGCACATTCAGGAAGATGTAGGTAGGATGGAGGTTATGAAATAAAAGGTAGGCAGGGAAGGTATGACTTGGGTTACTGTCAATTTCTCACTTGCCCGAGAGGTGTCATGGCTCTGCCTGGGGCTGATGGCAGGATGGATCATGTAGCTGGCATGTAAGGATCTGCTCTTCTCAGTGAAGAGCCCAGCATTCTCACATACATAGGTGATATGTGAAGAAAAAGAAGACAAACTGCATCTGTGTCAAATTTGGCCCATGTTGAATTCCCAAAGCATTGCCCCCAGGCTCTCAGCCCTCCTTGGTCTGGGTGGGGTCTGCTTCTGCAAGCACCAGTGGGCAATACACTGCCTATGCCGACTGCTCCCACATGGTTCAGAGTGGAAGTCATATTTTTAGAAGTATTTGAAGGGAGGACATAGGAGATTTATGGCCTTGGACATGTTTGTGTTGTTTAATTTGTTTAGCAGTAGTTGGTAGGGATAATCTATGAGTGCACATCTCATGATGGAATAGAGCCTTTTATGTCCGTAATGTATGACTATTATATTACTGTAACAGACAGGACAAGGAAATAACAAATGGGAAGATAAGAGATTAGTATAGTCTTTAAAAAATGTCTATTATTATTCACAACTGTATAACTGTCATTGCTGAAGATAAACTGTATTATAAAAATACAGTATAACATTATCCAAATTAGAGAATCATGGCTTTTAGAGGCATAAATACCATCTTTCTGGCATTTCAGCTACAGTGTCACTGACTGGTTCTGCTTGTTCCGTAGATTATGGAAAAGCTAAATCAAAATTTCCTGACAACTTCTGATTCAGCAATTTTAAAAATAAGTAAAGGTTACACTTACCTGAAAGCCTGTTTTGGGAAAATTTGAAAGGTGAAATAAGAGAGACAAAAGTGAACAGGGAAGAGATGGAGGCAGGGAAAGAGACCAGAGACCTTGGAGAGGTGAAGGAGAAAGAACACGTCAGACAGAATAAGAAGGATACCTGATGTGCAAACGTACAAATCAATCCAGGTTAATTAGGTCAATCTATCAAATTGTTAAAAAGGAAGGGAAAAGACCAACTTCAGACAGCAAAAATTAATTGCACATAAAATTTATGATGATGGAATTAAATAATTTTGGCTCTTCTTATCCACGGCCTTTGTGAATGACTTCTCCTAAAAACATCACTGTTAGCAATGCTGCTCAATTACCATTCATTTTGAAAGTTCCTAGGTGTTATTTCTAAAACACACTGAGCCAAAACATCTCAGACCTACAGTGTTAATTTAGAATACTAGGTGTTATTTAAGACTTCAGTATTTCCAAGCTCCATTGTCTGTTATTTGTGGTGTAAGTGAATGCCAAACTGAATAAAATCTGAGGCCAACAAGCAAGGTTAAGGTATGGCTATTATCCAGTTAACTCAAATTGACTTGCACATGGTTGGAAAGGGTGTTCAGCTGCCCTGGTTAATGAGTGGTTCATGAACTGTCACTCTTCCTGTTCATGTAGAGGAGAACTGGGTGTGCTTTGAACAGTCTAAATGCATGAGCAAAATGCTATAATTTCAGTGGCATCTGTTTAACTGTTGTAGATGACTTGGGGTACTATCTATTTCTCAGGACAGTTAATTTCATTTCCTATCTTCTTCGCCCATCTTCTAAACAGGCCAGAAACCATTGAGGAGCCTCAGCTAGAAAAGAGGCAGACTCTCAGCTTCACAGCAATACAGGTTATTTAGGTCGCACATCAGCACCTGCAAACAGGTGCAGGTAGAAGGCTGCTGGTTTTCCACTTGGACCTCAAAATCCAGTGCCAGGATGGGAACCTGTGCTACTGGGGAGGGGGAGAGCAGGCGGCTTGCAAACAGGACAACTGGGAGCACATGCTCCAGATAGGAATCATAAATAGGCTGTGATAGTCAGGAGTCCTTTGGGGCCTCGTTTTACATAGAGATGCTTTTCATTTGTTAGCCAAAGCAAACTTCTGCTTAGGCTTCTGGAGCCAGCCTCTGCGTGCAAAGTTAAGTCATTAACAACCCCAGAAAATTTCCTTTTCCTGTCAAAATCTTAATAAATATTCAAAACTGGTATTTTAATACTGTTTTGTGTACTTACAGCCATTTTTCAACAATGGTTATTCACAACATTTGTGTAATCTATGAGTGATTTGCAATATTATACAGATATGGTGATTTTTAGGCTAGCAATACTGTAAGTGGCCAGTGTCAGTAAGTCAGTTTGTCCCACATGGTGCTGCAGCTTGATTTTCTCAACTTTTTGAAGTTAGTCCCCAAATCTTTTCACAATAAGAAGCAACCCATTCCCCCTTGTCCGCCACAGTTGCAAAGATGGGATTCATCTGATCAGATGCATATCTTCAGTGTCGGCATCTGAGCTAATTGCCTAGACTCTCCTTACTGTCAGAGGAGAGAAACAGGGACACCTCAGGCTTGGCTAGGCCAGACGAGTGACATGTTCTGGGTGCACACTTCTCTCTGGTGACTCTCACATGAATCAAGGTGATGAGAATGTGGATGCCTTAACGTGAGTCTTTCCAACCTGTGAGTGACATTCTGCAGGGGGAGGACAGTTCCCCTTTAGCAAGCAGGGAGGGATGAATTACAGGTATAAGAGTCTGCAACCCTTACTGAACAAAACTGGTTCTTGATGATTAATTTCCTGCTATATTTCTTATATACCACCTGTCTCCAGTGGAGGTGTGCATTTCATAGTCATTTTTACATACCGGGCTTCTGATGGACTGGCTGGGGTTTGAGGAGGGAGCTGTTTTGCTTTTCATGTCTTTTTATTTTTCCCTTGAAATATTTAACTATGGTTTGGTCAGCCAGACTTTGTTGTACGTATGTTGCCCAAATGTCCATATGCAAAGCACAGTAATCCTTGAAGTCGTAGCACTGAATTTCATTGCTGTTTAAAGGCCTTTTAGCAGATTCCTAGAATCAGCTTGGGACCAGGAGGAAATGGTGAATATTCACATTTTAACACAAATTGTCATTCAGCAGAGTAACATCTGCTGCTACTTTAATGTGCTGTTTTATCCAGGAAACTGAGTCAGTAACAGTTAAGTTTTATTTGGAATTTGTGCTGATATCATGATTCTTTGGAGGGGAAGGGGAGCAACGGAGAGCTTTCAATGTTCTGGAGGTGTTATGAAAAAGTTAAGCAATTTTTATGTTGCAACTAACTAAAGGAAAACCAGCACCAGATATATCAAAGAAAAAAGAGCCAAAATAAACCCTACCTCTGCCTGGCCTGCTGAGCGGATGAACAGAGTTCATCCTTCCTAAGTAGCCCAGGGTTTTGCAGGCTGTGTGTGCAGGAGCAAAATTCTATTTTATGCTATTCTGATGGTATCCAAGGCCAGATCCTTGATGACCTACTTTTTATTATTTGGTCAAACAATATGCATTATTCAGCTTTACTTGCTTTTCTACCTTTTCCAACCTATTAATTGCTTTTCTACTCTTTGGGATATAAGAAATCAAGCCAGTAACATAGGTGGTGATCATGATGGTAGCACGGACAGACAACATTAATAGGAAATAATCAGGCATTTTTTTGTTTTTTAACTGAAGCAGTTGAGTGGGTCCACCTGTTCATTAGAATTACATTTAAATTGGCTTAACTATACGTTCATTTTGCTTTTCATAACTTTAATATTGACAGGAGTGACACCTCCCAAATAACAACTCCCTTCCGCTTTCAAACATGATGTTGACCAGGCCTGCTTTAATATTCTTTCACTGTTTAAAGCAAGTGAATGAAGCAAACTCATTTATCAAATGAAACTAATAAAACCACCGAAATATGATTACTTTGCTGGTGGCAGTTGAATAGGTACTATATTTAAATGTTTGATAGAGTACCAAACAGATTCATTACGATTATTGCTCACAATAAAGATAACCTTTTTTAGGTTCTGATCCTTCAAGCATTTGTACATCTGCTTAACTTTACAAATGAGTTCAAAGCAACAAATCCCGAAGGCATGTTTTCAGGACTGATACTTTACTGCCTGGACTCTTAAATAAAATATTGCTTAAAGTGTAAGGAAGCGGATGACTTAATTATTTAGTTTGTTTATTGCAGTCTTTAACACAGTGGCCAGCAAATAGAACAGATAAGTAAGAAGAGTCACAACCTGTAGAGATTTAAAAATACAGAGCAAAATAGAAAGCATCATTTCACCATTTGCATAGATTCCTGGAAGTAACAGAGCAGCTCAGCTTGCAAATCAAAAATTGTGAATGAATTCAGCAGATTTGTCAAATGACATGATTTAAAAATAACTGATGGGTGTAGCATATGTCAAAACAACCCAGAAGAGGCAGCTTCACTGCCCCTGCTCCTTCTTCCGCAGGAGTCAGCAGAGATTTAGTATCTGCCTTACCGGGGAGGAAGGTTGCTGCTCATTGCTGGGAGAGGGCAATTGCACTCGAGCCTACTTTTGCCCTCACCCCAACCCATTGTCTCTCTGCCATGGTCCCAGCACACATCTGCAGAGCTTTGCAGAGCTGGGGCTCTTTTTTTTTTTCTTTTTTTTTTTTTTTTTTTCCCCTGGTAACAGAATCTCTGTCTTCCTCTGAGTCAGTTGCCTTCCCTGTCCTTTATGGTTTTGCTCAGAAACACGCTGCTTCTTCAAAGCTTTTCAACAAGAAGCATTTGACAATCTGTTGGTGTTAAGCCAGGTTTATATCAAAGCACAGCAGTGAAGTCGTATCTCATCGAACGGTTATGGGAATGATTTTTTCCCTCAGAGGTGTGGCTGATTTGCCATCTTTCCCAAACATGCATATGATCTTCACAGAGCAGTATTACGAAAAGGGAATAGTTTTATAGTTGTCCACTTTGTGAGCCAAAACAGCATCCCGGGCCATAGGAAACATATATCATGTCATCATATATGAACCAATGGGCAGTAAAAAATTTGGGGAAAGAAATAAATTTATACCATATATATATTTATATAGAATATATTACCATGATACACTGAAAAATGTTTGTATACCATACATGAACATCGTTGATGGAACATGGGAAATGTTATAGCTCTGCTGTTTGTTTCCTGTTACCGTCAGAAAATTAATGTTTTGCTGAAGCAAATAGATCACCACTTGGCAGCTGTTACTGGCAGGACAGACAGTGAAGCACACATATGCTGTGCACAATATTTCTGTCTCCTTTTCTTTCTTCTGACAGTAAATGGAACAAAGTACTCATTGGTGTTTCCAATTGATGTTAATTTTCTCTTTGTTAGTTTCTAACCAAGATGAGTATGCGAGGATTGGCCGTAGTTGGTTTTCTTTAGCACTCAGCCCTAGTTGATTCTGCAAGCTGAAGTTATGCACATGGACAGATTCAGACATGTGAGCAGTTTTCTGGAAGGACCTGTCATCAAGAAGGGTCAAGATGACATCTTGAGACTGTTGTGGTTTAACCCGGCTGGCAGCTAAACACCACACAGCCGTTCGCTCACCCTCCCCCCTCCCTCTCTGGGATGGGGGAGAGAAACGGGAAAGTGAAGCCTGTGAGTTGAGATAAAGACAGTTTATTAAGACAGGAAAATAATAATAACAATAATAATAATAATAGTGATAATGGTAATAGTATTAACAATAATAATGTGTAAGAAAACAAGTGATGCACAATGCAATTGCTCACCACCCGCTGACCGATGCCCAGCCTATCCCCGAGCAGCCGGCCCCCCCACCCCGGCCAGCCACCCCTATATATTGTTTAGCATGACGTCAGATGGTATGGAATACCCCTTTGGCCAGTTTGGGTCAGCTGTCCTGGGTCTGTCCCCTCCCAGCTCCTGCTGCACCCCCAGCCTGCTCGCTGGCAGGACAGAGCAAGAAGCCGAAAAGTCCTTGGCCTGGTGTAAACACTGCTCTGCAACAATTAAAACATCAGCATGTTATCAGCGCTCTTCTCATCCTAATCCAAAACATAGCACCCTACCAGCTACTATGAGCTACTTAACTCTGTCCTAACTGGAACCAGGACAGAGACGTACCCTCAACCTAGCTGAGAATCATTACCAAAAAGCAGAGTATCGTGTCCCCCTCCTGAGTTCTCCAGATGAGTTCATGTATGGAGGTCTGACACTGCAGAAAACCTATACCTGACAGTCATCTGCTAGTCATCTCAGCTCCACAAGGGGAGGTTGCATGGTGAAATTTGTCACTTCGTAGAGAAAAGCAGTAGTTGTTTTCCTTGGCTTTCATTAAGGCTCTGTTATTGTTAAAGCCTCCAGTAATTTTGAATTTCTAGTCTCACTTTTCAAAGCCAGAGGTAAAATACAGAGTTCCCTTGGGAACAGCTCCCAGGATTTTCTCCTCCTAGGTCTCTGAGGCAAACAGCAAACAGCCCAAGGCTCTTGCTCTGGATGGCCATCTAAAGAGCTGGATGGACACGCAGAGCTCTAATGTCATCAGAAGAGACGTGGATATCACATCTCTAATTGGCCTGATGTGTTTGTGGCATGACTATGTAAGAGTGAACCACTTTACTTTGACCTTAGACAGCAAGGCTGGAAGGGACCGAGGAAGGCCAAAGGGGCTGTGTCCCAAGACTAGGGTACAGTGGCACTTCTCAGATATCAACTGAGATGTCTAATCAGTTTGATCCCTAGGGATTAAAGAGCACAATCCTCAACTGTATCAATGTATTTAATAGAAGTTTACATGCTAAACAAAAAGGAAACCTGCTTATTTGTTAAGTTCCGTCAGCTTTTGTTAGCTCTCCTTTTCTTCATGCCGTTCATTTTCTTTCCATTAACCAGCTAACACAGTCCTTTTTTCTCATCAGCATATTTTTATTTAGCTAGCTGTGCTTTTGTAGTCCTTCAGACTTTCAAAAGCCTCTGCGCCTCACCTTTTTATTTCTTAAGAAAGCACCTCTACCTCTCACTGTAGACTTTTGTGGCTATTCATGGTGAAGTTTTTGTAAAGTTGCCTCTCTTTGTTTCTTCCTGTCCCTGTCACACAATTTCTTTCATGTAGCTGCAGTGCCTTAGGAAGGGAGACCTCTGAATTCTCAGTCTTCAGGGAGAGCAGGACACTGCATCTCTTGCAACCCTGTGCTTTTCCATCAGCAAAATGTTGGTAGTTTCTTCAGCAGCTCTCCCCTGGTTTTCTCAGGAGTCTGCTGATGAATTTTTAAGAAAAAAAAAAAAGATGTTCCAGATTTATCAATGATGTCGTTACTCAAACTCATGCAACCATTTCAAACCACTTAAAGTTTAAAGACATAAAGACATATGTAAGTCCTTTTTTTTTTTTTTTTTCTTCCTTTTTAATGCAATGACTACAGGAAAGGCAGCTTTGATTTTTGAACAACTACCTACTGCTCTCTCACACTGATGAATTTAGGATATCCTCTTTATCACTGTCATGTTGCACAGGATTCATATCTTTTCCCTTGCCATCTTTAAAATGTGGATGTTCACATCTAGCCTAGACTCCTTTTACAGTCAAAAGACCAAAACAGGTATCTCCAGAGGGAGATTCATCCAGTCTTTCTTATGCACAGACCTTGGAAGAAGAATCATTCCAGTCTGCTTCTGTCCATTGACTATGAGCAGAGCAGACGGGCTGTGGGCTGAGGTGTCTATTTTTTATACTTTAATTCATACGGATAATACTCACCTATTACCTCAGCATGATACCAAAAAGATTTATAAACCTTCTCTGTGTCATCTTATGTTGATGTCGTTGCATTTTTCTATTTACATGTATATCTTTACAAAGTTGACTCATAGTTTCTCACTTTCTCACGTCTTACGCAAACCTCATATTTGTCTTAATATTCTCTTACCACCTTAAATTCACATCATAATCACATTGTGGCAGACTCTGCATGACTTTTGCACTGTAATCTTTATAATAATGTTGTAACTTCTTGAAGTAGCTATTATGCTGCTTACAATTAAAGCTACATAAAGTCACTTCAGAGCATTCTCATTACTTATCTCATCAACTCAAATACATCAGCTGTTAACAAATGTTTTATTTTTAAAATACCAAAATGAACTAGTACAACTGTGACTTAGATTCATTACAAATACAAAAATAGAGGCTCTTCTCCCTTTTCTTTCCCCACTCTTTGAGTATTTCTTACCTTGTAGAATATTCAACTTTACATACTGTAGCACTCATCCAAAATTGCTGGGCCGCATTCAAAACTGTAAACTTTCAATTGTGCCTCACTGGTGAAAAAAACATTTTTTGTCCTTATTGTTAGTACTCAAAGCAGCATAAATATAACTCCAATTTTGCAGATCAGTAGTGGCAGACTAGATATTTTCACTCAAAATCTTCATATCAATAGTATTTCTTTCATGATAACATTTATTTATCAAAGTTTATGCTGCTTTGACTTTTTATAAAATAACAGCAAAGATAAATGGATCGATTGACCCCAAGAGCAGTTTATTTATCCCTTTAGTCACACTTCAGTGGCAAAATCAATACCCTTCTGAAATATCTGATATTACAGTGGTTCCAGTAAATACTGACATTCCTGAGCTATGTGAAGGGGGAACAAAAATTTATTATCAACTTAGATTTTTAGTACCTTCATTGATTTTTCTGGGAATGCTTGTGAATTTTTATTTATCTGTAGCTAAGTAAGTGACCTTTGTTTCAAAAAAATAAAAATAAATACCATGCACCCCAAAGCAAAAACAAAAGTCCTTAAGTTTAAAACATGTAAAGGGGGAAAATGCACACATCTAACAATGCCAGTGACAAGAATCTTGGCAGAAGTGTATGTCTGTGTTTAAATGATGCATAGCACACCACAGTGTGTTCTTTCTTATACTATCTCTGCGTTTGAAACAGCATAACGTAATTTTTTTTACACCGATATTGTTGACATCCACTTTGTGTGACAGCTGAGATGTTTCTGAGTCTTGCATTGCTACCAATTATTTTGATACAAGAATGGAAGAGATGAGTGACCTGAAAGAAAATGAAAAAGTACTAAACGGGTTACATACTTCAGCTGATAAACAGATCTAACTCCTGCAAACGTTAGCAAGAATTGTGCACACATATGGAAGAAAACTTTCTGTCTTATTTCTTATCCCTCAAAGCTTTGAACATACAGAAACTGCACGAGAAAGATAAGAATCAATGGGGTTCCTGAGGGCAACACAGAATTTCCAGTTTGGGGGATCTCACTGAAACAGTGTTTGGACAGAGTAGCAGAGAACAATTATCTTAGTTGTGCTAAACTGAGAGGAGCCCACTGTATCAAAATTTAGATGATGGGTAGTCCCAAACCATTCTAGTGTCTGGGACAGAGATGGTCTGGAAAATCTAAGTTTGGCAGGCACCGAGAAGCATGGGGTCATTCCGGGTGGACAGAGCGGCACAGGAGGGAACCATCAGGGTCCCTTCCAGCCTGGCCATACCGTGCTCATGTGCTCTGAATTATAGGGTAGTTGTTCCAGGATTTGGCAAAAAATGACCTAGCATTCACTACATAGCTCAGAAGATTTCATGTGTCTCTGCTTTCCATTCTGAGCAGACAAGGATAAAGAGGAATGAAAGGGGTAGGTGGAAAACTCAAGGTATAAGTCAGCTTTGTATCTTGACCTCTTACTGATACCCATGTTACTCATCTGTACATAAAGAATGGAATATAAATTTTAAGTGCATATGCAGAATTGCATGTGTCTGTATATTTATATAAAACGGTGAAGTTTCTTAGAAAAATTATCTTGGAAGTACAACCTTTCCAGTAGTAGATTATTCAAGACCTGAAAAAACATAGTCTTAAAAATCTGAAAACTTACTATTTCTTGCATGTCCATTTCCTACCCGGGATTAGTGTGTTCATTTCTGAACTACCTTAATATTATTTAAGCCAAAGTTAGATTTAAATCTTGAACAGTCTTAATCACACTTCACACACACACATATACACACACACAAATAGGCAAAAAAATGATAGTGAGTGCTCTGACTTGGTTTTCATGCCTTCAGCTGTCACTTCATTCAGTCCTTATCGTTAACAAGTTTCTTCTGGCTTCCATTGGCACCGCTCTTACAGAAACACAAACTGCTATCAGCAAGAACTAATGTTGTATGTTTATTGTTCCTTGATAGAAGTGTATTTCTCTTCAAGGTTCTTATCAAGAGCAAAAAATGTTCAATGGTCCCGTGCATGTTTAAGAAGTAGACCAAAAGGTGTGAAAAGCCAGCACAAACCTTAGCTATCAACAGGTAGATACTTCATCGAGTCTTCTGTAAAGTATAGATCTTTTGTGAATATAACCTCCTCCAAGGGCTTTTCACTCTTTCCTGTTTCCTGGTGCTAAAGTGTTCAACAAGCCAATCTAGTGGAAAAAATATATATATATTTTCTGTTTTTTCCCCATTCATTTCCAGCTGCATCCCTTGATAATCATTAACATCACCCAGAGAGAATTATCTCAAAGTACATGTCCTCCTCCTTAAGACATAGCAAAAGATTAATTTTCTCCAGAGAAAAGGAATTCCATAGCTTCATTACCTCTATGTAGACCAGAAAATCACTTTGCTTCAGAAGACAGTATAATTAAAATACATTTTCAGAATATGTATGAAAACCAGAAAAGTTCTATATGCATGAAAACTTAAATGGGTACATGGTTTTAAGGTTAGCTATTCCATACACTTTGTGTAGTCTACAGATTAATGATGAGCTTCCCCCTCTTTGCATAATCAGGGATATGTCATGTCAAAAAAGAAAATAACTATTTCAAACTGTACAGCTAGCAGAAGAGGACTGCCTTATTGAAGAAAGATCTGAGTGCAGATAACTTTGAAGAAGTTTTGAAAACATATGGACAATCATTGCAATGTCCTGGAGCTGTCCTGGGCAGTGTACATGGGGCTAACCTATAGGTATTTTCATGCTGAATCTAATATTGAGAAAAATAAGCTTAAATTTTTCTAAAGGACAACAGAGAGAAAATAGCCAAAACAAACAAACAAACAAACATTCAGAATGGCTGCTAGATGATGGAGTTTTACTTTCCAAATGTTACCTTTATTTATTTATTTTTTTTCCAGCGGCCTTTCCTAATATACTACTCTTGCAAAGTACTGAAAAGTTCTGTCTTATTTGCCTGTCCTATGTCTTCAATTACATGCATATATTCAGAAATGTGTTGAAAATCAAATATACTTTAAAATTTGTAAATAAAGTACCACCAGAAAGTACCAAATATATTGGAGATCTTGAATAAATATTCTGAAAGGAATGTTCCTCTCATTTTCACTTCTACTTGAGGTCTGTTTCTCAGAGTTTATGCCTATGGACTGAGCATTGATTCCTTACTACTCAAAACAAACGAACAAATAAAAAACCCACTCTTTACTAGTAGGTTCAAAATTAACAAAAGTTTTGTAACATGAGACTATTTATAAGTGAAAGAATTTCTCCAGTTTCAACCAAAATCAGCATGTCTGACTAAGCAGAATCACATCATAATTAAAACTTAGAAGACTGATCAGTTTTATGTTAAAATAGCCCTGGACCCAACGTTATGTTGCTGCTGGCTGTATGAGCCATGTTCCCCATGAGGCTTAGCATGTCAGATAATGAAATGTTATACTGTACTGAATTGTTGTCTGTGCATCCTCTCCTGAATACAGGAAATATAAGGATTTTAATAGACATACAGGAGGGGATACTTAGAAGTCCTTGCATGCTTTTCATTTCGACCACCTTCCCTCTGTGTAAAGTGCCAGCATATGTGCTTGAAGTGCCAGCAATGCTTCTTGCCATATGCCAGCCCATTTCAGGGATTTCGACTGTATGTGCTTGTATGTATATTCGTATGCATATATGCATACACGTGCAAATGACATAAGGTCAACTGTTCCGTGCCAGATGCTGAAAGCAGTCAGAGTAGAACAGGGAGAGAATTCTAACTTTGACTCCTTTGAACTCAAATTAAATGTGAAAATGAGTAGTTACTTGAAATGGATTTGTCAAAATAGCCAAAGGGAGTGTGGTGCTCATCATTCATATTTGAATGGCTTATGGACAACTAAATCCCTTGGCTACTTTGAAAATCCCAAATTTAAAGGATATTTCTTGAGCTAGCAATGAGACAGTGTTGTGGACTTACTTCTGAGAAATTGGCATCGTGAACCTTCAATCTGATTAGTTACACAGGTACTTGTGAAATTGCTTTATACTAAAGCCTTAAAAAATTACAGAATGTATACCAATGCTTAGAGAAATCATCACAGAAAGAAATACATTGTGCAAACAGGAAAAAACAAGTCAATATGCCCCTGCCTTCCTATCTAGGCAATCTGCCTATCCAAATATTTTTTGTAAATTTAGAATAAATTTTAAGGGTTTAAGGGCATGCAGTCGTATCATCATTTTTATGGCAGCCAAATTAATTCTTTCATGCAGTGTTTGAACCTAATGGAGATTGACTGTCCTGTTTTCCTATTGTAATGATGTGTACCGAGTTGAAAATGAAGATGTTGAAGGATAAAAAATAGTGCTGTGACTGCTATTGATTAGCTGTCTTGTTTGCTTCATTGTTCAGGCTCCGTTGGCCTCTTGGGCAGAAGGACACCCAAGTATAACATCCCTGACATTTTCCTGAAAAGATGCATGCCTTAAAAGTGACAGCTTTACTTAAAAAATACAGTTTTGATGTATAAATGTGGTAGTTTTAGCTGAAAGGATTCTGATGGATTAGAGCAGACAAAGAGAAAGATTTCTGAAACATACCTCAGGTCAACCTTGTATTGAGAACAGATTTAATAGCAAGTGTCTTACATGATGATGACACTACTAGTCTCTCTGCATTTCAGTGTATGTGGGAATGAGTAAGAAAAGCTGAGCTTATCTTCAAAGACAGAGCGATTAGTTTATTCTAACTAATGTGTTCAGCTTTCATTAAAGGCTCTGAGCGGTCATGAATTCCAGAAGACTTGACTATGTGCACTGAAGAAGAAAGTGGCCCTCAAACCAACACATAATTTTATTAAGAATACAGACTGTATTGTTATAAGCCCCCGTACAGATTGTTTTTCACAATCTTCTGACAGTAGGCGATTTGATGCCATTTTGTTTATTCACTTGCCTGTTTTTAATGCAAAATAATTGGTGTGAGTCATATAATTAAATTTGTAAAACAATTACTTTTAATTGCATGCATATGCATTTAATACACTTGAATGTGTCTATTAAAATAACCCTATGGCTGTTGCTTATACAGAAATCAAGCCATAATTTACCTAACTCTCTGTCAAAGTATTTAAAGGAGTCAAGCACACTAAGTGATTTCATGTATCACCTTTAACGAAATGCACGAACATATGAGCATGGCTGTAAGACTGGGTCACAGCCAACATTAGAAATGCCTCCGCTCTTATCAGCGTTATGTTAAAAAGGGCCAGATTCTGCCACGAGTGCTGTCATGCCTGGGAGAAAATGGAATTGCTCAGTGAATGACCTGTAATTCAGTGGGGGTGGGGATATTAATGACTCGGTGTGCTAATGACTCTGTGGCAAAGCAATGCTTTTTATTAAATCCTCTAACTAGTTTGCAGAAACCTGGGCAATCTGTCAGTCAGTAAGTGGAAGCCAGCCAGCACAAATCCAAGGTTTCCAATGCACTTCAGCTGGAGGTTTCACAGCACTGACCTGACTCCCCTTCCTCTCATCCTGTGCACCTAGGAGTGAGACCAGCAACTGCTTCTCTTTCATCCGTGCTTTTTAATGATCCTGCCTTTACAAAGCATGTCTAGCCCTGCCTGTTTCTTGGCATGGTGCGTCTCATCTCCCGGCTCTTGACAAGGTCTTCTCAGTCTGCCCTTGCAAAACCCTCCCACAAAGATCACCTTCCCTGCTGGCTATGTCATCCCATTTCTTGTCTACCAGGTCAAATTTACATTTCTCCTTTTCCCCTTCAAATCCACTGATAAATCTGTTCCTACCCTCTCTCCAGCCTTGTCCCCAATGGGCTGAAAGCTCTGCTCTGGCAGGGACACCGTGTCTCCTGCTTCTGTCCCTGCCACTATGCACAATGGTGCATCTCTGTTGAAATGGCCCACAAGATCTCTTTCCTTATTGCAGTATCTCCAAGGAATTAATCTGTGTTACAGCATCTACTAGAGATGCAGCAGTTTCCTTTATTTGTTTACTCATATTTAAAGTAAAGTAAATTTTAGATTTAAAAGTATCTCAGTTTTGGTAATAGCTATCTGAATTGCAATCTTAATTTCTTTCTCATTAGATTTATGCATTGTAATCGGGTATTTCATTATATAGTCTTGTGCTATTTCTCAAATAATGCAGCATATTTTTGGCTGAACTAGGAACCATTAGGTACACATTTGCTGTATCGTACAAGCATACAAATATGTGATAGTACTAGTGTTCAACTTATCTAACAGTCCTTGATAGATGCAGAGTAGACACAGTGTAAATGGCACGTATAGACAGAAAACATAGTAAAATTATTTCAAGGAATATATTATCAGATAAAATTTATCACTGAATTGACTGCATACATATTATTTGAAACACTACATCTCTTTTTAATCCTGTGAGCACTCATTTTATTTCTAAAATTTTAAGTCTAGGACAAAGAGCACTGAGGAAAAATGAGTGTGATGGCTCTGATATCCATTTGCATCTTGCAGTACTCTCAGAAGTCTTCTTCTTCTTCAGCATGTCTTACACATTCTTGTTAGGTTTTGCTTCTAACTCCTCATTTGTGTTCTACAAGGATATCTGGAGAATGTTTGCAACTTCCAATGTAGCAAAAACTGCTAAACTATACTACATATTTTTTTTTTGTTCTCACTTGCTCTCTTTTCTCCCCATTTTTTTCAGTACTAGTCATTTTTGAGCCTGTACTGTCTAAAAAAACCCTTGAGTGAATGGAGGAGCCGTAGCTAATGGTGCCAGAGTCAGGCTCCCAAATAGCTCCCATGTAGCAAGCAGCAGCAAATGAAAACAGCCAAGGAACAGGATTCATGTGCTCAAGGGAAATGAGAACATTTTACACAGAATGAGCTTAATTCTACTACTTCCTTCATGCTTTGGTCTTTTTCACTTCCATCATTATTGTTGTCAACATTGTCACTGAGATAAATCCCACAAGGATGTGGCCCTCTTGCCAACCAAATGCCATCAGCCTCCTGTCCTGTCATTTCCTTAAAAAGATCTGCGTGTGCCTGTCACTGTTGATCTTGGAGGACTACTGAAGCCTGAAGTGATTTGACGATTGCCAATCCCTACGCGGTGTCCTCGTGTAGATGTCTTGTTAGACGCTGATAGTCTCAATGCTGAGGAAGCAACTGGAGATAAACCAGGGTTGACAGAGGTTCGAGGGTGGGTGTCATCAACCAATTGACTAGTCCAACAAGATTACTTCTGATTTTGTCCTCCTCCTTAATTTGGAGCAACTGGTGACGGCTCCTCAGCCCTGGCGCTTCATTGCTGCTGCTGGTCTTCATCTCACCATGGGAAATGTGGCATTGTAAGGTTTCAGCTGGCCATCTAGCAGTGGTGGCAACGGCCACCCAAGGGTAATACAAGCCATCATCGGCCTTTCCTTGTTGTAGCTGTCATGAGAGGTATGTGGCTGGCAGCTGAAGGCTTCTTCATAGCTGTGGACTATGATTTTGTACACGCCTGAATTAACAAAAGCAAACATTATTTCAAATTTAGTGACAAGCTTCCAGCATTCTACCTCACTTTGGGAAGTGTAAGGTAGGAAGCGAAACAATCCACTGTCAGCACCTTACCTGGGGCCCAGATGACAGATTTATTTAGGGGTATGTTTTCACTGGCTGCAGGTGCCAAGGAAGAGCAGAGGTTGCAACTTCTGTGCAGCACTGATGGCTAACCTTCAGGCAGCCTCCCAATCCACTGCAGGAAGCATCGAGGCTTCATTCATGCTGAGAAAAGCCAGAAAGACTCCAGGGCAGATTGGTCATGTTAGCTTTTCCTTTGTTGTTATTTCTGTTATATTTTAAAAAATCAAATGGAAATTGATAAAAAAAATAATAAGCTGCAAAACCTAACCCTGTTCACTTCTATGTATGCAATTAAAATTGTGGATCTGTGGATGAACATTTAAATAGTGAATTTGTACTGTTCTATGATGAAATGCATTATCTCACTATTTTCTGGTTGCTACAGGGGAAAAAAAAAAAAAAAAGAGTCAGAATTAAGAGTTTCCATTGCTTACTTTCTTTTTTCTGACTTCTTGGTTGACCTAAGGTCAAACAGGAAGATTTTCTGGAGCCTCTATTCCTTCTTCATGCTTTACTTTTGGACAACCAACTGAACAGACTCATTTGCAGCAATACATAGGATCCGTGAATCCATGTTTCAACTGTAGTGTAAAAAACGAGGTAAAACTAGTTACTGAAATACATATGTGTTTATGAAAAGGAAACTCAATAGAAATACAGACAGTGTACCTAGGTCTGTATGTGCACAGAGATGGAGAAGGCAGACCTTTCATCTAGCAGCTCCTCTGTGCTTGAAGACTAGTCACACAGAGCATAAACTCTGCTTCTGTTTCTTATGACTCTCTTCTACAAGTTGAGTGTATTTGAAGTGTCTTCAAATGTATTTTCAGCTCCAGAAACTTATTCTGTGGGCATAAAGTCTGTCCTTAATTTGTAAATTACTGTCTTCATTTATAAACTACTATACTGTACGCATTTATTTTAATCAGCCACTGCAGTTATGAATGCCAGTCTGATTTCTGAATCAGCACTCAGAGATAAATGATAGATGGTTTATTAAGTTCTCTCATCTAGGGTTCATGATGCTTAATTTTCTTAAGTGATAATATTTCATCCTATAAACCTGATTTTTTTTCTTCTTTCTGCTTAGTGGAGTTTAACCTAATTACATATGTGGTCTCTTTAACAGTGCAGTGTGGAGCCGTCACTGAACTTCCATAAATCATTATTTTAACTTTTTTAGGAGAAACTCTTCAAAAGGTCACCTGTCATCAGAGATATTCTAGCTAAAAGTTGCAACACTTAACTGTCTTTAGGTTCTCCTAACTCAATTACACCAATGCATCACTCATCTCCCTCTGGGTTTGCTGTAGAAGTATTGGTCTAGGGGCATTTTTTGGATCCTTGGCAGCCAGGCACCATACATGTACTTACCTCTTTCACAGCTGGATGGTTTCATTGTAACCCCTGGTGTCTCTCTCCAATATTTTGACCTCATAAAAGCATAATGTCATTGAATGTTGAGATTTTATGGTAATTTATTCTGAAGATTCTGGCTTTTAAATCTTCCATATACAGTTTAATAACAGCATTCTTGTGATCAGGCAAACTTTACTTCCTCTGTTAATATTTTCATCTTCATTTTACATACACACAAACATATACAGATAAAATAATCTGGAGATGATTTACAGAAACATTGGATAAAGAGGAAGAGAAAGAAAGAGGCAGATAATGAGACAACTGAAGATTAATCACAGCAAAAACAGACATGCTTTTTTTTTTTGCCTTTTTTTTTTCCCATTCCTGTTATATTTTTGTTTGGAGTGGCTCCAGAGAAGCCCTGTTCCTTGTTGCTCTTGTTGTGTGTGTGTTCATGCATAAATTCAGGTCAAGTATGAAACCTCTTTGCTACATTCTTGGTAAGAATGTGTAATGTCCGTATCAACAGATAACAAGAAATCTGAACTAATTTAGCTCATGACCCTGGGTTCTTTTTTTCTGCCATTACCAAAAAATATGGTGTTTGCTTAGTTGTTAATGTATGCAGTTCAGTAAATTAGAGCTGCTTGAAATTTCTCCTAATCCTTTCCCATTGAGGGTTTCCCTGGACTAAGTGACGCTGAGTAAAACAAAAACCACATGCATGCACAGGTTTCTGAGATTTTCCGGATCAAATATAATTTAAGGGGCACAACATCTTTAAATGAGGTTTTTGTTTTTGTTTTTTAGATTAGTGCATCAAAAGCACCAATGAATAAACACTGTTTACTGAAAATATGCTTTGCTTGAACTTGGCCATTAAAGTATACAAGGGCTGAGGGGTTATTTTGCAATGAAAGAATGAACCAATATATAAGGATAAAAGTAGAAAAATGGTTTAACACACAGCACAAAGATGTTTTTGAATGAATCAGTCTTTGCTATTTAATTTACATTTTGAGGGCTCATTAGGATGATGAATGACACTGCTGGAGAATAAAACATACTTCCTGAACAAAAGAAAATCTCTGTAGCCTAATAACATTTTATGCCAGCACTTACATTTGTCAGAAGTGGATGCTATTTATCCCTATGATTATTTAAAAATCATTTTTATTGTCCTTTGTGCTGTGTCCTCTTCTGGGAATTTTAATTCAGAGTTTGACACCTACTTATTAACTTCCATGAAGTATGGAGTACAAAGGCTTATACTATATAAAGAATTCTAACCAGCCATGTTTATATTGCCTGCAGCTGTATACAAATTAGCTCAGTTTGGATTCATCTCTCCTAGAGATGGAAAAAATTTGAGTTGTGTAACCTTTACCACCCCAACAAAGTAAATGGGAATTGAGCGTGGCTGACCTGGACGTATCAGGAGACAGCAGTAAGTCAAAAGAGCAAAGAGGAGGAATTTATGGCATTAACGTCATGAATTAGGAATCTCTACAATTTGAAAACATTCATTTCTCTTCCTTCCTCCTCTGGAAGGATGAGGATGAAATAAGAATGCTAATATTTCAAACCTCAAGCCAATCCACTCCTTAATCAGTAAATAATTACTTGCTGTCTTGCCTTCTTCAGTGCTTAGGCATGCCTATACTCTAGAGTCAAAGGTATGCAAATACTGGAAAACAGACTATCTCTGGAAAAATGTCAAAATATTTTGGTAAATTATACGCTATTACAATAATTGCATTTCTATAGTTTGTCTTAGAAAACACATCGCTTTTTCACCAAACATTAGGAATAAGAACTTTATTGTGCGCAAACTGTAATTTCACTGTTATTCCCTCTTCCACACTTCCTGCAGTAGATCTGCTCAGCGGTAGTGATATCCAACCGTAAGGGTGGAATAAGTCAAGGGTTTCATTTGCCTTGCTGAGGGAGTGCTCCAGTTGCTCAGGTAGCTTTTTGTGAGTGCATGTAAAAGAAGATGACACAGTTTTGCTTTGTTCATTATATTGTGAGGTGGGAATGTTTTATCTTGTGGTCATTCCCCTTCCCAAATCCACTCTCATCTCCTTGCAAGACATCCAGCTGACAATAAAACAGGTTGCAGAAGGGAGGAAAAATTATTTCCTTACATCTAATCCTGCAGATTCTCATGTTGATTTTTGCATGGTACCAATCATCTAAAAGGTGGGATCCCAATTTAATGATCATTTTGATTTCAGAGGGAATTTCTAGTCCACCACCGATATTTTCCTTAGATTTTTGGCATTTCGTATTTTGTGGACAATCATATATAGGAGAAAATTACCTTGGTAACATTTCATAACCCTGTGGCATCTGTCCCTGTAATCAGTGGGCAGACACAACAATTTGGCTCAGTTCCCTTACAAAAGTGTGCTAGAGGTATGTCATGGCACAAACTGCAGACTGCAGTTTGGGGATCTGCTACTGAGTCCCCCTGTGGTTATACCCCGCGGCCAGACCCAAAGCACTCAAGACTTGGTCAAGTGTGTACCATGTGCTGTTCCCCAGCCCGTAAAGGTCTGCATCTGAGAAACCAGCTTAAAGTCTGCTGTCTTGACCTGGAAAAGCAGGTCTCATGCAGACAGGCCTGGTTATTTTCAGAATACCCATTGTAGGTATTTAAGGTGTTTTTAAAGGGATTTGTTGTTGTTGTTGTTGATACCCTTATATCCTGGTGGAATTACATTCTGCCCACGGAAAATAAGTATTTTTAGACAGCTCTTTAGACTGCAAAATGTCCTCTTTGTTATCCTTCCTAAAAATATATAGTAGTGCCCATATAGAATAGTAGCCATATCACATATTTAAACTTGTAAATGTCACTACATATCTACGTGTACTATACTACATACACATACATTTACATATGTGTTTCTGTTTGTGTGCTTGTAAAGCGCTATGCAGGCCTTCATGGTAACGTGCATGTGTGCAAAGTACAGATTGTTGCAGACTATTTTAAACCAAGACAACCCCAATTAATCCTTTTCAGCCATCACATGGAAGGACATGCCACTTTCAGAAATCACATCTTTGGTGTTAGTAACCTTGATCAATCTCTGGACTGCGTTCAGGCACAGGTAGTAGGTTACTCTGGGTATGCTCATGGTGCACTCGCTACCGTTCGTGCTTGTACCCACAGGGAGGTCTGACTCGTGAGTGCGCACAGATGAAGGGTTCCTGCCTCTGCTGTAGGGATCTACCGACTGTTTATGCAGCAGCAGCAACTGCAAAACTGCAAATTGCCAAAATCAGTGCTAGTTTATTTTAATATTCCAGACTGTAAACTGTAGCAATTTAGCAGCTGCTCTGCAAGCAGGGACCTCCGAGAGAGCATCGGTAGAGAGAGATAAGGATGGAAATGTAAGCTTGGCTCCTGCCTCATTCGTGCTGGTTTTTCTTTTTTAGCTCAGAGGTACAGACATTCTGGGTAGCAAATGAACCAACAACATGCTTTTGCAAAGGCAGAGGTTTGATTTAGGAATTATTTTCTAGGAATGAGGAATCCCATTATTTCCTTGCGTCTTGAATTTCTGTACAGTGCCATCAACAAGGTAACTTGGATAGTGACTGCACGATGACAATCTCCATGGATTAAGAGCTGCAGGCATTCAGCCCATAGTTTCTGACTGAATTCCCTTCTGCAGGTATTTAAAATCCTGTTGTGTTTATAGCATAAATGCATACAAAATTTAAATCAGCTGGGGACTGCTCTTTAGTGTGGATTTTTCCTGTAGCCCTACAGCAGAGTTAACAGAGATGGGCCAGCTCTTGACTGCCAGGGCTGCACCTTTCCATGCACAGAAACAGCCAAAAATCCTTGCATGCAGTGCTTGCTACCATATCTGGTTTCATAGCTGTGTTTCTGCAGCAGAAATGGGATCATAAAAAAAGCCAGTTTGCCAAAAACATTCCTCTCTGTTCTTCACTAAGTATGGATTGCTGCAAACAGTACAGGAGCATCCATGATTCTGTGCATTTTCCTCATCCTTTACCTGCCCCACTATTTTGCTGGGCTGCTGGGGACTTAGAATTACATCTGCAGATAAAACGTGCAGGAAATGCTATTGGAAGTACGACTGGGGAAATGGAGCCAGAAAGTCGAAGGAATCCCTTAGAGTATGCACAGCTTTTTCCTTCTTCTACATTATCATCATGTGTTATTACCCAATGTCCCTGCATGGGGACATAGGTCCACAGGCTTAAGGCTAAGAGCATCCTTTGCCGTTTTCTTTTCCCAAAAAACAACTGGCACCTAAAGCTCTGAACCCTTCACCAAAGAGTTAATTCTCAGGGGAATGAGCCACTCATCATTTCTTCAACAAACAAACAAGTAAAGAAAAGATACAAGGGCTTGATCTCTTTAATGTGCATTCTTTAAAAACCAGAGTGTAGACTAAACATAGTAATCCGATGATTACAAATTACTCAGTCCCATAAACAAAGCATGACAATTGATGACAATGTGGTATCATATATCATAAATGCACAGCATCCTCTCTCATCCAAAACAAATAGTTTGGAGTATTTCAAACCCACAACAAATATATTTAATGCAGATTGCTGTGAAACAATGTGTGTTTCTCTGTTTCTAATGCTGTATACAAAAAACAGCCAAGGGCTTTCTGTGTTTTATGCATTGTATTCATTTATGCTGCCAATTCTACTTATTATTCTACTATTCTGATTTGAGAAAAAAAAACCCAAGATTTTCTGTATTTCAAACAGCGCTTGATGCGTGTACATCTTAAAATTATAGCAGGTGGTTTGTAAAGTAAATTATGAGACCCTAACATAATTCCTGAGTTCCAGATATATTTCTATTCTTGCTAGTTAAAGTATTGATCACAACCCTTCTATATCTATCGGTAGCTTGTTATGCGAGGCAAATCAGCTGCCATTGTTACTGATACAGAAAATCTCCCTGGGTAACCCATGATAGGTTTATTACATAGGAAGCTTTGATCCTCAGGACTCAACTAAGATATTTAAAGTTCTTACAAAGGTGTGCTGGAGTCTGCAATACACATTCAGATGTCTGCTGTCAAATGACTCCTATTCAGCAAACCTGTATGAGCCACGTTTGAAAGTGAAACAGAAAGATGACACCATTCATATCTTGGCTTTTTGAGAGGTCTTTGTGCTCCCCTGCCTTTTGGTAGCTGACAACTCATTCCAGGCCCTATCAAAGTTGCATAACAGAATTTGTAAAAAGCTACACAGAAGGGTTTAATGTGTTGAGAACAAATAACTTCTTTGTAGATACCCACCGCAAGATCAAAGAGATGGAGGGTAATAGACCCAGGACTTCAGTTACCTTCAGTTATGTCGGGGAACAAAAGAATAAAATAAAACAGTGAAAGGCAGCAGAGAACAATAAAAAGGAAAATACTAACAAGTTTAAAGGATTCAACATCCTGAAACATGAATAAAAGCCACTGAGATAAATTCATCAAGATCACTTAACAGTGAAGCTTGTGGCTTCTTGGCTCAAAGGCTTTCCTACTGTACTCACGTTTTTGCACATGTTGTTATAATTTGGGGTGCCACAAGACTTTCCAATTCTTAGAGGGACAGAGATCTGCCCCTGCTGCTTAAAAAATGCAGATTTGTTGTACTTGACCTATATGGAAATTTTTGTGAGCTGGAGCAGTATTGCAGATTTTTTCTCCATTCAGCTTCCATTTAAAATTAAATAGGGCTACACTGAACAGTTCTTCCTCTAGAGACAATATATAGCCAGTTCTTAAGTGAAGGATCACCTCAGCTGTTCAAAATAAACAAACAAACAAATAAATAAATAAAAATTCAAGAGCCAGCTCGCTTTTTTGAATATAAACAATGAAAGCTTTGGAAATCAAAATCAAATCAAACCTAAGAGCAACCTAGCCTTTCCAAGAAAATTCACAGACCCCTCTACTGCAATGTAGCACTGATTGTTGTCTGCAACCCAATAAAAATTAACCCATACCATCACTGCTCTTTTCTCTCTTTTATTTTCTACCACTGTGTTGTGTGTTGCGTGCACGCAAATGCTGTTGCATACAGGATTTAAAATTATTTTTGGCAGTAATACTGTGAAGAGAGTAGTTGTCTGTAGGTGCCAGACAGGGCATTTCAGTCCTTGCACCAGTCCTGCTCCTATGGCACTGCACTACTGTAAGTTGCCTTATTGCTAGCTTTCTGTATTAAAAAGAAAACCATTAATGTGACAGTGATAAGTATTTACTGCCCCTGACTTACATGGCCAATAGTTGTGGTTTGTATAGTTTTGTATTTCTGGGGTTTATAAATGATTGTCCATTAGCCTTTAGCTGTGTGGGAGAGCTCTATGCAAACAGATGGGGACTGGCAAATTTCTACTGGAAGGGTAGGCAAACTCTTCCAAAGACACAAAAACCAGAAAAAAAGTGAGGCCAGTTTTTCCTTCTTCTTTCTTTCTGTATTTCATTGTTACTTGTAACAGCCACAAGCAAAGGGAAAGCCAGAAGCATTGTGACCTTCAGATGCAATATACACTTTAAAAGGAATGCCAGCTTGAGAATATATGGAAATAAGAGAAAAGTGAAAGCCCAAAGAGAGATTAAGTTAATTTTAAGATAACCTTTTGTCCTCCAAGTCTGAGGAACCAGTGTGGCACTCATCAAAAAATGTGAACTAGTAGCATACAACTAGTTGGGAGCTGCCTACAAGCTTTCCCATGCTTGTGATATAATTTGTGCTCCTGCTTCTGGTCTTCTGATTGCCCAAATCATAGCGTGTGGGCATGGAGCCCACAGGAAAACAGGGATGAGTGCTGGGCAGCTGCCACTTCTTGGGGCAGATGGTTTTAGGGATGTGGAAGTATCCTGAGTTCTGGAGACAAGTCCTCTGCAAGGCAGCACAGTGCTGCCTGGTTCTTGCCAAGCTGGTCAAAGGGCTTTTGTCCCCTCCTGAAGAGAACCAGTGTGGGCTTGGAGTGGTTTGGTGGGAAAAGAAGTCTTTCTGTGGGATTTGAAGAGGAGGGGCAAGGAAAACAAAACAAACAAACAAAAAAGTGGAAGGTGTTTGTCTACAATGCAACTTTATAGATATGCTGAATTTGTTGATTCCCATATCAAGGCTACAGTCGATAAGATCGGACACTGGCTTGGTTGGTTTGGTCATTTTCAAGAAACATTTTTTTCAAAGGATTTTGTATGGTGTATGCATACATACATATATATATTTGTCATGATATATTCATGGTATCACACACATTCTTAACAGAAAGGAACTGGAATGTCTGAGTCGTGAGACCTTACAGCACTGACATTTTTATTTGAAATTTCATGTGTCCTATTAACTCTGCAAAACCTTTAGAGAGTACTATTTTTCAGTAGCTGTGCAGTGAGTGTGTTCCCATCAGTCTGTCAGGGACCACGGTATGGCTGGGTTTTTCTTTCGACTTCCAGGAATGCTGAGAGCACAATAAAGCTCTGCTGAGATTTTCTCTGCAGCTTGGAGAATTGTGCTATTTGTCAACTTCCATGCCGAGAATCACCTGAGTGGACCAGAGGTGTGAAGGGACTGCTTTAAAGATGCAGATGCATTTGATTGCTCATCTTCACTGGTAAATCTTTGGGTATCTAGTAGCGAATTACATCCTTCATGGGCAAATAGGTGTCCAGGTCATAATTACCATGACCAGAACATGTTTTGCTGCCTTATCCATGAGACTGAGCTGCGATTCTCAAACCATTGCATATCACTGTTCCTTACAAATAACAGACTTTTTTATTGTTCTTTTTTTTAAACTCCCAGTCCTAATCCATGTTTTCAATGAAACAATTATATTTTGTGTAGAACAAGGAAAGCAGTGTATTGTAAGTGTTTCAGGCCGAAACTCATTCACTTCAAGTCACAGTCCAAAAAAGAAAGGAAATACATGTGAATTTTGCCCAGACGAGGCAGAAAAAGCGGTTTCTCTCTGGATTAGCACAGGTTGTTTAACTCTGCTGCCTTCATGACCAGATGCTCAGTGCTCTGCATGTACTTCAGACCTGCTCTGCCAAGGGTTCTTTATGGTTGCTGCCCTCACCAAAACATTTGTCTTGAAACGATGAGTTTTTTGTTTTTTTTTTTACTGGGAAGGAGACAGTGTCAAAGCCAAAACTGTCTGCTTCTCAGATGTCAGTGACATCCTTGGACTAGCAAAAAGCTTTGGTAGAAAGCCAAAAGTTACTCTGGTCTCCTGGCCATAGAGGCTTTTACCTATTAGAGTAGATCAGGGTCTCAGTCTCCAAAACTGAAAACGCAGTTTTCAGCAATAGGCATAAATGGAAACAAACCTTTTCTCTCAGTGTAGCAGTTGATCATGAGCTAAAGTCTGGTGTTACCTTCTGGAGATACAGGCTGCTGCTCAGTGTTTTGGACTCTGGGCTGCCTCTTGAAGATTCCGTAATCCTATTTTAGCCCTCAGTGAAAGCCAGACCTTTCCTGGCCCTATCTTTGACTGAGGTAGTGGGTGAAGCATCATCTTTGTTCCCCACCTTGGCAGAAAACACCCTTGTTTCCTTTGTTCTGTCCTCAGTTTTATTAAGCAGATATCCACCCTGATTTTTAATAGCATTTCTACGTCAATCTCTATCCTTTTGACTTAGAGCAGGTATTGTTCACATAATGATGTTTTATCAACATTGATTTCCTCATGCCAGATTCTGCTTCTTATCCCTACCACCACCGCCCAAAGGATAGGTTTTTTCCCCATGAGCCATTTCCAGATGTATGTAAACAGGCTTTAACAAACACCTGATAGATGTTGCTCTCCCCATCAAGCCCTCATCTGGGGCTTTCTTCTACCAGGGGTCTTTTGTGGGAGAGATTTCTGCAGAGCTCTGTACTGTAAATCCATATATATGTAAGAGGATTAACCCTTTCTGCATGATAGTTTGTAATCACATAACCTTTAGCTCAGTGGGAATGAATACCAATTATCATTTATAAACAGTTCCTCTCATTATGCGCCTATTTATGGCATCTTTTATAGCTTGCTAATTACAAGCACACAAAACAGAAATGTTTGGAGTTAAATAATGTAAACAGGGATGTAATTGATTTTCATGTTGAATAGTTTTTATTGATTTATTGTTAATTAACATTTTAAAGGATCTCTTGGCAAAATAATCCCTTTAATTTATTGAATATTATGCTAAATGATGGTATATTCATATTAAAATGTCACTAAAAGATTAACATTTCCACAATACTTGTTTTTCCAACTGTTGCTGCTTTACAGATGTTATATAGTCTCCCCAAATGAACACAGACAATACACTAAATGCAGTCTATTGATCTCGGTCCAGGTCCTAGTGGACAAGCGGCCACATCACTAAAAATAGTGCATTCCAGTTGACACTAATTGGCCATCCGTGTAGCAGGGAGAATGGGCGTCTAATGGGGAGCCAAACTGATCTCTATCACACACAGGGCGGGCTCCTTGGGGCTGCTGTGGAAGCACCATGTGGGCTAAGGGGAGGAGCCCTTTTATTTGCAAAAAGAGCCTTACTTGCTGCAAACCCCAGTCACTCTGGGGTCCATAATGGAAATTTTGCAACAGATAGACAGCTGTGTCAAACAACTAGTCAGTTAATACACTCAGAGTATGCATATAGTGCTGTAGAAAATGTAACAAGCTGAAGGCATTTCCAGAGGACCCCACTGGCTCTTTCTAGTTTTCGGATGGGAAGGGGGGCTGTGGAATCCATGCAAGGGGTTGTCGACAGCATTTTGCTGCATGTCAGTTGCCTTCAGGTCACTTGCTCAGCACCTCCCCGGGCTGAGCACGTAGAAAGGATTAAAACTGCAAGTTGCAATCTTCATTACTATCATTCCAATATATTCTTCAGATGAGTAGCGAGAAAGTGTAATCACATCAGCCCCTATTTTTTCATTAGTGAAGAAAAACATTAATATACTGTGACATGGTATTGATTTGATACAATCAATCTTTCCCAATAACAATAAAACCTTTATATTTTATTAATAGAACAATGCAGTTCTTCTCCATTACAGCTCCCTTTTATTGTTGCTGGGTCAGTGTAATTCTGATGTGTTTAGTTTTGTTTTTTTCTTTTTTATGAATGTAATGTAAAAGCCTATAAAATTGTTCCACCGATCTGCCGGTAGGTTTCATTTGAGGCTCCCAAGCATCTTTTATTAGATGAAATGTTACCAGTGCAGCTCCAGTACCTGATTGTTTGATGGCCCTCAGGGGTGGGGAGGGTGAAGAGGTTTCAGAAGGGTTCTTGTCCTTTCAGTCTCTTGATTTTTTTGTGATGTGAACTTGAACTCAGACCATCTCATCAGTGTGAAGAATCCTACCCTAACCACTCCACTTATGGCTAGACCCACCACTTCTAAATCCCATCTAAACTAGGCTCCTAAGTTCAAGAGAAGCCCCCAGCAGCAACCCAGACTGTGGCCCCTCAGCATCACCTCACTTCCTGACCTTGGGATTTCCATACTTAGTTCAGTTCCTACATTCCTCCTATTTAAAAAGTAAAAATATAATTGAGTGAGTGCCTTTACTTCTACAACCACAGTAAATCCATTTTCACCTAGATGCTAGCCTGGACATCCTTGGCCATTGGCTCCTTGGGTCTGCATGTAGGGCCAGCACAGCCTAAGGCTGGTGGTACTCTGGACTGGGGGTTCATTAACTCCTCTGCAGTTTTCCTTCTCAGAGGCTCTGGTCTCCAAAAGCTGCTGTCCTGCCCCAGTTGTGGGTGAGCTGCTGAGCAGGCTGTTCTGAGCGAGTGTTTCTCACTGTGAATAAAAGGCACTCTTGGCCAATTAGCTTCTCCTCTCTAGTGTGCATGGCAAGTTTATTCTAATTTTCTATTCTACATTTCTCTCTCTTTGTGGATATTTTTGATTCATCTTCTTCGATTTGATGGAATATCTCCCAGTTCCTGGTACGAGACTGGGGCATGATGACATTCCAGTTACAGTGAGACCCCCAATTAGTATACATGGATACTTCCATTCAAGCAAATGGCTTTCATCGCTTGCTCTTTATTCCTCTTTTCTTTTCTTGGAATAAAATCTTTGTTAACCTTTCTCCTCTTCCCTTTTGAAGCAAGAGCAATGTTTCAAGATCCCATGGTAGGATAAATAATCCCCATTATAAATATGAAGACTGTTTCAAAAAAAGAATGAGCATATTAAGGGCAACAGTTTATTAACAGTGACTGTAAATTAGATGGCTTTAATAACTTTAATTAGTGCAACACTTTCTGACACAGAGCTTGAGCAGAATTCAGCCGTTCATCCCCATCTCCCTCCTGCACATCTCAGTGTCTAAGGAAATAGCAGCAATTCCTTGTAGTAAAAGTGAAACCTCCTATCACAGCAGTGCGGAGCACAGGAGAATACTCTGTCAAGACTGTGGCCACTGGCACTCTAAATCAGTAGAAAGGAACAGCGTGATTGCAAAGAAAAGCTTTCAAAAAACAGGAACAACAGAAAATCCAGCTTCCTTGGCAGTCTCCTCATTTCTTTTTCCTTGGCATAACCGTGCACTGCCCAGTCCTGCTTGCTTGCACACTCGGTGAGCTACGAGGGCTCTTGGCCATTGAACTGGGCAGCATTACCAAGGCCAGTGAGTGGCACGGGGGGACAGCAGTGTGCCCCAGCTCCCTGACACCCAGCCTGCTTAAAGTAGAGGGAAGCACTGCTGATGGGGAAGCACTTCACCTGTGAAGGTCCAGTCCCATTAGTCATCGAGAAAAAAGAGGCCATTCCAAACTCTGATCTGGTCAGATGTTTTGTGTACTTTGTCATTTCCCATATTGACCCTGTCCGTTTGTCAGTACTGAAAAGTGTCTGCATGTGTACGTGTGCATCCTATTTTAATTTTTGTTTGGAGAAAACATTTTTTAAAGTCAAAAATTACCAGAGTGAAACATTTCAATATTTTGTGTTAATGACTTCTTGATTTGGAGCTCTATCTTTTCTTTAACTATAATTTTTAATTACATTTATTTAAATTTGGTATTAAAATGTTTCAAATAGGTCATACCTTCTTTTCTCAGACGGACTGAAGTACACTTCCTAAAATTTCATTCTGCAGCCAATGCCACACTTGATATTTTGTAACAGGACATTAAAATAAAATTAACATCGCCAGTGGGACAAAGTCTACACCTCAGTGTCTGACCCCCAGTTCAGAACAAAAATGAATTCCAAAAAGTGGACATTCCCTGAAGGACAAAAAAATGAGTTTGTAGCAGGTTCAGATCTAATGTTTTAACTAGCCCACCTTTCGTGAGGTCAGAACTCCTGCATGTCTCCAGAGAATCATGGGTTTAGTGCAGCTACCCCATAGAGAGCCTGTTAAAGATCTACCATGTATAAGGAAATCAACAGCAAGTTAAACCTTAAATTTCTACAAAACTTTACAGGGCATGTGCAAATTAATTTTGCATAAATTAATTTACATCCTGGCTGTTTTTCCATAAATGCCCCAAAAGTCAGCTCTCAGGTCTCAGGCACATCTCCCTGCTAAAATTCATCATTTTACTCCGTAAACTGAAGGTGTTGAGATCTCTTCAGAGAAATGATTGAAGGGAAATTTTGGGGAGGGCAACAGTTCTCCACGACCGAACAGGCAGAGGCCACACATATGAGCAAGTAAAAAGATAAGGAAAGCACCTACAAGCTTTGCCCCACAAAAGTAATCTAACAAAAATAAAGTTTGGGAAAAGCACATCTGTATGATGCAAGGAATGATGCACATGCATCTGGATGCAGCACTTCCAGAGAAATGACTGCCAGTAAAACTTAAGATTTGGGACTCTCATTTCATAATGGGAATGAATATTTTTCTTTTTTTCTAAGCACACAGCTGTTTCCTTGTACTGATGTCTCCTGGATCTCCCTGCACTTATCTTTCCCATATTGTTTATTTTACAGTCTGTGAAGTTCTTCTATAAGAAATGGATAACACACAAAATGTTACGTATGCTTGTGCATGTGTGTGTATCTCCTTACTGTTATGGTCCTGCCTGGCCAAGAAACATTTCTGATGCGCTTTCAGATCAAGTTCCACCCATGTGGGTTATTTTTATTTTTCCTTTTTTTTTTTTTTCTTTCTTCCCAGTCTTTGGCTTATGCCAACATTTCCTGCCTAAAACCTCGCTTTGGGCAGCAAAGCTGGGTACATGGTGGCCAATGGTGGCAGGTGAATGGCAACCCAATGCGACACAGCAAGCCTGGGTCACGAATAGAGCAGCGAGGCTGCTGAGTGTGCGCCTCAGCCTCCCAGAGATCTTAATCATGCCTAATTTGTGTTGGAGGCTAAATTCAGTAACTCCCGGAGGCTTTGTAAGAGCAAAGAGCACAAATAGAAATAACACCAAAGGCTTGTACCACAGAAATCTCCTAGGTTAATCTGGCAAAAGATTCCTCTTTCTTTTCTTAATGCAAAGATTTGAAAGGAGGGAATCAGAGACAGGCAATTCCTTTCTGAGGAATTTCTTTATATACCTCCACGTGAAATCTGTTGGTAAAGGAAGAAAAAATAAAGTAATGCTCTGCAATAAAATTTGTACAGATGTAGTCTTTTTTTTTTTTTTCCTGAAATGACATACCGTTTCTCAAGGATTTGGTGTAGCCTTTAGTCATCCTCGTTTCTTACGGTTCTCTGTGCTTTGCATGGTAATTAGCTCCATGCGTTATCATTGGCGCAATGCTCCCGGCTGTTTCTCCAGCAGCCGCTGCCGTGCTCCTTGGCAGCAGCTCCTCGCAGCCTCCCACCTGACGATGCCCCACCGCACGTGCATGTGGACGTCTGCAGATCCCCAGGCCACACTGGGTGAGATGCAAAGGCAATGGGCACAGCAACGTTGCAGGAGGAAGAGGCTCGAGCCCTCTTCCCCCCACAGTTCCCCAAGGGTCGCCAATATTTTGCCAATATTTTCACCAACATGGTTTGTTGGAGGGTCAGTAAGGCAAGCTTCTTAGGAAAGATCTCAAAATACAAACAATCTGCGTTCATCAGTGTCAGGATGAATACAGGGTAGCAGTTCAGCAACTTAGGGAACAGCAACCTCAAAACCTTTTTTTAAAGAAATTCAAACGTTTATTGCACAGGTGTTCTGTGGCATGTACACTATCAAGAAGGTGGAATGACTGCCCTGTGCAGATTGCAGGCACTTTGACATCATCCTTTTGCAGGTGCTACATCATGCAGACAGCACCAGCACAACATTGTATGGATCAGGCAGGTCCACTCATGCAAATAGAGCTCTGTGCAATTTGGTGCCCACAGGTAATGTAATCTCTGCTTTTAATTCAGATTTCAAGAAATATTTGCTAGTTTTTATTTTTTGTAGTTATAATACAACCATGAAGTTATATTCAACTTGTCAGATTCACAGGCAGTGATGGTTCCCCTGTAGTGTAAGTAGAGATGTAGTGGAGAAGAGAAGTTTTAAGAATGAGAATGAGGAATCTTTTCCAAACCCAGGGCTCAGACACCTTCCAGACCTGTCCTAGGTCCCACAACACTCTGCATTGTATTATGCGATAACACAAAGAAAAACATTATGGCTGCAAGCCACATGAAATAGACTTTGCCTGTTGTGTGTAAGACATGGATTCTAACTTCTCCACCATTACTCTAGAAACTTTCATATTAACAGTAATGGAAGATACTTACAAGCAAGTCAGGATTCAAAGCAAAAATAAATGTATAAATTTATGTTTGGCATTCAAAAGATGAAGAACAAAGAGGATGGTGTAGAAATCATTTGTTTTTATTTTTTCCAAATATTACTTTATTTTTTTCATAACGTCTTTGGTCTTGCATTTCCAGATTTATTTTTGCCTTTTGAAAGTCACTGTGATCACACTAAGAGAGAGAAGTGAAAAGATTTTTTACTCTCTGCCCAGAGATTTGATTTGCTGGGGAGTATAGCTATAGTTTTAGTTCTGTGGTAATGGAAAGTGTAATTTCTTGCTGATGAGCATCTGCAGACTTATTTCATTACACTTCTAGGAGGAATATTTAATTTTGAAACAGAAGCTTGTTTCTAAACCTACTCTGAAATACTGTTGCCAAATTTACCTTCAGTAAC
This sequence comes from Anser cygnoides, assembly GCF_040182565.1. Lineage (NCBI taxonomy): Eukaryota > Metazoa > Chordata > Aves > Anseriformes > Anatidae > Anser > Anser cygnoides. The sequence goes on along the minus strand of NC_089873.1, from coordinate 142,494,178 downwards.
TTTGCCTTGAGAAAAAATAAATAAATAATAGCAATAACAAAAAGCTGTATTTTAGCATCTATGCATTTTATACAGCATAAGGTGATAGGTCATCTCATGCCTCCTTGTATAAGATGGCTATGGAGGAGAACAGTGAACTTTGTGTAGGGCAGCAGATTCATTGCTCTGTAAGCAAAGCACAGAGGATCAGGAATTTACACTCTCCACTGTAGTTAGTGGGATCATAGAATAGAGCAACTGAATGGTTTGGGTTGGAAGGAACCTTAAAGTTCTTCTTGTTCCAACCCCTCTGCCATGGGCAGGGACTTCTCTGACTAAATCAGACTGCCCAAAGCTCCATTCAACCTGACTTTAAACACTTCTAGGGATGGGACATCCACAACTTCTCTGGACAACCTATTCCAGTGCCTCACCACCCTCTGAGTGAGGAATTTCATTGTAATATCTAATCATAATCTGCCTTCTTTCAATTTAAAACCATTACACTTTGTTCTATCACTACATGCCCTTCCTTCTGTCATGGCATCCCTTCCTTCTATCGTGTCAACTGTATGACTCAGCTTGGTGTCATCCACAAACTTGCTAAGAGTGAACTATATTGCACTATGTCATTAATAAAGTTATTAGACATTACCAGTCACAATATGGATGCTCGAGGGACACCACTCACCGCTGATCTCCATAAGAATATATACCAGGCTCTGGGGAAGGAAAAGAAGAAAATAGAGGGAAACCCACACAGAAGAGACAAATAAAAAATAGCTAATACAATTTCTAAAATTCTAAAATGTCCAGAGACTGTTGTGCAGTTTCTATATGCATGTTTCTCTCTGCCTTGTTAGCTTCATTGACAACATGAACTATTTTGTTTGGTCTCCTACCCCAGCGGCAGGGAAGGTGGGACACAGCATTGTGCAGCTCGTGGAGACACTGGTGTGATGAGAACAGGCCTGTCCGAATGGGACTGCCGCTGCTCTTTAGCATCAGTACACAGGATACAAGTAATTCTCCACAGACTGACTTCGTAGTACAATTTTTTCCCTTTGAAATCAGTGGTGTAACTCCTGGTGACTGTAAAGCTGAAAGGATGTGTTACACCAAGAGTTAATGCAATTCATTTGTCTAACCATCAAGGGCCATACTCAGCAAAGATCAGCTAGAGTGCTGACAATAAAGACCTTATAACTTTTTATGAATTGGCATGAAAATAACAGCCACAAAAAATTATGAAACATAAATTGTTCCCTTACTTATGCATGGCTGTGGTGCTTCTGACCTTGGTTACAGGTGCTAGGCTATGGGAGGCTGTGAATTCAGGTGTCCTCGGTGACACAGCTCAAGCTGGGGAGTGGCAGTGATGGCATTCAGGAACACAACTTGCACGGACTGGCTGATTGTATCATTTGGGTCTGGTAGGCACAAAGACACCCATTTTTGAAAGTCCCTCATGAGTTTTTGAGTACCTAAATTCAGATATGGCACAGAATTATGATTTTCAGATGACAAGGACATGGTTTAGTGGGTGATATTGGTAGTAGGGTGATGGTTGGACCAGATGATCTTGAAGGTCTCTTCCGGCCTTAATTATTCTATGATTCAAAAACTCAGGACATTAGAAAATCAAATTCCTTTGATATTTGGTGACAGGCACCTCAAAAGTCAGAACCTCCAGGTGTTTTTTGAAAATAAGAGGTGAAGACAAAGCTCACCTCTCTCCTAGCTCTTTGGGGACAATAATTAATCACGCTGACTTTGTTTCCATACACACACAAATGAAAAGGCCTCAAGCTTCAGTCTTCTGTCTCCTGAGTTAGTTCTGTTCTGCAAAAGGAAAACAAACAAACAAACAAAATCTTTACTTTGGGGATTTTTCAGGGAATTTCACAGAACCAGAGTAGCTGAGGCTGTCAGGGCCCTCTGGAGGCCACCAGGCCCAAGCCCTGCCCCAGCAGGGCCACCCAGCACAGGCTGCCCAGGCCCATCTCCAGGCGGCTTTGGAAGGCCTCCATGAAGGGAGAATCCAGAACATCTCTAGGCAACCTCCACCAGTGCTCAGACACCCATGACATAAAGAAGCATTTCCTGGTGTTTAGACGGAACCTCTTGTGTTCCAGGTTTTGCCCGTTGCCTGTTATTCTGGCGTTGGGCACCACTGGAAAAAGCCTGGCTCCGTCTTCACTGCACCCTCCCTTCAGGTATTTATGGAGATTGACAAGATCCCCTGAGCCTTCTTTTCTCCAGGCTTAACAGTCCCAGCTCTCTCAGCCTCTCCTCACAGGAGAGATACTACAGTCCCTTCAGCAATTTTATGGCCCTTTGTTGTTCTTTGATCTTCTTTCCAGTATGTCCAGGTACTCCCTTGTACTGGAAGGCCAGAACTGGACACAGTATTCCAGGTGTGGCCTCACCGGTGCTGAGCAGAGGGGAAGAATCATATCCCTTAACCTGCTGGCAGCACTCCTCCTAAAGCAGACCAAGCTACCATTAGCTGTCTTTGTGGCAAGGGCACATTGCTGGCTGATGTTCAACTTGGTGTCCACCAGAAAATTTCATGTGTTGAAGTAAACCCCCCAGAAAATTTGCTTGATGCAACAGCCATTTGTGTGTTGTGGAGAGCTGCTGGAGATGGGCAGCCCCTCAGCTTCAGTACCTCCATCCCATCCCAGCACCACGGCGTGCCCTGTCTTCCCAGTTATGCTGGGCAGCGCAAGCAGAGCATGGGCAGGGGGCAGCAGGAAAGGTGGGACCACAAGCAGACACTTCTTTGCTGGAAGAAGTCAGGGTCCCAATGGACAACTGAGCAGAGCATGTAGGAGAGGATCGTACCAGCAGGGATAGCTGCTCTGCCAAATCCCCGATTTCCCCTTTCCAGAATGGCCCTGGAGTAAGCCACATCATTCAGAACTGAATTCCTCTGCTCCCTCAGCCCCACAGTATACATGCTGGTTTTAGGGGTCAGCATTTTAGGGAATCACAGCCTTCTCACAACGGCCATGCTGCCTGCCTGGTACTCGGTGTGGCAGCTTGTGTCACAGCCCCTGCAGCTCTCCTTTCAGCATCACTGCTGCCCATACCCTATATATCGTCAGACTTCACACAGGCAGTATTACTGCAGAGTCTTTCCTGCACAAAGGATACAGACAGATGTTATTTATTTAATATAAATAAAGGCACATATTGGATCTATGTACAGGCACTAACCGTTTTGCTTATGCCTACTTATAGGCAGTGTATCTGAAACAGCATGAACCACGCACAAAAGTGGCATAAACAAAATCCTATGAATTTATACAAATATGTGCCAGCCATATGTAAACATTGCAAATATTACATCTTCCTGTGGTGATGATGGGGAATAATTTGAGAATTTTCAGCGGTGCAACTTTGCAGAGGCTGGAAAGACTTGGCCTCATTTCGAAACTGTAATAGAGTTTTGAATATATTTCAAGTGACAAGCGTGTCCTCAAACCTGCTGTTTGTTATTTCTTTTTAAAACACAAACAAACTATTTTCTCATTTTGTTTACAGGACAGTGGAACAGGAGATAACAGCTGCATTGAAGAAATATTGCGGGTAGGAATTCTAAAAAAAAATATTCTCTTTCTAGTGCCATTTTGTTTACTCTAAAAAGGCAAGAGAACAACAAGGATATTGCAATTACTGCTGTTAAAAATCCTATGCTTGTAGATTGTGATCTTTCTAAGGAACAAGTAGGCAAAAAATATTTACCCACCAAAAATAAATAAATAAATAAATAAATCTGTGTTAGCAACCTTCCAGAGCCTCTGGATATCGCTGCTACTTTGTGCCAGTGTGGCTGACCTTCATGCATGCAGAAGCAGATAATGGGATAAATTATAAACTGAAATGTACTACGATGTTTCAGGTTTACAAACCATGCAAAGTGCATGTTTCCATTAATCATGACTGTCAAAAATCTTAATTTTGAAGGGAGGTCTAGGAAGGTCATTTTCCACCTGGATTTAATTAGAATCCATTATGTAATGTCATTATGTCCATTATGTCCATTATATAATGACAATGTGCAAAATCTGCAGTTATTTCCATATTTCATTATTATTTCTTTTATCCTAGTAATTTCTATTTTATTTTCATGGAGCAAATTAATACACACCCAGACAGATCTGAGCTTGAATCAACTTTGATATTGATTATTTTCTGAGGCAGACAAACTAATAAACAGTGAATCACTTTTATAATTTTAACTCCTGTTCTTTTCAGTTCTCTTTCTACACTGATAATTCAATAATTTGCAATGCTTATCTATCAGATATAAGACTCAGTAAAACACCAAACCAGGTAGAAGGAATGTCAAAACCTCCCTATTATTGTCTGTGCATCCACAGCTTGGACAGCCACTACCCAAATATTTCAGATTGTTTATAAACTACAGGGCTATAAATATTTGGTTTAGAGATTAGTAGTGCATTAAGACTGCTGTTTCTAAAGGCATTTCTCCATTCTCCATGAATATGTTAAATACAGCTTTTAATTCGTAAACTGGACAAAGAGTTTATCGAAGGGTGATTATGATGGATTGCTTATGACTTCACTGGCAGAGCTTTTAGTTAGCTAACATTTACAAAGTAGGCTTTTGTAGGACTGAACTGCATATTCAACAACCCTTAGCCTCAGTCCCTGTTGTTTTGTTACAAATTAGTAGCAGACTGTATAATTCATGAGAGCTTTTTCCATTTTTCATGATGCACTGAGTATATGATGTGGTGTGAGGCTCATTCGCCCCTTTTTTATGCGGGACTTAAAAAAGAGCAGTGAAAGAAGCCAGTCTTCCTCCTTATAAGTGTGAATTGTTCAAGTACACAAAAATGGAGAAAAGACATGGTTCCTGCCATGAGTAGGAAAGTGGCTATATAAGAGGTCCTAGTCTCATACAGTCTCATATGATGCAAAGTGCACCGTATGACTAGGGATTGTAAGGTACACCTTCAAGCTGGTGCTGTCTCTCTACTTCGACTCTTGGGCACATTCCTCAAGAAATATTTTTATGAAGCTTCATGATAAAACATGCAGCATGTTCTTGGATGAATAGGACCCTTTTCTTCATGAGGATTAATTCACAAATTCTTTTACTTTGGTTAAAACCTGAATAAATCAACCCACTACAAGCAGTATTGCCAAGACCTCTTTTTCACGTCTGAACAGATCATGGTGCTGGATGCAATCCTGTGTCTCTCTGGAGAAGGCAGCTTAAGAACAAAAATACTCACCAGGGTGCCTGGGTGAGGAGCTGGGCAGAATAACTCTTCCTTCCAAGGACTGCCGAGCTGCTCTGCAGGGCACTTTTCCCAGTGTCCCCCAGAGCAACAAGCTCCTCGTTCCTCCAGCATCTTTTACCTTTACCATCTTCTTTCTGAGTTAACATTCTGAAAACTCAGGTTCAGAATACCTTAAAGCACACAAAGTGATACATGGGGTTTTCAAACCTGGGAGTCTGGCTTCTCACAAAGCAGGAGGTAGTAGGCAGTTTAAGCATACTTAGAGCTCAAAAGACACACTTCACATCAGTATCTCCCTATCTGCTGAGGCTTAACATGGCTAAAATGCAGAGTGCACCATTTTCATCCTCCAGCTCCTGTCCTCACATGATTACTCAGTCATTGTGGATAACCTCTCCAATCTGCCCATCCTCCACGTCTGTAGCCTGGATATCTCTTTCTATTCTGAACTTCTCTTGCAATGATTTGTCTGAGACTAAATGTAAATCTTGCAGACTGCTGCTCTGTGGCATTTCCAACTGAGACTCTTTATTCACAAATGTATAATTCTGGTCTAAATTCTCTCTAAATTCTCTCAACAAATGTAATGTTACCCATGTCCACTCACGCTGCTGCACGGATCATTTTCCTAGCTTGATGTCATAGAATCATAGAATCACAGAATGGTTTGGGTTGGAAGAGACCTTAAAGATGGCCCATTTCCAACCCCCTGCCATGGGCAGGGACACCTCCCACCAGACCAGGTTGCCCAAAGCCCCATCCAGCCTGGCCTTGAACGCCTCCAGGGATGGGGCATCCACAGCTTCTTTGGGCAACCTGCTCCAGTGCCTCACCACCCTTATAGGAAAGAATTTCCTCCTTCTATCTAATCTAAACCTACCTTCTTTTAGTTTAAAGCCATTACCCCTTGTCCTATCATTACCCTCCCTGACAAAGAGGTTTCTTGTAGGCCCCTTTCAGGTACTGGAAGGCTGCAGTGAGGTCTCCCCAGAGCCTTCTCTTCTCCAGGCTGAACAACTCCTCCTCCCTCAGCCTGTTTTCCCCTCCAGCCCTCTGATCTTCTCCATGGCCCTTCTCTGGACTCATTCTAATGCTTCCGTGTCCTTCTTGTGCTGGGGCCCCAGAGCTGAATTCAGGGCTCCAGGTGGAGTCTCATCAGAGCAGAGTGGAGGGGGAGAATCACCTCCCTCACCCTGCTGGCCACGCTGCTTTTGATGCAGCCCAGGATACGGTTGGCTTTCTGGGCCACAAGCTCACATTGCTGGATCATGTCGAGCTTCTTGTCAACCAGTGCCCCCAGGTCCTTCTCCTCAGACCTGCTCTCAATCCATTCTCCACCCAGGCTGTACTTGTGCATGGGATTGTCCTGACCCAGGTGCAGGACCTTGCACTTGGTCTTGTTGAACTCTGAGAGGTTGATACAGTCCCACCTCTCAAGCCTGTCCAGGTCCCTCTGGATGGCATCCCTTCCCTCCAGCATGTCGACCACACCACACAGCTTGGTGTCATCAGCAAACTTACTGAGGGTGCACTCAGTCCCACTGTCCGTGTCATCGACAAGGATGTTAAACAGTGCCAGTCCCAACACCAGCCCCTTAGGGGCTCGTCACCACTCGTTACTGATCTCCACCTGGACATTGAGCCATTGACAGCAACTCTGTGAGTGCCATCATCCAGCCAATTCCTTACACACCGAGTGGTCCATCCATCACATCCATGTCTCTCCAACTTAAAGACAAGGTTGTCATGCAGGACAGTGTCAAATACTTTGCACAAGCCCAGGTGTCAGTTGCTCTTCTCTTATCCATTAGTACTGTAACTCCGTCGTAGAAAGCCAACAGTTTTGTCAGGCATATGTCTTGCCCATATCACATTTGTCTTTGCATCTCATCACTGTCATCTCCTTCTCTATCACATCCAGTAGAGCTATTTGTTTCCACTTTTAAAGCCTCAAGTCTACCAATCAGTGCTGACATGTTAGCTACCACTTTAGCACACCCAATAATGCCAGCTTCTGTCACCCAGCAATGTGCTAAATTTTGCATGAATTAATTTCTCCCATACTTCCCATCAGATCAGGGAAGAGCCTTAAACACTTTCCCTATTACCTCCATGCCTACCATCAGATCCCCTCTTAAGAGCTTCCTTTTTCACAAGGACTGTGGAAAAACGGTGGTAAGGTCAGGGGTATACCTCTGTTTCCCATGCTTGAACATTGCTGTCCCACATGTCCCTTCTACAGCCCAGTCAGGCCAGATGGATCCACCTGCTCTCTTTTGTCTTGAAAAGTGAGCTTTCTGAGTCAAGGACTTGTATAATACAAAAGCCATTCTTAGGTAATCTCACAGTACAAATCAGTATCAGCAGCGGTGGTTGTTACTGATAGTGCAAACAGCAACAGTAATAATGTGCCATAGCTACTCACTTCGTAAATTACTGGCATCCAGACTTTTCCAGGTACTGTACTCTGGGCCCTCTTCTTGTGCTGAACAGATCCATTCACTTTTAACGTGGATTTTCTGGTTTTCAGAAACAGGGAAGGTCGTTTCCATGGCTTTGTTGGAGGTGCTATTTGCATGATAAAGCTAAGGTTTACTTCTGCTAGGACAGAATGTAGGCAGTTCCCATAAAGGTGTCCAGAGGCAGAATGACGAAGATCCAAGGAAGCTGCAAGCTTTGTTTCTCCCTCAGAAAAGATGCCTCATCACTGGCACACTTAAATGTGTTTATTATAGGAAGGGCCACTTTCCCTTTCTTCTGCTGCTTTACAGAACATCAGAAAAGGAAGAAGATGCTTAAAAATTTATCTTTTTAAGGAACCCCACTATAGCTGTCTCTTTGACAACACAAAGCAGAAAGCATCCACCCTGCCTAGATACTGCGTTCGTAGCATGTCGGATCTTCCAAGGGATAGACACTTCCACAGCAAGCCCCAGGTCCTACTGAAGGTCCCAGTCAAGATGAAGGGCGGTAGGAGTAAATCACACCTGCTCCAGCTGCTTCCCTGTGTCTCCTTTCCTTGGTGTGTGAGAGGAGGCCCGGGCTGGTTTGTGCACAGACCCCGTCACCCACCCACAGGTTCCAGGGCACAGCCAGAGCTAACGTCTGGACTTGGGCTTCCAAATCAGCTTAGGCATAGCTTGAAAATCACCGAATCTTATCTTGCACTAACTGTGATGGGAATGTATAGTTTTTTGTGCTGTCTTGTGCAACGCAGGGTGCCACGGCGTCAGTCTAGCCTTTTCTGATGTGTTTTTGCTGCACGTATCAGAGCTCTGTAGACTTTGTAAACCGACAGATCATTCTGCACAAAACGGCGGCTTCCAAAGAAAGCCCCCAAGAACTGAGGCGCAGAACCGCTTCGAGTCCTGAAGGAGGTTGATTAACAAGACAGTAACCCTGTCGAGATTGGAGCTGTTGTAAGGACTCCCGCTGAGTTTATAATCACTGCAGGAATCCTGAACCTAATCTCACCCCGTGCACTAATTCAGAGCAACTTCTTCAAAGTGTAGTGACTTCTCTGTCCAGCTGCAGGCACGCACGTCAAGGATAGAGAGACTTCTAAGGAGAGACTTCGAAGTAAATAACTGCAGTAAGACCAAGTTGCAGATGTAATGTCAAATTGAGAGAGAAAAGATGCGTTACTTGACTGTAGCTATAAAAAGCAATTCCTTGTAAGCTTTTGCATTGTAGGTGGAGGACATGGTTGAAAACTTTGAAGCGGAAAATACGAGTTATACTACTCAAATATCCTTAATTCCACTGTGCCCTGAGCATTTGCTGCCTGAATTGCTGAGACATATCCAAAGCCGATCTATTCCCTGCCTCTGCTAGAACACAGGCTTGCTAAGTGAGATTCATAATTTTGGCTGATTCCTATTTGCTTTTATTAGTGTGTGAAAGTGTATATTCTGTTATTACTGATGGGGTTTGGAGTAAATGTTTATTTTGCTGTATTACGTGCAAAAAAAAAATGGGAGCAGCAAGGATCCTGTCTCTCCATTAGGTTAACTGTTGAAACCAATATCTGATACACTCAGATATACATTCAGAGTGTATTTGCAATGGATTTAAGGAGAAAAGGGAGCATGTTGGGCGTAGGCGATTCAGGGTTTGTAAGATAAGTGGTTTGAGATTGATCTTCCAGCCTTAGCTGTGATTTCCTAGAGCTGCAGTGGCTTTGTTGAAAGGAAACCCACATGCAATCTGAGCTCTGGGCCTTGTGAGTTCCCTCTGTTTTTTTGGGTTGACATGAGAAGTGTCATTGAATTGGGGAGAGGCGTTTGCAGTGTGGAGTGCTTGGCCTGCAAACACCATTTGGCTGCAGGAGGCAGAACCAGCGGGAAGCTGATGGAGCTTCCCAGAGCAACAGGAGCACAAAGCAAGGACTGCAGGGAAACCAAACACAACCAGTCAATGCAGAAGAAGCCGATCCTTTGGGACAGTGAGGAGCAGTGGGGAGGCAGGTTGGGATGTGGGATGGAGGACATATAAGGTTTTTTTCAGGAGAGAAAAATAAGCTAGGGAAGCAGCGAAAGGACTGAGACTGCAGCTGCAAACATGCCAGAGAAGGATAACTGCTTGGTGCTGCAAGCCTCCTGTGCAGGGTCGAGTGCCCTCAGGTGCCCTTACAAATAGGCTGTGACTCCCCCTGGCCACAGGACAGCCACTTATGAAAACATGGCATTTTAAATGTGATGGCTGCAGTGAGTAATTTGCTTGAATTTCTCTACCTTGTAAAACTAGTCATAGTATGTAAAACACAGGACTCCTTATTTGAGCAAGGTAAAAAAACTGAATGAAAACAGCATCTAATTCTCTATTTTTCCCTTTCCCCACTTGGGATCCCTTGGCTCATTAGCAGCCTTGCTAATTCTTTAGCAGAAAGCATTAAGGATCAACCCATCAAATATTGAGGGTTTTTTTAAACCTGAACAGCCATATGTGCCATGAGATCAGCTGCACTCCATCAGCTGATTGAATTAAAACAAGAGCAGAGGTAAATTAGAAACTGTCTGCACAAGACAAATCCTGTGAAAACATGAAATCCTACCAAACACACTGTCACTGTGAATAAGCATCACAGTCAGCGGAGCACATGTCAATACTTAGAGGGGAGAAAAATCAGTTTCTTTGGGGTAGGTTGTTAGTTCAACAACTGTGAACTGCTGCCTTGTAAATGTTAATGACTGTAAGATCCCACTGGCTTCAGTTAAGCTCCTGGTGGAGTCGGACATGTGAAGAATTACAGAACACAAATATGGTAATCAGCCATGTATTTCTAACCACTCGCCTTGCTTTCCAACGCAAAGGGAAAAGCCCACAGGTGGAACAGGACCCACGTTGCCGCACTGCACGAGTACAGGCGTGCAGATCAAGAGCTACCTCTCTGCAAGCAGCGTGATTTATTGCAGTCTCCCTGCTGGAAAGAGACTGCTGGGCAGCTCTGGGAGAAAGGTGGGGAGGCCACCCTCAGCATGGCACCTTGATGGGGAAATTCGGATTGTTTTTTGTGTCTGAGCCCAGGGGGAAGCTGCAGGGGGAACCCAGCAACTTCAGGCAAAAGAGAGGCGGTGGGGGAGAGGGAAGGTATGAAAACCTAGAAGAAGCCCCGATGTGCTGACACAACCTTTCTTGTTCTGTCTCATAGAGTACAGAAGTACTCTAAAGTGATAGAATTGCATTAAAAATGTATCAGAGGCATAAAATATCATTCATTTTCACTGTAATCTTTCAGAAGAACTTTCACAACACTGCTTTGCTTTCTGTATCCTAAATTTCAGAGCAATTCAAGCACAATTTTGGCAGAAGTATACCATTAATTGCATTTCTTCAATATCATTCTTTTTGTATTTCTTGCTCAAATAAATGAAAAATCGTACTGAAGAGTGTTTAGAAAATGTGCCATTTCAACGAGGGCACTAAAACCCAGAAACATTAAGCCGTAGTTAACCCATCTAATTCAACCTCCAAGAACATTGTTCTTTTTACCACACCGTGACATCCAGCTCTTTTATTCAATACCTTTTCTACAGCACTTGCTGTTTGCAGCGATTTACCTAGGTCAGCTTTCCTCCAGCCTGCCAGCCTGGGTACCACCGGTGGTGTGGATGACAGCACTGTGGAGCTTCGTCAAACTCTCTGCCTGGACCTCATCCAGCTTCTCAGTGAGAATCTGCAGTCCTATGGTACCTTGTGCTGCTGTAGCAAAATTAGCAACCATAGCACAGCTAGGTGAAGATGTTTTGGCTTTGTCCATGTAAGCGGCAGTGACTACAGAGTAGGCATACCTTTGTACACCGTCATCCCTCTGACTCATCAAACCTTGGCAGCTTTCTGGGTGCACCATCTGTACGTGGTGCCTTGGCCTTTCTCTGCCTGTCCTCTACTGGCAGGGTCTCTTTATTACCTCTTTCTCCATCCAAAAGGCTGTGGGAAGACTCATGACTTTTCACAGCTTTTGTTCCTTGGAGGTGGCCCCAGACTGGCTTTCTCAGGTCATCGGAGTCTCTCTCCAGGTGATCCGCTAGTCGTCATCAGCCTGTCTGAGCAGAAATTGCTTCTGGTTTGGGCACCGTGCGTGGCACATCCTCTTTTTTGCCCACATTGTGGCTTTCACTTGTCAATAAACATTCACAGCCCATTCGTCAAACCCAGGCATGTCTCTTCCCTGGCCCTGAGCATATAAAATGGCTGTACAATACAATGCTAACAGTGATAATGTCAGCCAACTGTTAATTAGTTGTACGTCAGCAGACCCCCCTGAATTGCCACACTTGGATTTTTGCTGTGTTCACTGTCATTGCTGAAGACAGTGTGTCAAAGCAGTCTGAGGTTTGTAGTACATGGTATTATGCATAGTTTGTTGTGTGCAGTGTATTTAAACCTTGAACTTAATGAATCTCGGTGTCAATGAAAAATATCACTCTAAAAAGGCAAAAACTATAAATAGTTTAGTGGAAATAGGAGATCAAGCTAGCAACCCTTATGGTGGGAATAAGACTTACAATAAATGCCACTCAAAGGTAACCTCTGCTTCTGTCTCCTGGGTCCTGATGGGACATGGAGGCACCTTCTGTGACATTAGCCATTCATGTAGTGGGGCACTGACAGTTTCGTGCACAGCAAAATATGACCTGTTTTGAATTGAATAGAGTGGTGCAGAGGAAAGAGACACGTATTCTTTTTAGAGCGTAAGTATCTGATGTGTGATGGATTTGTATTAGGAAGAGGCAGGCCATTATAAAAGAGATGGTGAAACACTACCATGCTAATGTGGTGGAATTAATTTTCCAAATTGCTGTTTTGTAGTGAGTGTGTACACCCTGTTATTTGACAAGGAGAGAGAGAATCCAGAATGAATTATCCAGCCTCTCTGCAATACAAAAATAATACAGTAAAATACTTTCTAATTTTTTCCTCTGTTTAGAGTGTTCCACAAAGCTGGAAAAGAGGCACAATCACCATCTTGTTCCAATACAGATAAATGATTCCTTGTTATTAATGGCAAAAGGCCAGATAGATCCTCATTTTGTCTCTCCCTGCCACAGCTCCTCTGAGGCCAACAGAATTATGCATATTAATACCAGAAAGGATCTGCACTATCAGTCCTAATGAAAGAAGAATAAAATTTGGGTAATCGCAGATATTCACACTGCTATGAGCCTGAGGTTTGGTGCCTTCAGCTGTCAGCTTTAGAAAACAACCTACTTTCTACCCCCATTGCTAAGATTCACTTAAAATGAAGCGACACCACAAAGGCAGCGTGACTTGAGATGGGAGCATCCTCCAGTATGCTGAGAGGAACCATCCTCCAGGGGCTTTCTTCTTCAATGTGTATTCTCCCCTCTACATTTCTGAATTTCTTAACAAGTAGTTTGTTTTCTTCCTGGATTAAATTGGGCATTACGGAAGCTGGATCATTAGAACTAATGCATCAAGCTGCTTTTATATGGTGTACTTTCCGCCCAGTCTAATGTTCCTGTTTTCCTCACCATGTTGCCAGTTATGGCTGTAGAGTAGGGGAAGGAGAGACAGAAATCTTCCTGCAGTGTGTGAATGTTCTGGGATGGTATGCTGCAGTTGTGGCTGTAGAGCTACACAGGCACTGCCCCACTGTCCCCCACGTGTAAGGATGCAGCCCTGGTTTGCCCAGCAGTTTGTGAACCCACAGGGTGGCAGACCTACTGATGGCCCCATACTAAGATGCATCTCTGAAAACCTGCATTAGCTTGGATTGTGGATTTCAGTGGTTGTTGTTACACGTGTACTTTGGCCATGTGCCTTTTCCTGTCTCTTGTGCTAATATTTTCAGTAGACGTGCTCTTATATCTAAGAAATTTCTGTGTGGTGCCTGATTTTCCACAACTGAAGATGATCAGTGGGAGCACTCCCACCACTCTGTCCCATTTTGGTCTGACCCAGGAAGTGTGAGCTCTCTGTTTATGTCTCAGAGAGGTGATTTCCCTCATTTGGGAGCCGAGACAAATATTCTCTTGTTAATCTTGTTTAATCATATTTAGGAGCAACACATGAGCTAAAAGTTAGCTTCACTTGGCAGAAAGACCAATTAAGGAAATTATGGGAGAAAAGAGGAGCCTGCTAAAAGGAAATTAAATCACTTTCAAGAATATTCCATTGCAATGTCTATACTAATAAATAAAATGGACTAATAACCATTCTCTTGCCCTGAGGCCAATCAGCATAGCATGGCTCATGTCCAAGGAACTAAACTCCCTTACAGCCACAAAGCAGAGTGGTTTCACCCAAGCTGCCTGTGCGGAATGGCTCCTGGGCATGCATGGATTTTGTCTGCAAGAACTGGCCCAGGTCACAACTTATTGGTGTCAGTAATTTAATAATATGGACGACTGTGAGTCAATGTTCAGGCATGTGGCCCCGTGGTGTGTTAGGATAGGTGTGGTCCAGCTTTTCCATGCAATGTGCTAGGCTTCCTTCTGCCTTGTACAGAAACTCAAAGACCCTGGAGAATACAGTGCTAGCCATGCTGCAAAACTTACGATTGGAAATCTTAAACAGTTTTAATTCCATATATTTTGGCATCTTTTTGCTTTTGTAGTTTGTTATGCTTGGGACATAGTTAGTTGTTCATTTTTTTGTTTTGTTTTGTTTGTTTTTGTGGGGGTTTTTTGTTTGTTTTTTTTTTTTTTTTTGGTTGGTTGGTTGGTTGGTTGGGTTGGGTTGGGTTTGGGTTGTTGTTTGTTTTGCAAATGTGAAAAGTAAAAACCATTTTTTAAGGAAAGAGAAGAATGTACAATCATTGGTCAGCATGATTCAAAATGCTCAAAGTTCAATAGAATATTTTAGGAGAGACTGACTAAATACCAATCAAGTTCTGACCAACCAAAATGCCATAGCATCCGTCCTTTATGGTTAGTGCTAAATGCCGTTTGCTGTGCATGGTGCATTGTGCCATTCTTAGGGTTACTTTAGGTTTAGAAGATTATGGAGTAAAATGCTGTCAGGTGTGCTTCAAAACTGAAGTGCTTGGAAAAGACCCAACTATTTCACATAGAAATTATTGATATCACCCTAAATAACGGTGTTCCGAACTCAGTCCTGCAGACAGTACCAGTGTACAGGTTATAATGAAGATGGTGATAAACCATCACACTTCTGACAGTTTCTGAAAGCTTCATTTTTGCCAACAGAATTAATTTAATTAAAAATATACATCCCTTACAATAATATTGACTACACTTAAAGACACCAAGACATAAAAGGGCTTACATATAAACTTCAGTTAAAAAACATGCAATTTTATATAGAAATTGCAGACCTGTCACTTTACCCTTGGGGAAAAGAAGTTATTCAGAACAATAACAATAACTTGGTGGGAGAGAAAGTGGGCTTCATGCAGTAAAAAAGTTTCTTTCCAGCTGTGTGGGTTTTCCACAGGCTTTTTCTCATGAATCTTATCAAGTTATTTGTTATTTACTCATGAATGCTGAACAAATATCGAGCAAATACAAGACATTATTAATTTTCCTAGCATTGCACGTATGCATATGTAATGGTTCATTATAACCCTGAGTTTTCAACATCTTCCAGTGTAAACGAGAAGAGCCAATTAAAAAAATTGTAGACCCTTATCCAACCTTTGTTGACTTCAGATCCTGATGTTGAATTGAGCACCAAAAGAGAAAATTATGCCTATTAAATTGAGTAAACATTTTCTTCATTTATCTGGGTGGCTTTTTCTGTCAGTGAAAACTATTTTTTTGCTAAAAATGCCAAGCCTTAGAAACTTAATGAGTATTAATGAAAAGCTGGAATAATTTAGCATGGACAAAAAGAGGGTAATTTTCCTTAGACGTTTCGTTAGTATGAACTGAATCCTAAAAGGCCTATTCTCCTTGTGGCTTGTCAGAATAATTCTCATTATAGTCAATAGGAACCAGGTATGTATGCATCAATAGCAGAAAAGACTGCTAAATATAGTTGCTGCCGTGGCAGCTAGTTCTCTCTCTCGTTCGTCAGATGCGGAAGCTGAAAGCTGCAGCAGCCTCACAGCACAAGAAAGATGAGGCCTGAAGAATTTTTTTTCCTGGGAAAAAGAGGTATGAGCTCAATTTCCAGGCTTTTTAGACCTTCCATATGTGGATGAAGAGTCTGCAGCCTGCTGCGTTTGGGCCCACAAGGGCCAACGTGCGGTCAAGCTTCCCTGAACCAGAGCAGACTACCAACATTAGTCATATATGTCATGTTTTCTGGCATATGTGACCACCATTGCAGACAGACATGCAGGTTCTGCAGTTGTTCCAAAACAATTTTTTTTTTACTTTTTTTTTTTTTTTAACCTTTAGCCAGAGATGCAGTGTACATCTCTAGGGAAAGCAATAAAAGATCTGCACGCTTTGCCTTGCCTAAATTTCCCCATCATTTTTTTTTTTCTGTCACTCCTCTGCTGCCTTGCTTCTGTACATGACATTTCCACCCTATCTTCCGGGCTCAGCCTGGCTTTCCCTCTCCCCTCCCTCCTGGGCAGCAGCATCTTTCATCCTCCTTGGTGTCTCCCCGCTCAGAGAGCTGCCCCTAGGCTGTCTCCTCCTAAACAAGCTGCCTTTGTCTTCTAGGCCCCTGGGGTCTCACAGGAGTCACTTAGGCTCTGTGATTTTTTTAAGACTCAGGATTAGTATCTGATATCTTTTTTCTCTTGTCTGGGATTTTCTGCTGTCCAAATCTAGACCCCCATGGAGTGGGGGAAAAAAAAAAAAAAAAAAAGCCCTTAACCTTTTGTTTTCCTTGGTTAAGATCTATACAGGTGCTAATAGCTATTAACCTTTTCACGGGCAGATATTAACTTCTTTTCCTTGTCTTCATAGCACATGGAGTATAAAGCATTACAGAGTAAAAAACAGCCATAAGGAGTTCATAAATTATACATAGGCAGATTCCCCAAATCATCATGCGGTCCCTTCTGCAAAAGATGCTCTGTATCAGTTATTGCTTCAGTTGTTTATGTACCTTTCTATATCTTATCATTTAAGCTTTCATGGATTCATGGATTTTTTCTTTCTTTCTTCTTTCTTTCTTTCTTTCTTTCTTTCTTTCTTTCTTTCTTTCTTTCTTTCTTTCTTTCTTTCTTTCTTTTTCTTTCTTTTTCTTTCTTTCTTTCTTTCTTTCTTTCTTTCTTTCTTTCTTTCTTTCTTTCTTTCTTTCTTTCTTTCTCTTCTCTCTTTTATTTTTATTTTTATTTTTTTGGTACTTTTACTGAGTTCTGATTTAAAACAATTCCACAGGAATCTGCATTCTTATGCCTCTCTCTGTCCCTTTTTCCCAGTAGAAAACATGCATATTGGATGGACAGGTGGAAGGAGTTCTCAGCTAAAACACAGACTTGCAGTCTTTGGTTTCGGTGTTCCATTTCTTGAACCCATGACACTGGGGAAGGACCGAGCCAGCCCACGACCGCCTGTGCTTTAGGCACTGTCATGTAGCCCCTGGCACTGTTTCTCACTGCAGCAGCTTTGCAGACACACGAGGCTGTGAGCCGAGCTTGAGAATGTCCCTTCTCACACACTTCACTTGGCAAAAGCTAATTCAAAAGTCATATGGCACTGAAAAAGCCATGCCAGCTAAATAATGTATGCAAGTACTGGCAAGCTCAACATATACTGAAGTGGGCTGGTCCGTGATGCATTTTTTTCTGTTTATTCAATTGCCAAAAGATCCTTTACTTGGCCAAGAGCCATAGGATTGGTTATCATTGCAGAGCACATCCTAGAAACCATGCAGAATTTGGGGCCAGTAAGAGGTATCTAAGTATGGTGAAACCTTAATTATATGTTCCTTTATCATGTGCATGTCCTCAACTTTTCCACAAAAGATTCAGCTCTTACTCAATTTTTAAGGCTATGTGTTATCCTAAGCATGAGTTTTTCTACAGTAATGATAAAATCAGGTCTTACAAGTAAAAACTTAGGTGTCTTTAAAAAAAAAAAAACAAGGTAAGGATTTTAAAGCATTGTTACCTAGGCAAATGCATTTTTATGGAGCTCATATCCCAGAATAAAAGCACTTTAAGAATCCTACAACTAAAAGTGTGTTAAAATACATGAAAATTGAGCATTCTGCAAGGCAAGGATAATGGCAATTAAATGCTGAAGCCAGTAGGGGTAAAAGGGAGAACGTAGCTGGTCACACACCCTTCCATCCTAGCCATTCCTCCCTGTCTCACATGTGGCTGTTTCTGGATCCAGATGGCTGCAGGGTCATCCCAGCCAAGCACTGCACTTGCCCCTGGTGTGCAACAAGTCTGGCTCCTGCTCTGAATCACCTCCATGGCGTCCCGGGCTCCTGCTCACCGGCTCCTGTGAGAGCAGGCACCTAACCCAGAGTTCAGTGTGCAGGCAGCTAGCTTGAGTGCCCCTTGCAAAACAGACACAGAAGGGGCTGGTGAAATCTTTATTGACAGCCAAACTCTTTGCATTAGCTCTGAGCAGAAGGGATGCATGAACCTCACGGAAGATCTAAAATGTGAAACGTTTTATAAGGATCCACAGAATTAAATATATTTTTCAACAAAATGCTGCTGGTCCACCTGACTCCATCTAAACTGGTGGTGGCTAAGACGTACTTCTAATCTTATGTGTCTGTGTCCTACCTGTATAGCATCAACTTGCATGCATCAACACATGCAAGTTTCCTGCACTAGAGTTTCAGCTCAAAACAAACAAATAAACAACAATAGTAATAAAAACCACCTGGATTCATGGATTGAAAAGAGTCACAATATAGTTCAGCTGGGTCTCACATCTGGATGGTGGGAGGACAAGGAGCGTGGAGAGTGATGCACTGCACTACAGGGAATTTGGACTAAGCCAGAAACAAACCAATATGTTCCAGAGCTATCGAATGTTTAAGTTATTTATCTTTAAATAGAGATAAGGCGTGAGAAAATCTATAAAATGCACAACCACATTTCTCTGTGAAATTACAGAGTTTCTTCTGTTTGGAATAATGATTGTAAATTCCTCAGTATCACGGAGACTATTTAAGGTCACATCTACCAAAGCATATTTGAAGAAAGTTCAGACCTTTTGCGTCTGCCACTTACATTCTGATTATCTGTCTGGAGGCAAATCTCCTCATTTTGGCGTGTAATGAATAAAATGCACAAGTGGAAGGAATCAAGATAATGAATTTGCAGGATAATTTTACTAATTATCTTGTTGCTGATCATAGAACCAAGCCGCTGCAAGTCAGTCCTTCCACAGTTATTAATATGCAATGCCTAAAGCTGTTCTTGTAACATTTATTACTCATCTCGCTGGCTCTACACTAGTTGATAGATTTCTATTAAATTTCTAAAAGTGAAGTCAGTAGCAAGTTCCTCGTTTTAAATGTAACACGGTAAATTATACAGATTCACCAAAATGTAAAGTAAATGAGAGCATTTAAAATAAGATGTTTTCTACTGCATTCGTGTTAGGTGATGAGATGAAATTTATCTTGCCTTGTTGTAGTTATTTGTTGATAGGTATCTAACCTGCATTATGAATTTAATCTCCCTGTGTCATGGGAGAGAGGCTGGGACAAATTGTCCTCTGGAGATGCCTCTCTCCCCATTGATTACAGAGGGATTCCAGTCAGTTGACAGAAATGGGCCATGAACTTTTTTATGACTAAAGCGATGAGAGATGAAAGCTTGTTGTTGAGGAGTGAGAAATAGGAAACTTTTCGACAAGAAAAAAATAGAAATAAGTAATAGTACAATGAGATAATGATTGCCCCCCAAACTGTTTGGTTGGCAATGTTTAGAAGATGATAACTGGAGAATGCAGCCCTAGAGCCCATAATGATCATCTGCCTTTGGAAACAGCTCAAGAACATGAGTAAGCATATATCAGGGCAAGCCACTGATATCCCAACTGCAGCAACGTGACAGACAGGCTTGGGAGCCATGGCAGGATGCTCAGTGTGGCTTTAGGATAAAGGAACAAATATGAACAGAGATGACTGAGGACGAAAAAATTTCAAGTCAAAATACATGCAACAAAGACAAAAGCGAACACAGTATTGGGGAAGTGACCGGTGGGATTTTACTTTTCTCTTCTACACTCGAGATGACCAGAAGGAGCTCACTGTTGGGACAGCCTCCTTGCTGCCCAGAGCAGCTCAGAGTTGGCTCCCTGGTTTCATCGACCACAAATTTGAAACTCTGTGTGTTGCCTTTGTTACTGTGACTTCCTCACACCCCCTCCAGCCCTGGGAAAGCAGCATAGCAGACCCCCTCTCCGTGCCCTCATTTCTGTTTCATCCTAACCAGGCTCTGTAGCCACCTTGTCTCTACCTTGTTCAGCATTGGTTTTAACAGATTTAGATCTCCAGCCTGTAGTACTTGACACTGCCCAAGTGATGGAGAGCATTGCAATGGATATACAGTTTTTGCTTAGAAAAAAATAAAAATCATCCCAAAATATCCATTCAGACTACTCCTGCAGCAAGCTAAAACACCATAAAGTTTTTGATAACTAAATCCATTTGGTGTTTTATCTCTTCCTTCAAATCATTTCCCTGAATATTATACAAAACTACAGCACAATAAAAAACAGTAATGGTCAGGCACTTAGCTTAATAAAAGAGTCTTTTGAACTGCTATTATAACATAGAAAAGAGGTCAGCCATTTCAGCATAGATCTTAAAGTTAGCTGGATATATTTGTAATATTAACAGAAAAATCAAAGCTGCTTCTCTGCCAACCATGCTGCAAATAGGGATGCTGCAAATAAGGACTTTAGAAGCCCCAGAGGATCATGCTTTAATAACTTAGTCATCTAAAAGCACTGTTGCAGACAACCAGAGGGTACAAAATAACCCAGACCAGAAATGATCTGACTGCAGAGAGAAATTGGAAGGCAACAGGTTTTCTCTAGACAACTGGATAAAAACCTAGATGGTTTTGAAAAATAAGCATTTATCATGCTGCCTTTTTAGTTGCTGTTTCATGGTTTGGTTGTGTTTTCTCTCCCATAGAAGTTCATCAGAAGCATTAAAAGCAGAAATCAAGTGCTATTTGTAAGTTTTATTTTTGTTGTTGTACAAAATTGAGAGCATACTGTGCTATAAATAAAAGCTTGTAAGTAAATTCCCAGCATATTAAAACCTGCCTAACAGGAGATTAAGATGGTCTGAAGTCACTGACTCAGATCATAAACATTGCGCTGTTAGCTGAAATGATTAATCACTTTGGTACAAAAGAAAAGAGGAAATTTGTTAAAAAATAAGCAGGGGGCACGATGCTAACTCCAGGGGCAAGCTGATTGGCTGTTTAATAATGTATAACGAAGTGTGTGCCAGATCAAAAGCAAATCACATGCAGCTGGCAGAAAATGAAATGGCATTAGGCAAAGTATTTGTCTAGCTATGCGGCTATTTAGGAAAGTACTGTATATTAATGTAATGTCTATTAAAGCTTTTCGAATTAATTTTTGCTGATAGGGACCCATAAATAAAACATGATATATGCATTTTATATAGGGGCATGCACACATATATATGCGTTATCTATTGTAAATACTGCAAACATCCAGTTACATCTTTGCACAATTATTGACAGCTATTCAGGTTAATTAAATAATCTTGAAATTCTTATTTTAATCGTTACAGTGTGGGAAAGTGTGCTGAATAGTTGTTACTTGGTTTTGTTACAACAGTATTTTTGCTGTGACAGACTTTGACAAAAATCTATGGTAGAGGGAAGAAAAGAGAGGTGCACTGATGTAACACCCCTGCTCCTCACGGGTTACATCGCCGCCTTTAACATCTGAAAATGAAAGAACTGTCTGCCTTGCTTTTGGTGGCATTTGAATGAGTCAACGCAGCAGCAAACATGGGAAACCAAGGAGCTATGCTCACACATTATGCTTTTCCATCATCATTCAGTTTTTAAGACGCCGATACTCCTCCGTGGCTGAGTCTCGGCTTGGGGGAAGTCTGGAGGCACATGCTTGTGAACCTGGGTGCAGCGTGGACCTATTTTTAATCTAGCAGAAGTCTGGAATACAATGCCTGGCCTGAAATCCCAAGGCTGTCTCTCTCCTCTCCTGCCCTATGGTCTAACCATTAGTTTGTAAATGTGACCTGTTGTGCCTTCTGGGCTCACAGCCTGGGTTTTCCGCCTTGCCAGAGGTCCAGCTTCAAGAGGAGGGAGTGAGCAATGTTCCCTACCAAAACTTAGTATAGTCTGAAGGTCTCCTGGGGAGCAGGAGCCACCTCAGGCTGACAAGTGCCTGCAAGTCCCTGCTTCTGGGCCAGGTGCTATTTAGATTCTTGCTTCACCAGCTTTGCTCCAGCTGTAGGCCCGGATCTAATCTCAGGAATTAATCATAGGAGCTTTCCAGCCTCCTATGGAAGGCAAAATCTTTTCTATCTTCACAAATCTTTCTCTAGCTCTCCTTTCCTTGCATTGGGTCATCCACCACATGGAAAGGGCAGCCCTACATGTGCTGCCTAACAGGTACAACACTCACTTAGGGGACAGAGCAGCTCGAGGTGAGCCCCAGCACTGCACAGGACATCATTGAGCTCACGATGCCAAGGGGGAGAAACTGAGAAGGCTAAAAACACGTTAGCCTTTTGGACAACCTGTTCATGGAATCGTGGAATCATTTGGGTTGGAAGGGACACTTAAGATGATCAAGTCCAACCATCAACCTAACACTACCAAATCCACCACTAAAACATGTCCCTTAGTGCCACATCCACATGTCTTTTAAAGACCTCCAGGGATGGCAACTCCAGCACTTCCCTAGGCAGCCTATTCCAATGCTCGACCACCCTTTCCATGAAGAAATACTTCCTGTCTAAAACCCCCTTGGCACAACTGGAGACCATTTCTGCCTCTTGCCTAATGCAGGGTCCTGCTTTCTCCTTGCCTGTTCCCAGGCTGGTTGCTCTCCCCTCCGCTCTGCCCATTGCTTCACCATTGAAAAGCCAGCACAGACGGAAGGACCCAAAATTAAACTCCTGGGTGGGCACTGAGGCTGACCTGAGCAGTGGAGCACCAACCGGCCTCTCTGCACTCCACACTCATCTCCATTAAATATTTCAAGGGATGTGCTGCTCGGTGTCATTACATAACAAGCGACACCGCTCTGCCGTCACGCTGTCCTATTCTTGTCACTTCGCAGCAGAGGCAATCAGCTGATGCAAGGCGGCACGCGTTTGGAAAAACAGAGCTCATGCAGATTGGCAGTTCTGTGCATTTCTGGAATTATAAACAACAGTTAGTTTCTGTCACCGCTTACTAAAAACATGGCACAGCTACCGAAATAAGTGAGCACTTAAGGGAAACCCAGACCTTTTATATCTGCCACTTATTTCCTGATTATCTTCCTGGAGGTCAGGCCCTTCATTTTGACACTTAATGAATAAAATGCCCACGTTGCAGGAAATGGGATAATGAATTGTGAAAAGACATAATCAGCAATGACTAAATAATTAAGGGAATTGAAATGTAGAGTCATGTGGGAATGTATTAATAATAACATGATTTTTCCATATGCTAAAAAATTCTGCCTGTTTTTAGAAAATCAGTCATCACACATGCTCTGTGGCAAAAAAAAAAAAAAAAAAAAGTTAATGTAGACTAATAGGAACTGTAATTAGATGTTCTGCTTTTAAACAGCTGAATAAAAGATGAAATCATATAGAAAGTATATTTAGATACAAGCCAGAAAGTAAACTGATTATTATTCATAGTGCTGTTAATAGGAGCTGTAATTTATGCATCTAGTGGGAATCATGTTAGGCAATTAGGAAAGGGAGTCACACTTGACTTCCCTTTATGCATTTACATATTTATATATTTTTCTGTATCTTGCCGATGTCTCCATCTTTCCAGTTACCTTTAATCCAAATAACTGCCTAGAATAATACCTTTTACAATGAAATTCTCTGTTGGAGTTCAAAGTTGGCCTTCACTTAGATTAAAGAAAATCGCACAAGCTCCTCTTTGATCATATTTGTCTCCTGACATTGGACTTTCACCGGTCCCTGGTACTACATGAAGAATGGCACTTTTTAATTTCTCGCAGCACTTCACCTTCAAAGGCCAGTGGTGGAGATGATGGTGGAAGTCGGGCTGGGCTGTGCCCCCTTCTGCTGCCCTCTGCCTGGATCACCCTCAGCCCACTGACTCAGAACCCAGGTGCAAGTGCCGAGTCCCTGTGGCCTGCTCCTAACAAAACCTGGAATCAGATAACCTACCAACCCCCAGCACTAAAATCCCAATGATACGAATTTCAGTTCCAGTTGGAGTGTTGTTTTTGTGGAATATCTGGCCCTTCATATATATTTAATACATTCAGCTGTTCAAAGCCAGGATGATTTACGCTTATTTTGTGCAACAACACGGTTATTGTTTTCATCCAAAGGTATCCTAGTGTCTAATCCCATGTTAATGCAGTCTCTCTGTGATCCAATAAAATATGGGTCAGCCCGAGAGGGTAGCATCGCCAGATATGTTTGAGCAGATGGGTGGACTGAGGTACAGAGAGCTGTCGTGGTTTGCTCAAGGTAAAAAAGCAAGTCAGTGGCAGAGCGAAGATTAAAATTCAAAGCATGAGATCAACGAAGGATTAAGTGCCGTGTTCATCTGCCTCATTTCCAGACATATATAATATGTACCTCAGATAATCTGCAGGTATCTCCGTGTGGAAATATTCAGCTCATGGCTCTCAACAAACAGAGGCAGGGACACTCCAGGATCAAGGACAGGAGCCTCGGGGACCTCACTGAGGGGTGGACTTGTTTTTTCTGGCCTTTTTCATTTATGGCATTGCTAAGGCTGTTCTTGCCACCTCTTTGCTGGTGGGTGCTGTGCCTCCTGGGATCACACCGGTGCATCCCCAGGGTGCGGGATGCTCTTCCCCCTCACCCTCTCCCCCGCCACCCCTCCTCGAGACAAGGACCCGGTGTCCTGGCACGGCCGCCTGGCTGCAGGGCTTGTGTTTTGGCTGCGGACCATCTTCCGTAATTGGGCTGGCGAGCACTGCCCTCCTGCTGCTGGGGGCCAGGGCTGCCGGTGCCAGCTGCTCCCCCCGCTGCAGATGGCCCTACCGACACCCGGCCGCCCGCCCACCGACGGTCCCCTCCTGCCGTCTGTCCTGCCACCCTCCTCTCCTACCCCATTTGAGAGCTGGGAAGCAGGAGGTGCTCCTGGAGCAATGCTGGTTAAGCTACAAGGCACAGAAAAAAGTGGTTAAAAGGAGTAAAAGCAATCCCGTGCATTCCGATACTGCCATTTTTTTATCAGAGCGTGTTTTTAATTCACCCCCCTTTAGCATCCGCGGTGCGTTTCCCTCCCTGGCCATCCTGGGCGTTGCACGGGTCTGGCTCATTACGTTTGCTCTCGGCAGCCGTGCAATGCCTTGGGATGGATTCTGCAAGGCTTAAAATAGAAACATTCCTGCCTGCTATTGCTGATGTATCATTGGGTAATCATTAAATAAATTCAGTGTTTTACTGCATTAACAAAAACACATGATTGTTTAACAGAGTATATTACAGAAGATGGAGGCTTTAATGGTCTCTATGGATTTTTAGTTTGTAAGAGTACATTATGAAGCTGTCTTGGTAGGGTGCTGTTTTCATATGTGAAAGAAGTTACTGGCGTTATACATCATTTTTATATCTTGTTGCTAGGCAACATATCATAGTGCAGTTATTGCAAAGGTGTCTGCTTCCTCGTTAAAAATCTTCATGTTGCCCCTTAATTCTGCAAAATTAGCTCTGTTATCGATCCTATCCCGCTTCCTCAGATATCTATTGATTGAGGTTTCATCCGTTAGGTTTGGGAGAAATAGAACAGTTTTCTATTAACTGAATTTCGGGCTGAAACCTAAAGCATATGCATTAGTGCTAATCTGTAGTTTCCCTGTTCATCACAATTTGTTTTCATGCGGGGAGCTGTGTGTTTCCATTCACTTGGGATTCCAAATCAGAGAAGTAATTTAAGTGGCGCTGTATTTATGGTCTATGACAGCCAGGCTTAAATAAACAGCGGCAACAAAAACAGGAGCTACACTGGGTGTTCTGGGAAAGGTCTAAAAACTGCCTTTAAAACCCATTTTCTTTCTTTCTCTAAAATAATCCACTGTTCCTGCTTCAGCACCCTTCTGTTGCGAGCTCCTGTTACATTCAAATTTCCAATCTGAGGGCAGTTTTGCCTCAGCTTAGGTCAGGCTGTGTAGGATTTGGGGCTTTACAGGACCTAGCCAACTTCATCACCTCACTTCATTCGCATCTGGAGAAGGCAAACCTATTTCAGAAAGGCGCGTTTGGCAATAGCAGATGGTATCGCTCGCAAGTATCTTCCGCACAACAAAAAGTGATTTTTTTTCCTCTTTTTTTTTTTTTTCCAAGTGCCAGCATTTATTCCCTTCATTACCACTCCTCCCAAGCTTCCCCGAGTTGGAGAGCTGTGTGCCAGGGCCATATGTGCTCCCCAGAGGCAGGGGTGGCTCTGGCACGTGTCCCCTGATGCCTCCGCAGGCTCACGTGGAGCAAGGGCACGTGGTGGGGGTGCCAGCACCAGGCTTTGCTCCGGCACAGGGGGGACCGGGGGCTTTCCGCAGACCTCTGTGTGCAGCAAATGGCTCTTTATTATCCTCATCCCTCATGCCTTTGTTACTAGCATATTGTAATTGCTTTCATTAACCAGGCTTAATGCAGCGGTGGTTGGTGTAGCTACTGTTCATTTTGGGGCAAATGGTACGGTTATAATATCAGGTTTTAATTAAGCCATTTTGGATAAAAGCTGGCATGCTAAAAGCTTCTAAAAATGCTGTTCCTTGGTACACACCCACGCAACAACAACCAGTAAATCAATGGGATTCATCTAGCCTCTCTCTTGGAAGATGTAATATGGCACGTGCAGTTGGGGCAGCTATTTCTAAAGGCATGTGCTCCAGAGGAGGCGGGGGGGGGTGATGAAAGAAACATGAAATAAGTTCATTCTGTTATTTTTTAAGCTAAAAAAGAGTTAAAAATAGATATAAGACTTTGTTATGCTCTAAAGTGTTGTTTGTTTATTTGTTTGTTCAGAGATGTGCGAGTAATTAATTTATAATGGGACTAATTAGTTCTAAGGAATCTTAATAGATGAAGTTGTAAGTGAAAGAAAAGAAATTGCAAAGGCCAAAATGTTTAACTTCACAGTCAATCAATGTACTTTCTTTAAAAATGTCTGCAAGTAATTTTGGCAGTGTTTTAAAACTGATGGTTACATTTTCACTCTCGAATTTCACCCCTGGAGCACCCTGGGCTCTCCCTGAATAGCAGCATGGCTCCCTCCGCACCTGACCTGTTCCCCTGTAACTCCCAAGGGAAGGGACAGGGTGGCCTCACGCCAGTCTTCCCTTTCTTCTGATCACACAATGTGCTTTTAACATTTGGGCCTTGGGATCATACAACACCTTTATCTCTGTTATTGGCACTACGGTTGTTTTCCCACTAACAATTCCCCTGCTCCACACCACTGGGCTATGACATGGAAAGAAGAGTTTTGGTACATCTGAGAAGTCTGACCAGACTATCTCTAAATCTTTTTCATTTGATTGCTTGTGTTGGAAAATCTTTTTCTTCCTCAGGATGCTCAAGAAGAGATAATCTCTGTCTGACCCTGATAGTAGGGAGTGATGAATATCCAGCCTGACCAGCTTGGGCTAATTCCTTTTCCCACACCTCTGATGTCTCTGAGGCAACACCGTTAAAATGGATGCAGCTCACTGTAGTGAAAAAAGTGTTGCCAGAAGAAAGGAACAACCTTACATTTCAAAGAAGAATGGATTTTGGGAAACCAGTCTCTCTTTCATTGTCTCTTTATCCATAAAGTCATATTTTATTTGTGAAGTTTTGCCAGTTGACCCCTTGTTATCTGGTTTGGTCTCTATGAAAACCCCTGAAAAGGTGATTGCATGGCCAGTGAAGTCAGTAGTATACCTAACTGGATGGGAAATTTCCACCATAAGTAGATGAGTTGGCTCAGTTAATCACCCATTGTTTCTCCATGCAAAAGACAGAGAAGTCTCTCTTAACCCACATTCAGTTTAAAGAATTAACCAAGAGAATTTATCCAGGTCCTGGGAAACAAGGTTGGCTTTTTTTCCATTTTGTCAAGGAGACACATGTCTTTCAAGACGATACATATTTTTGGCTGCCACACACTGACATGGTCTGTACAACTCCCTATCACATCAGCTCAACTTTTCAGGGGTCTACAGGGATTTCTGGATGAAAAAATCTCCATGACCAGGAAGAGCCATATTACCAGCTTCTATTTGCTATGCACTTCACTGAAAATACTGGATGTTTTACTCCATAAAATTCTCTGCTTCCCCACTGCCTCTCAGGATGCCCATAATTCTTAGAAAACTCAAGTAGTAGGCTGGATCCGGGTAATTTTGTTTCTCCAGTGTGATGGATCTGCCAACCCTGTCTGTTGCCTTTCTGTGAATCTTAGTCTCCCAGAACCAGAGCCAAATTTCACACCTGGTGCCAGCCAGAACCTGATAGTCTGACATTTTTTGGACAACACTCTTCAAAACATCTTAGTGCCAAGTGCAGAAACCTCTACAAAGCTAAATGCAAGAAGTGTATGGACTGGATCGCTTCCCAGCAGCTCACTCTCTGATCAGCTCAGTCAGAGCACATCTATCAGCTTTGTTGTTGGATCCCAACAGCAGGGTCACATCCACTCATGTCACGATGTTTTTGGCCTTGTCACTTTCATTACAGTTAGATCAGCTTGGAGGGAAGAAAAAAAAAAAGAAAAAGAAAAAAAAAAAAAGAGACACTGAGCCAATATGGAGCTTCAGCCATGGGACCATTTGCTGGCATCTGTTTTCCTGTATTGTCAAACATAACATCTCTTGGCCCTTGCTGGTCTTGCCCCTAACTTAATTATCATCTCTTGTATAGGATATAGTGGTGTACGATGCTTCTGATCAGCCCACTTGTCAAATGCACTGTGATACTTCTAGGAAAAATAAAGAAAAATCACAAATATGCCTGGTAGAAGTTGGGCTACCAAAATGCGTCAATACAATCTTATTGAAATTAAGACTGTCCAGCTAATCAAAATTAAATCGTAGTTTCCGTGTATTGTTCCCTTTCTCTGCATCCATCTTGAGTTTCATCTCATATGTTTGGGCTGCCAGCTCTTTGGGGCAGGAAATGCTCTTTCATGGTGTGTGTAGAGCACTTCACTGAGTGGGTCCAGAATGTAACTAATCATTACTCAGGGAGATCCACTTTTTACACATGGGCACATAGTGATAGGGCAAGGGGGAATGACCTTAAAGTAAAAGAGGGAAGAGTTGGCTTAGACGTTAGGAAGAAATTCTTCACCCAGAGGGTGGTGAGGCCCTGGCACAGGCTGCCCAGAGAAGCTGTGGATGCCCCATCCCTGGAAGTGTTCAAGGTCAGGCCGGATGGGGCTTTGGGAAGCCTGGGCTAGTGGAAGGTGTCCCTGCCATTGCAGGGGGTTGGAATTAGATGATCTTTAAGGTCCCTTTCAACCCAAGCCCTTCTGTGATTCTATGATCACCAACTCCTCGTCATGATTATAAGTAGTTTCACATCCCAAAATCAGATTATTTGCAGACAGCATGTATTCCTAGCTGGAAGGAGAGCCCGTTCTCCTCCATTTGATGAGGTACTGAGATCTGCTTCCTAAAGTTGCTTACTCACTCACCTCTCCAAGACCTCAATTCCAGTTGGTAAACGGCACTGATAAAGTTGTCTTCCATTGCTCTTTGGGTAAGATTTCTCCTCCCACATCTGGATGTGCACCTGGGACCACAGCAGATGCTGCTGTAGGGGAAACCAGTATCTCGTGCACAATAAACTTGTCCCTGGAGCAAAATCTTTGTGGACAGCCCCTCTTCAGGAACTACTATTAACATAAAGTTACCTTTTTTTCCCCCTCATTCTGTAATTAGACATCCCAATTATGTAGTTTAATCTAATTAAAGTAATGATGCAATTATACAATAATTGATACATAATCGGCATGCAAAAACCTGCGTAAGTATTATTTAACCAACAGAGCAAATTCTGGATGAATCTTTTCAATCTCTTAAAAGTATATCATTTTAACAGACAGCTTCAGGAAGGGATTTTACCTCCTCAAGCATTTTTAAATCCTTACTGCTACTAGTAGTTTTCCCTTTCCTGGGCATCTTATTTCCACTGACTTCAACAGGAGCTGTCTCTGAGCACCCATAGACATGAGTAAAGCCTCTGAAAGACTCATCACGAGTATCTCATCTGAAGATGCCGAAGTGTTACACAGAAATTTCAGGAATGCCTAATACTGGATAGCATACTGTTAGTGATTATAAAAAATATAAAATAAAAAAATCACCTTGTCAATTACAAGAGAAGACAGCTCTGTGGTAGCTACACTGGTACTTTCTCAACAAACTTTACCCCTTAAGATACTTTGTAAAAAGTAATTAAAATTTACTTCCTTATTATTCAAAAAAATGCAAAATTGATACACATAAGCACCACATTTACAGAGGCATAAACTATGCTTTAGCTTTGTGTATACCCGTGGTCTCATGCACCAAAATCGTTAGGACATGCAGATGAATGCAGGAGTCCTCACTCTAATGGCATGGACAGGAATCTATTTTCCTGTATTGGCTTATTTTTCTGTAGCAGATAAACTGAGAACCCTGTGTTTTGTGGTATAAGGATGTTAGCTGTATCTGTAACAGCCAAAGACCCGTGTTCTGAAATGACATCCGAGACCTGGGGGCTTGTCTGATAAGAAATGGGATTTCTTCTCATCCTTGGATAAAATTTCCTTTAACGCAGTCTCCACCCTCTTACTGCTGTGCTGTGAACTGTGTATCCTATATGGCTTTTCCCACTGGTGATGTGGCTGAACATCAGTGATATTTTAGCCTTGTTTTGTAAAACACTGTGGAATCAAATTCATACACATTTATATAATGTTCTATAATTAATCCAGTGTGTCTGGATGCGTGAAGAAATGAGAATGTCCTGTCCCTTTCTTTGTCTCAGTTGCATAACTCATGGTTTAAACTAGGTACATTATCTTGTGAGATGTTATATGGTAAGTTTAT
The DNA here is from genome assembly GCF_040182565.1 of Anser cygnoides. Taxonomy (NCBI): domain Eukaryota; kingdom Metazoa; phylum Chordata; class Aves; order Anseriformes; family Anatidae; genus Anser; species Anser cygnoides. Next base: position 142,463,298 of record NC_089873.1, on the reverse strand, counting down.
TCAAAATGCCTGAGTAGCTGTGTTGATAGAACTATTCACGAGCAGGGAAATTTCAAAGTAAAATGTGAATGTTTCCTGATAAGCAGTCACTTGGGCTTTTTTTGTTGATGTTTCTTTGCATGATTTGCTACTAAAGATCTAGTTTTAAGTGTTATTACCCATATGTGTGGAAGTATAATTTTGATTTGATCCATATTCTCTTTAATGCCAAGAGTGTTGAAAAAAAACTTTTTTAATTTGGTTTCAAATTCAAATATGATGGTTTTACAGTTATCTTTTAATTGTCAGTATTCATATTGCTAGTATAAGTGTTTGTGTTGCCAGCCATAATCTTTTTTCATGACAGACACTGAAAATACATTAAAAAAAAAAAAAAAAAAAAGCCTATGACTGTATGACTGAACACTTGCTTTTTCATTGTGGTATAAATTCATTCCTATGTATGGAAGCCACTGAGAGCGTGCACATCTGGCCCAGAGTTTCCAATCTTAAGAAGAACTTACAGGTGCCCAAGTGATCCCCTAAGCTCTGCCAAGGTTCACAGAGAGAACGTCTTTGTCTTCCAACATTTTTCTTCTTTCCCCTTGGTGATAAAATTGATTCTAAGGGGTCAGACTGGGGTGGGCAGAGTATGAAGAAGGTTTCAGGTTTCAGTCTGAGCCCTAGGTCCTTGGACCTGAAGGGTGTGATTGCTTCAGAGACAGAAAAAAAGCCATACCTGTCATCCTTAGGTGAAATTCTCTGTTTGATGGGCTAGAGAACATTGGTAGGTCCTTCTGGTAACAGATGTCTGGAGACTGAAAGATATCAAGATAAATACAACCACAAGCTATGGGAAGACTCAGTAAGAATATCACTGCACTAAATAAATAAATAAATAAACAAACAAATAAATAAATAAATGAAATTCCATGAAATAATTCAGCATAAAAATTTAATGTCCAGGTATTTCATGGTTTTGCTTGCCTTTGATGCTCACAGAGGTCTCTGTAATGTAGCTCACAGGGAACACCATGCTGCTAATTTTCCACCAACCTTTGCCTGCATCATTTCAGAAGTACACTCACCCATATTTGACACAGGAATTTGACCTGGATTTACCAACAGTTTGGTAATTCTGATAGGTCAGGGGCTGCTGTCTTTGGTGAAGATACAATAACAGCCAGAGTATACCTGATCTCATATTGCTAAGTGTGATTTAAAGGAAAATCTTTGAAAGAAGTATAACTGCCTGAATTACTACTCTTTTATATGTTTTTAAATGAGAATATAAAGGCCAAGGGCATTTTTTCCTATTTAATGCCATTAAATCCATCATTAAATCTCTCACTGAACACTGGGTGAATTTAATGGTGCCCTCAAGTGCCGATGCTGATGCTTGACTGTGTTAATATTGTTGTATATACAGATACAATAAATAACACTTAGCTAAGATAGTATTAGCAGCCTTATTGGGTATATCAATACAAATAGCTGTACTAATGAGATTAAGCATCAGAAACCAATGGCAATGCGAATCCAGGCACTGGGGCTAAAATATGGATATGGATTCAACACATTGAACTTATCAATAAAACCAAAGAGACTCTACTAAGAGCTTTACTGCTAGTTGGCATTAAAGGATTAATTTGAAAGTACAGTTTTTATCTTTTCTCATCTCACTTTATAACGTGCTCTGGCTTAAAACGTCTGCCTGCCTTGTCCACAGGTATTATCAATGCTTCCGTTTGCTGAATAATCTCTGCAACCCCCCTGGCAGGCCACTCTGCTTTGCCTGACTGTAACCAGTTCCTTTTGGTTGGTGTGATTCAGCACTGGGGAGGACTGAGTTTGTACCAAGGGTGTTTTTCATGCCTAAGATTCTGTACACAGAGTTGCACTAGCTGAGTCATCTCTAGGTAATTGTTGTTTCTCTTCTCAACGTACACCAGCTGGATGCAATTGCCTTGCCCATGCAAATTATTTTAAGCCTCCTGGCATAATTCCAGGATCCCCTTTTTATCACACAAAAAGCATGAAATGTTCTGATTACAGTACTCTTTTACCATTGAAGTAATCTCTAACTCTCTTCATTTCATGTGGAGGGTGTTCCTTATTTACACTTTTATTGCTCGAAGGAGAAAAGCTCTATGTTGTGATATTTCTTTTGATGGGATTCTACATACAGTAAAGCTTTGAAAGATACATATGCTGCTGTGTCTTACTAAGAAACTTTTCCAAAGTGAAAAAAAAAAAGTGATCTAAAGAACCACCTTTAATCAACAGTGGTAAAATCTTTCTCTGGGTAGGAGACTTATTTAAGACTTAAGTGGAAATTAATTGATACCTAGGCATAACGTGAATCTTCTTATTCCAGTGAACAGCAGTTTGATGGTTCTCCTGAAGAGAAATCAAAAGTTAATACTTGCTGCTACAAAACAGCCCTTTTAAGATTTTACATTTCCACTGCTAAGGCTTCTCATCCTAATTTCTTGCTCTTTAAACAATCAGTAATAATTAAAATGTGATAATGGTGTGCACTGTTTCCTTTTTCTTTATGTATTACTTCAATTTTTCCACATATTTTTTATGAGGTGAAAAAAGAACATACATACATTCTCATTTTCTTTCACATGACAGCAGAAGAATGTTAATTTTTCTGTAAAGTGAACAAGTAAATCATGTGCAGTTAAGAGCTCAAAAATAAACAATCATTTGTAACCATTTTACTTCCTTTCATGCCTCTGTCATGACACAGCCCATAATTTCATAATCACCTACTGTTTGCTGGCAAACATCTTTAAGAATGTTTTAGAGAGTTGTAAAAACTTTTGTTAGTGTCATTTTTCATAACATCCTAGCTGTAAAACCAAGCTGTCTTCGTACTGCGATTCTCATACATTACCAGCAAATATCTAGAAATGGTGAGGCAGCACAATACAGTAGATCATGAAGGCTTTCTGTGGATACGAGCCATTCATCTAATCAAGTTTACTCATTTCATAACCAGACTACTTATAAACTGTTTCAAAGATATTTTGGGGTTTGGAGTTGGTTGTGTTTTTTTTTTGTTGTTGTTGTTGTTGTTTTTTCCATTCAAAATAATTTATCTCATTTGGTTTTAAACAATTCAGGTAAATTAAGTTCATTTGGCTTCAGTTAAAAAAAAAAAAAACATTCATGCAGTCTGTAACACTCTGTAACACTGTAAAAGAGGTTTAAAACCATTGCGTTTTTTTTTTAAATAGTTGTGAACTACTTATGCAGATAATGTCTATGATAATGAATAAGGTGGTAGTGTTACTCTGAGTCTTAATGAAACAAAGGGTGTAATGGAACATGTGCTTTGGGAGCAGAGTATATTTGGTATATATCATACCTTCTCTTACTTTTTCCAAGTGGAGTTGCAGAATGGCATTGTTACCCTCAATACCTTTTGTGCCAAGATAGGGAAATGAGAAGATTCTCTTAGGGGATTTTCTGACTGAAGAGTCTTTCAACCTTAATTCCATTTTTATGTGTTTTACCTCATAATGGTAGCATAGTACTTACAGAGATTACAAGGGTGCTGCGATGCTTAATTCAAGTTTGTAGAATACCTTGCAAATGAAAGACAGTGTGTAAAATAAGCACTAACTATTATTGTTTCAGGGCTTAAAGCAGACAGAACTCGAGACAATGATAGCTTTGAAGAACCACTTAATATAAACAGTAGATAAGAGTGAATTGCACAGTTAAAGAAAGGTCTCCTTCACTGCTCTATGGGCATATTTGCAGCTCAAGAGAACCACAATTCACAATCAGTTTTAACAAGAAATGCCAGATCGCCTAGGGACAACTGGAGCAAACAAATGGGCCCTCCTTGCTGGCAGCAAGCTTGCCAAAGGCCACCCCGCAGAGCAGGGAGCAGTGAGAAGTGCTGATCTATGCTCCTGAGAACACCATGGGGAGCAGTGGCAGCCCAGGTGGGAGAAACATCCTTGCAAGGGCTTCCAGAAGCACCATGCTGCTGGCAAACTTAACATTTCACAATATAGAAACAGTGGACTGGCCTCAAGGCTTCTCCTCCCCCTTGCTGGTCTTTTCAGGGCCCAAATCTGGGTCCCTTTTCCAAGGCTGAAGCTTCAGCCCCTAAATCGCACCAACAGTGGTTGTGCCAGCTCTGCAAGCAGGGGCAGTGCCCTGGGTGCCCATCCTCCATTTGGCCCCTTCACAGGATCTCTCTCCTAAGCATGCAAAACAACCCACAGATTAATTTGAAAAACAGTCTGTTTGTGTCTGCTGATTGGTGGCTTTGACTCTGAGAAATGGATAAAAATGATGACAATGGGATGCCAGCGCGGCCTGCTCACCAAACCCTTTACTGCCAACAAAAGTCCTGGATTATCTGTCCGTGCCTCATTAAGGCAAACAAAGACTGGAACATAGCAGTAGGACAAGCATCTTATCACTTCCCAGATTTTAATTTTGCCTCTGCTCTGAACAATGAAACCTCCACAGCTGTTGCATGTAGTCTGTACAGGCCAATGTTCACACTGTGCATGGATGGGGTCTCAGAAGGACTTCAGGGACTTCAGATAGAGAGTGCATCCAGTGGGACTTCTCTACTAAAATCCTCAGCTATTCTGAGCAGTCCTCTGGTGCATCTTTTCTTCCTCTTGTCTCATTTTGGTTTTGAGACACATTTTCAATCAAATCATTCAAACATCGGCACTGGAAGATGTCAAAAAGAAAAGGAGATCACTTCACCTCTCTAAAATGCTGTCAGATATTCTTGTCCACAAACATTTCTGTCAATTCACAGGTTGCTAAATTCAACAGTTGAAGGTGCAGTCTTATGGTCGTTTCGAGGATGTTCAACTACATGTTTTATCATTTCCAAGAGAACCTCTACCATTGTACTGTGAAAGATTTAAGATTTCATTTTCACTGCAGATTAAGTTCCAAAGTTATCTAGTAATTTATCTAAGAGGGACTACCCTGGTTCTCCAAATCTCTGCCCACATGTGCTATTAAAGTCAGTGAAAACTGCTACTCCTCGTAACTTCTGAACAAAATCATAGCGTAAGTATGCACTGTGCCATGCACATGCCGTAAGACTCTGCTTATCACAGAGATTATAACCTACATATGCATATACCTATAGGAACTGGACTACTTCTCACATACTACTGCTCAGTTCCCCAAATGCAGCAGGCTCTGGCCAGCCTTTTACCTCATGGTGAACCTTGGAGCAGACCCAGCAGTCTCTGGCTCTAGCACCAAGCCCCACTCTGCCACCTTGTCACCTAAAGTGGTTTTGTATCATTCCTGCATCGATGGCAGATTCTCTGGAGAGAGTTTGGGTTGTTTCCCCGGTGAGCCCTGGGGGGAGGAGGACAATGTTTGCACCTGGCCCCCACTTCTTGTCAGGGCTCATTCTCCAGGCCCTGAGGTAAGAAGTTGGGAGTACATAGACCCAAGTATTTCCTCTACGCCTATCAGGGGAAGGAGGGCATGTGCATTACTGAAGATGACAGGAGTCAAAGAGCCAGCTGGTAGCCTAAGTGGACCTGCTGGAATACCGTTCTGCACGGCCCGGTCCCATCCACAGGGAGTGAAGATGAGTACCTAATGGGGAGCACCACAGCTTTCCTCTGCTGTCCGCACCCCAACCACTCTCCCAGGCTGAGACAAAATCCAAATGTGACTTTTTAGAAGAAAAAGGTGACATAATTGTAACCAGCCTAGTAACCTGTTTGCCACCATTAAAACTGGAAAACCTAAAATTGGGCTATCTATATAATTAAGGAAAACATTTTAGGTGATCACAGCTGACCTTTCCAGAACACCAATGCATTTTTAATGTGAAGGTATTAGAAGGTCATGTGGAGTACACATGTTTCTAGGAAACATAGGGAAGGGAGCAAAGAGGGGCATTATGCATTCCTGAGCCTGATCCTGATAGGAAGATGGCCAAGATACAGAAATATGGTAGCACTGGAGATACAGACATGACCTACAAGATGGTGTAACATAAATGTTAAGGGTTTTGATGGACTGAAAAAAAGCTCCAAAACAAAGAACATGAATCCAACTTTAGGTACATTTTACGTGTGAGTCTGAACATTGTATTTTATCACCCAGTCTGACTAGTGTTCTGACCTGTGTAACAATCCAGATAACTGCAGTCATTCTCCCCTGTTTTAAGCCTATTACCTTGTATTTGGCTGCAGCATATCATTCAGAAAAGCATCCTTTCTTGATCTGAAGACTTCAAGGAATGAATACAGGTATTTCTGTAGCAGTATCCCAGCAGTGAACCACCAGCTCGTGAGACGTTGTTCTTTTCTGCCTAAATTCAGTTTGCCTTTTTCTCCTTCTAGCTGCTGGTTTATGATACAAGAAGGCAGCATTTGGCTGCAAACAAGTTTTCTAAAAGTCATGTTAGAATAAAGGTGTTTGTTTACATACACACACACCCCGCAGATATTCATGAGATTAAAACATAGTACCTCTTATTCTACTGGGGCTGATCTCTCTAAATCTGTCATCATTTTTGATCCTCTTTTCACCTTCTCTCACTTTCCAGCATTTTTGAAGAAATGTTGACAAAGGAAACAGGCCATTCCAACATCAGCCTCACAAAGTTCTACTGCGTTACTTCTCCCTTTTTCAAACACACAATGATTGAACAAGCTCTTTGGGCCAAAGCATGAGATAGAATCATAGAATCATAGAATCATAAAGGTTGGAAAAGACCTCCAAGATCATCTGGTCCAACCATCCCCCGACCACCAATATTACCCACTAAACCATGTCCCTAAAATAGTGGAAGATTACTTTCAATTGACTGTGCTCTGTGCACTGTCCCACTTTACTAGGAATATCTGGTATCCTTCATTCATAGTAATGAGTTTGTCCGTGCTCAGCTCTTTGTATATCTGTACTCTTAGCTGAATTGGTCTCTGTCAGCTTCAGCCACCACTTTGTGCCGCTGTTCTCCTTCTAGAGTAAGAATCATCAAGATTTAACGTCTTTCTGTCAATTCAGATCTAGGAGGTACACAGGCAGCCTTGAGAACAGATGGTTGAATTCACATACACTGAAGCATGCAGTGCTACACTGTTTTCTTAATCTCATTCAGAATAAATGCCTTGTATATGAACAGATTCCCCAAGTTGTCAGAGTGTCATAAACAAAATTGTTTGCTAATTGCAGTCAGCCACATCCATGTAAGGTTGTCCAGGCAGGATTTACAGGCCACTTTGCCTTGCAGAAACTCTCTGTGCTACAGAAGGGAAAAGAGAAAAAGAGCACCTGCCTTGGTGCTCAGATCCGTACTCTGAGGTCCCAGCCTGCTGTAATTTTTACCTGCAAATTTAGCACATTTCTTCTAATGTCATGAGAAACTGTAATGGCAAAACCTTACCGAGCTGTGCTTCATAGAACCACATTTCAGACCACTTTAAGTTCTAATACTTTAATTCTGATTTCTTTCCTTCTGTGGTCTTTTTTTACCCTCTCTATCACCTTTTCACCCTAACCAAGGGGGTTGTTGTAGTAGCAGGAAACAGAAGCCTTCCCTCACCTTGTTAAGGCTGGCAGCTTCGCAGGTCCATTAGCCAAAAGGTGTTCTGGTAGTACCTTACACCTCAACACAGGGCACAAGATGTTTATTTCATGTAATGTCTGCACATAACCTGTGCACAGAGCACACAGGCACTGCTATACTACCCATAAGTTTGTGAAGCTTGAAATATTCAATTAGTTGGCTGAGTTAAAATTATTGATTCATACCCACGGGTGAGCATCCACTGTAGATGCATAAAAGCACTCTTTGTATGAGCCCTCGGGTTCCCAGGGACGATGTGAGTCTTTCTGGTACCTCAGTCCTCTTAAACTGGCTTCACAAGTATAAAAGACTGGAACTAAGATCAGCTTAGGCCAATCTGGAGACTATTTGACCTTCTGTCCAGGGGATGAATCAGTACCATTAATGTACCTATCAGAAAGCTTCCAGAATCACACAGGACAAGAATCCTGAAAAAAAAAAAAAAAAAAAGCCTAGTTTCAGAAATGTGTTTTTTTTCCCCACACACACAAGTCTTTCTTTGATGACATCCTTACATTTAGCAGCATATTTTTGTCAGATATTTCAGCACTGCTAAATATTTACCATGGTGGCATTTTGTGTTCTCCAAACCACAGATGTTTTTCATAGTAAATGTGTCTGTTTTGTAGCTTTTGGCATTTTTTTGTTTGCTCCTTTGTACATATTAATACAATCATCCATCAAATACAAAGTAAGACCCTGACCAGTGTCTTGGTCTTTATTTCTGATAGCCTTTGTTTTAATTTCTTGAAATATTTCCAGAGCAATCCTGAGGCTGCTACCGTTCCTTTGTTAGCAGACTGCACAATTAACATGCTTGTTATGATCTCTGAAAATGTCAACTATGTGCACTTTTTCATTATTATTTGAAATCATGCAGAGATCTGGACCTTGAAGTATCCTAGGTCTTTTCCTTTCCTCTTTCTCCTCCCCCAACTCCCAAGAGGCAGCTATTCATCTTCATTAGCCACTTCTGTTAGCTTGCTGCCAACTGAGACCAGAAAACTGGCTGCATCAGTCTTGCATGGCAATTCAGGAATTAGAATCCACAGTCCTTGGGTGCAGGAGGTTAATGCACTAATAAAGATTGTACCTTGATTAACCACATCATCTCAGCTTGCCCAGGCAAGGCTGGTTTTCAGACAGTTTGTCATATCATATGGCCCAGTGCATTCAGTTAAAAACATAGCTTCCCAACTAAGATCATAGAGGGCAGTTTTGTCTCCTTTTTTTTTTTTTTTTTGATGTTGTTATCTGAGTGAAGAATATTTAAAAGTTTTCATGGAACACCCCTAAATTCTGTTCTATGATATACCTGTACATGTTCTTTCTTTCATGATAGGGGTAAGAAATCTTTCTGGCTTTAACTCTGGTATGAGAGAGCTTGGCACAGGTTATGCCCTAGCTAGCACTTGCTCTTAGGATCAAGCTGTTATTCTCTTGGATATCCATAGCTGATAAGCTCATTTGGACCCCATAAATGAATAACAATATGCAAGACTCCTTGTTAAAGAATTATAATCACACATTGAAGGAACTAAGTAAGTCAGTTTGGTAAGTGGATGTAGAATTTTTTCATGTTTATCTGTCCTAGATTGTTGAACCTTGACTAAATGTTGCAGGTTATTTGCAGGATGGTTCCACTAAAGCAGAGATATATTCCAAACATAAATTTATTGCATTGGCATTTGTGATTTGCTATAGAGTGATTTAATCCACAGATCACATTACAAATGTTCACGATTTGGAGTGGTTTAGTTCTGCAGATACCAAACATCTGGAGATTTAATGCTGAACACATTATTTAATGCTGCAGTCTGCAAGATCTCTGACCTTGTCCCTTTCCAAGGGCCTAATTTCTTTCTCTCTTTCTCTCTTTCTCTCTTTCTCTCTTTCTCTCTTTCTCTCTCTCTTTCTCTTTCTCTTGCTTTCTTGCTTTCTCCCTAAGATGCACATACACATGCACACACACACATAGAGTCCTGTTTCCATTAAGCAATTAAGGTGATGTCCACCTGTGTGGGTCTGAAGAACTAAGCACAGCACAAAAGACTCTGTCACAAGCTACACAATTGCTTTTATTTCTTTGCTTAAGACAAAAAATTCCTTGACAAACACTCTCCCAGATTGTCATATATCTTTGAATGTTATTCTGATGAAGCCCATTGAAATAAATTCATAACATAGAAAGCAATAGGACCTTGGAAGGGTCTTGGGACTGGAGGCAAAGGGGAAATATGGTAGCATGTAGCTGGTAGCATGTAGCTGGTAGCAGCAGATTGCCATGAAAAAAAAAAAAAAAGACTTCTAGAAATCATTTGAGCAGGAATAAGGGAGACAGAACTGCTGGCTGTGACTTGGTGCTGAACCAGCACCCAGCTCAGCACAAATGGTATCCTTAAGACTATTTCTTGTTCCGTCACAGAGAGCTCATAGTGGTTCCCTTGTGTCATCTTCCAGTTAGTGTGCGTGCAAAACCATGTTTGTCATTTATCTCAAGTTTAGAAAGCATTTGACACCATACATGACGTAAATATTAACTATAAATCAAAACCTGCGTAAATAAGTGGATGGAAATGAAGTAATACATTAAACAACAGAAGATGAAAAATGGCAAGATATTTTGTTGGGTCATGGTAGTTCTGAATAACACGTTGCCAAAAGGATAATGACAAAATAAAAGATGTTCAAATGGAAAGAAGAAAATGATCAAGTGTTCAATGGAAAATAGAGAATTTATGAAGAAGAAGAGAAAAGGAGTGTAGGTGTAGTTTGGAAAAGTGACATCTTAAAGAAACAAGAGGAAACAGCTTTATCTTGCTATTTTACAGATGTATATTTGCGGCTTGGGTGAGAAAAGCAATAACAGACACTAGAGGAATCAATTTTAAAAAATGAAAATTTGATTCTTCATATCATGAGAATCTTATCATAGTGAAATGCTGTCAGCTTCAACATAGTATCCAAAAGTTTCATTGTCAGACACTTTGCTTTGGATGTTTGACACTAAAATCATAGCCATATTGTCAACTAGTGGCAGTGGAGCTTCACTGAATTGAAAAGGATCTTTGCCAGCTGACAACACTTAAAGAGAGAGTCTCCTGTGTTTCAAAATAAAAATAAAAATATGTTCTGTGAAGAGAGGAGAGTAACTGGATTAGAGGTTTTCATACGGTGTTCTCTGGTCACTTGCTAAGGGTTCTTGGAAAGCTCTTTGTTAGTTTTGTGTTGCCTCTACTTCCAGCTGAAAAAATATATCCAATGCCTACCTAAAAGCTGCATTTCAGTGTAGGTGACTATAGAGAGAGCCCCTCTGTGGTCCCTGTGTGCTGTCCAGCAGAGTATTTGCAAAGGAAAATTGTGTCTCACCAATCCCCTATAATTCCTGTGACACGTCAGTAGAGCTGTGTACGAAGTTGAGCCAGCTAAGATAATTTTCAAAAGGTATTTGACAGGGTCCTTTATGAGATGCTACAAAAATTTCTTAAATCACCCTCTGAGAGAGACAAAATATTATGAATCAAGAATTGGCTAGGTGAGCGCCAGCAAAGAGGAGGATTAAACAGTCAGTTTTCTTAATGGGCCAATGATACGTTCGAGTTGTGGCAGTGAATGAACAAGGTAATACATGTGGTAAGAACTTAAATTTGGATGAGACTGAATTCATAGCTTGTTTTTAATTACAATTTTTCTGAATCAGTTCACCCATTCCTAGAATCATACACCACACAGCAAGATTGATAGCACTAGATAAACAGCATTGCCTTGAGTTTGGAGTAAATACTATTATTTACCTCTGCATGGTACTTTTCCTGAAAAATTACCTACAAGCTAGGGTTAAAAGCCCCAAACAAAACACCACAAAGCTGACATTAATCCACAGGAAATGTCTCGTTACTTAATTGTTGCTGCAGAAACATTTGGAGCAAGGATACATGGTACTATAGATTTCTTTATCTGAAGGTTTTCCCTTCAGTGAGAAGAAAAGCATAGCTTGTATGCTGACTAAGATTAACTAGGTTTAGACATTTTTAACTTGTAGAGCTGGACATTTACGTATGACTGCTGAAAACTGATTTACGACAGGCAGAGAAGAACACGGTTGCAGAATTACAATGTGCATGTGGATGAAACGTGCCGTTGCCACCACCACAAAGATGTCAGCTGGAAACAGCATCACTGTAACCCTTACAGGGAGAAGCATATGTTAATAAAAATGGGGGCAATCAGAGGTCTACTGAGACCTCTACTGAGTGGCCTGTTGCAATTTGGACGTCCCTTCCCATAGATGCCTCCTCTGCTGTCCCCTTGCCCACCTTGTCCCTGCACATGCAACCTCTGCTGGTCCTCCCCATCCCAGGCCATCTGAGCTGGCCTTTGGTCTGGTACATCTCTGGCTGCAGGAGGAGGAGGGTTGTCACCGTCATCTCAGATAACATGTCCTGCAGATGGGCACGCATGCTTCTCTACATCCATTTCTAAGCAGTCTGGTCAGGGCTTTATTCTTCAGACTAGAGATCTGTTTTCCACACTTTGGGACCCCAAATGGCGTCTCAGTGTTTCTTTTAGTTAAAAACATTGTTAACATTGTTCAGGACTCTAAGGTTAGTGCAATCAAGACGGGAGAAAGATCTAAATTGGTTTAAGATCAGACCCTTACCTTGTAATGCCTGGAACATTACTTGGTTCAAGATATTTCAGAAGTATTTTTTGTCCTATTTATGTTTAAAACATCCCAGGATTATTTCTCTTTCTGATTTCAAAAATCATTTGCACCAATCTTTACTCTTAACATCAGTTTGAAGGTGCAGAGGATCTTAAGAACATTTACATTGTTAGTGCTGTTCATCAGTAGCTTTGAAATGCTGGTTTCAGTCCAGTGGGTATTTTATGCCAATACTGCCAATCCCTAACACCAAAGACAGACAAGTTAGCTGACCAGAAAAAAGAAGCTGTGCATGAAATATTATTCTCACAATCCTTTTGAATTCCAAGTTGAATCCTTTTTATTTAGTTAGTTAGACAGTTGCCTTTCAGGCTTACATTTTCAAGCATTTCACACCATGTACTAAAAAAAAAATCTTTACATAATAATATGCCACCACTAGTGCCTTTAATCTGTGTCGAATATCTTCAGAGAGAGCCTAAAATCACAAGAGTTGGTGCATAGGGACATATTCTATACATGTTTCTGGTTGCCGTTGACCTTTCTGGACACCTAAATCCTTCCTTCTGTTTTTTGAGATTCTCTTCTTGACAGTCAGAAGGAGACTGTGCCCATAGCTTAATGCTTCTCTCTTTAAAAAATATTTTACTGCATTTAAAGCTTACCACTGCTCAAAGTTGACAACCCATATTTTTCAGATTTTTTTTTATATTATGTTTTCTGTTTATATTTTAGTTCTTGTTTTCTAATTTGATTTCATTTCTAAGTTGTCTGAATTTCAGATGGTATCAATAAATAGATGGTAGGATCACAATTCAAAATATTATTCTGGTAAAATCACATTCAGATATTCATTATAATAGCAATTATTAACCAAGGCAAATATCAGTGATATTACTAAATCTGTGTGTCAGAAAAGGTTACATCAAATTTAAATTATGTAGAAAACTTTATTATATACGACAACTCAAAGTACAAAGGGAGGAGAAGAGAAGCTAAATGAAAAAAAAAAAAAAGGACGATTAAGGCCATTTTTCATTGAAGTGTGGATGAGAAATAATCTTGGGGAAAAGAAGAAATGAAAGATTTTGACATGTCAAAAAAAAAGGTCACCCTTATTTTTAATCAGCCCTCTAGTCCTTTCCATGGATGAAGGTATCATTGTCAGACTTGGGCAGGCAAGGAGGGAGGGAAGAGCTCTGCTCCTGCTAACAGATTGGTTTCTGCACAGCATATAGCAGACTTCTCAGAAGATGTTTCCATGAAGGTGACAGTGGGGGGTCAGCCACTGTATAACATGGAGGAACTGCTGCTTAGGCAAATGGAAATCATAAGTACTCAGCAGTGTATTTCACAAGTACGATGACTTTAGGTCAAAACCACCAGAAGCTCCCAGGCTGTCTGGCCCAATTCTTCAGTTGTCAAAGCTGTTCTTCAGCTCTTTTTCAGTTCTTCAAAAGAAAGGGCTACATAATTCTTTCCTATGCAAGCTTTGGGACTCAAAACATCAGCTTGTAGGGAAAAACACTTTGGGAATGGAGTTTTACAGGTGGAAGCACCTTTCCTCTGTATGCGCAATATTTGATTTTCTAGAAAGTAAGCAAATGGTCATGTAAAAGAAAAACAGAGGAAAGAAGATGAGGAACTGATCCATTTTTAGATCACAGCATTAAGAGCAAAAGTCCCCATTGCAACTCTGCTTTCCAACAATTTGCTGTCGTAAACTCTTACAGTTGGAATATTTCTCAGTATGTAATTCATTCATCTTTTGTAAATATTAGCACCTATGCCAGGTACTTGCAGCTGTAGGACTGCTCCCTTCCAAATGTCAAACTGCTTGCCTCTGTTTTTAGTAGCCTGTGTTTTTGCTTGCCTGTGTTTAAAGAACTTACTGTATATTAAAACTTACTATATAGTGCAATTGCTGGCACTTATCAGATAAGCGAGTCATAAGATGAACAATCTTCCTCAAAGAACTGAAAAGCAAAGCAATTCTGATACTGAAACTGCAAACCACATGATGTGCTGATTACAGGCACCCACGTAGATTACAGAAGTATAATAAATCATGTAACTTTTTAGCCTCAAATAAAATAAAAGAATGTAGTTTTTATTAGGAAATAAACTGTTTATCAAGAACGCTTTAAAGGTGACATTTATTACTAATAAACTATGTTGAAAGGGCTGATCTGTTCATTGGCAGAAGAGCCAGAGACTTTCTTTTATGTAAAAAATGCCCCATCTCAGTCCATGCAGGGTCAGTAAGCACTTCCATCAGCACTCGTGAAGGATGGGCAAGAGATTCACCCACACCTTCTTTCAAACTAGAACAATTTCTTTTCTCTTTAAAAAGAAATGAGTCATGGAAATATAACTCCAGTATTATTCTGGGAGTGATCGTATTTCTCGGCACATCTCTTTGGAATATCACTGAGAATCAATTCCAGAGTCAGCTAATAGTATCAAAAACCCACAAAGCATCTGTCAGGCAAACTCTTGATAGTGTCAGTGAGTCCCATGCTTAGGCAGGATGTTATTTCCTCTTCAGCTCTTGAAACGTATGGGTTGGCTCTTCAGGATTGTCATCCTCTGCATTGCTTCTCATATAACTTCTGTTAAGCTACTGTGCACCAAATATTATAGCTTGCTGCTGAACACGTCAAAAACCACATCCATCTTATAACAGCCTACACTAGAGAGGAATATGAAGCCTCTCTCTTAACAAAGCGTCTCTTATCTGAAGTGTTTAACTCACACAGATCCGTTAGCCCCTGCCTTCCTAAAAGCAGACTTGCTTTGGAGACCAACTCATTCTTCCTTGACTGGTAATGGCATTGAAGGTGTGTCTACCTGCTACCTGAAGCTGGGTCAGAAATGACTGCATACAAGTCAATTCGAGCTACATGCATCTCTTAGCTATTAAAAATGCCTTTAAAAATAAAAAATAAATAAAATAACAGGGCGGAGGCAAAGGTGGAGTGCAGCACACCTTGTTTAGGGTTTGCTGCACAACTGTCACCTGTAAGGCACAAACAAGTGGCAGCTAGGAGCTTATTCAATTCCTTCAATATGAAAAAGGCAATTTTAGGAATTAACCATTGGGCAAGTTCAGAGAGTTAAACATTTATCATTCTGACCTTGCCTGTGAAATCTACTTTATTAGTCCATAGGATGTACTTCATTGCTTGGTCACAAACTGAGATTTCTGTTCCCATACTACAAAAAATAAAAATAAAATTATTCTGTTAGTCTCACCAGACAGACTACATTGCATGGTAAAAATGTGGTTGCTGATTGTCAGAAAAATCAAACTTCTTGCACTTAAGATGCATTAGCTATTCAGGAAAATGAAATGGTACTTAAGAACTTCTCTCAAGAATGTGCGCTAAAAATCAATGTAGATCATGTATTGTCTAGATTATATGTAAACTGGGCATTTCCTAGAAGCTACAGTAACTTATGTATTCCACTACCCAGACATTTGTGCTACTGATATACTGTTATTGTCTCCTATTCCATTGACTTTCTAAATACAGTCTGCTGTACAATATTGTTTTTCAGGAGATGACCCATTCTTGGCCTCCACCATTATCAGCTATTCACACACCAGGGAAGGCAGAACAAAGCAAGTTTTCCTTCCCAAACAAGGTAAGAGATGTAGCAATGTAGAGTCATGCCTTCTGCACCTCAAAATACATCCTACATGAGTTCTGGCTAAGCATGTGAGGGCTCTGGGCTGAGGCTGATGAAGTGCTGATGACTTTTCCATGTGTGTGCCATTATCCCCTTGCCTTTTCCTTGCCTACAGCACCTGCAGCAGTACATGGTCTTGTTTGCATATTTTATGGCAGCAACACTGACCCCGGTGTGATGGTCACAGGTTCCTCACCCCAGGGAAAAACACAGGTGTCGTTGGTGGGGTGTCCAGAAGTGGTGCCTTCTGTGGGCACCGGCTGAGGCTCCTGACCAGTACTTCAGGGCATATACAGCTGCTGCAAGTCAAGAAGCTCCTGCTCAGATCCAGTAGCTCTTACTTCATTTGCCCATCAAGGACTGAGATGGTCTTTGCTAATACACTGGCCTGCACAGCTAGGGGCTGAGGAGAGGGCGGACATCCCCTGCTACCAACCTGGTTTTAGGGGTAGCTTTGCTACAGAGGCAGGCAGTTCAGTGCAGTGATGCCTGGAGGGGCCACAGAAGTACTTGCTGGGGAAGTATTTGCCTGTCCAAATCCAATGGCAGTGGACCACAATGTTCCTGGTCCCAAAGGACCAAGGCCACTGGTCCTGCTGATGGTCCCTTGAAACCAGCTCGACTGATGTATATGTATCACAGGTAGCATATGGTGGGGTACAGCAAAGCTTATTGGCAACAGCTTGGGGAAACCACGTTATTTGCACTTGGTAAATCAGGATGGAATGAGGTCAGATATCCTATGGATGAGCCAATATAATTCTCACATTGCATCATCATATACCGTTTATATGCTTTATATGCTACAAGCATCTTTCTTGAAATATTAAAACTTGAAAGATGGTATTGATGCCATTTATAGCCTTTTTCCTGATAAAGAAAGTTCCTTTGGTAACTGTAAGTCCATTCTGCAAAATTTAGTGCACAGAATAATTGTAACCACAAAGCCAAGAAAATGTCAAGATTTGCCTACGGTAAAACAGCTTTTCCGTGGATGATAGTGTCATGATTTTGAAGTACCAGGGGTGTAAACCAAAACATCTCTGGCATGTTGTGAAAGAAAAAGAAGGAAATAACTCACTGTCTTTGCTCATTGAAGACAGACAGTTGATTGAAGATGGTAGGCGGGCTATAGGCTTCCTAAATTAGAATAAGCCCAGTAGAAGATAGCAACTTACCAGCTGGTGAAACGTTCAAATGTGAATGACAAAAATGAAGTGGTGCTTGCAGCCCTGCAGTTTCTGCCACAATTATTACCATGAAATGTTTTTGTGTAGCACACGTGCAGATGTGTATGGGCAAGGTGTGCCCCTATCAGCAAATGTGTGTGACGGTCATGAACTCACTTCCTCACAACTAATTGTATTGTGATAAATATAGGAATAGCAGAACCACAGACTGTAGGGCAAAGATATGTGAATAATGGCTGATATTGACTTTCTCATCTTCTCTCTGCCTGTTCATCCATCTCTCTGGGAAATACTCTGATAGCTTGAACTGCAAAGCTGTTTTGGAGGTCTACCATTCATTTTTACAGAGACCTTTCTAGTTGGTTCCCTCTTGTCCTAACAAAGTAGAATCCCCATTTTATTTAAGCTAAGGATGGATGAGATTTTATCTAATAGTACATGCACATACCTTTATACATATGACATGGACACTGTATTGTATGCTGGGTGGCCTGCATAGCCAGAAATTAGAGTTCTTTGTGTGAGATGTGGATTAAGTACCCAGTGAATCTCCTCTTGGAAAAATCCTACGTTACTGGCCATAAAAAACGATAAATTTAGATACCATCTCTATTTGTAAATATATTTTAAATAATTAAAATATATTTATTTAGCCTTCTCTGAATCTATACAGTTGGATACTCAAGAAGGCATCTGCTTTTCAGGCTCCCAAATGCAAATAATGGTTTCCTAATTTTTCAGTTGTGTTTTTGAAATATGCATAAGCTAACTATTGTTTTTCACAAAGAGTAGTGAAAAACCTTTGTTGTATCTCATAGGAGATAACTCCTTAACCCTTAGGAAGCTTTCCCACAGATAAGCTACACAGCTGTCCCAAGTTGTTAGAACCTGAGAAATACACCAAACTGTAGAGGATGACAAGTTACTCAAAAAAATGGGCCTGTCAGTCAAGTAGTGGGCAAGACCAGCAAAGAGGCTAATAGGCTAACTTTGGGGCATCAGCTCCTTCCTCCATCTCTCCATCACCATGCAGTGTATGGTACTGTGAATTCATTTCCAGCCTTTATGAAAGTGCTGAGAGATCAGCTGAGGTCATTTGCAGTTTCTCTTCAAACCAACACCACTCCAGAGGAGTAAATAGACTGCAATCCTTTAACAACAACAACAAGAACAAAAATCCCAGGTGAAAAGGTATTCATGATCTTGGGAATGAGAAAAAGCTTGTAAGACTCCCACCTCGTTGCAAGGATGCAAATCATTCTTACTTTGCTGTCTATAAAAACTGAGTGTCAGCATCATTACTTCCTGTACATACCAAACTACTTTTCACCTGCAACTCAAGTAAGTAGTGATTTGACAGCCTGAAACTTGAAATTTATTAATTAGGCTATTAAAGTTGCAAAGGCCACAGGAACTATAGCTAGACTGGTTTTGAAATCAGTCTAGCAATAAAAGCTAAATAACTGAGTTTTATGTATTACACGTACAACAGAATTACATTTTTGAAACTGTGTGTGTGGATACATCCACCTATATAGCTCTATATGCTCCGTGGATGGGAGGTTGCATGTGCATATGCTACACGTGCATATAAAATCAGACCTCACTAACACTGGAGGTCTACACTAATCCACAAGAATGGAAGTCATTGTCAGGTTTGAAGTGCTAGCTACTGCCCAGTAGGTTTTCTAGCACAACACTACCAGGAGAGCACATACAGGGAGCTGTCCTTTATATAATACAGGTCATAAAGTTACACTTGATCATTAACTTTGAATTTTCTTTCTCTGTGGAATTAATTTGTACTCTTGAATTTACTAGGAAGGGGCAACGACTGTCTCTTTATTTCTTGTTTTTCAAAGCTTGAGGATAATTGAATCCGTGTGTGATGTGACAGGCTGCATGTGCTTTCTTTTCTCCTATCTCTGTCACACTTTGTTATGTACAAATGATTAGGCATTATTTGATTGTAATTTTATTAAAAACATCTTAATAAATAAACTTTAAATGAATAATTAAATTTGATGCTTGTATGAATGAGCTTTCATGTTCAGGCATTAATTCTCTACTCTTCTGTGGGGAAAAAATGCTGTTAATTCTGCTGCCTCCTTTTCTAGAATACATCCTAGAAACAATAAGGTTGGAAAAGACCTGCAAGATCATCTGGTCCAACCATCCCCCTGCCACCAATGTCACCCACTAAACCATGTCCCTAAGCACCACGTCCAACCTCTCCTTGAACACTCCCAGGGACGGTGACGCCACCACCTCCCTGGGCAACCCCTTCCAATGCCTGACTGCTCTTTCTGAGAAGAAATGTCTCCTCATTTCCAACTTGAACCTCCCCTGGCACAACTTGAGGCTATTCTCTCTAGTCAGTCTCACTTCAGTGCCAGGTAAAACTATGGATTTTTTATTTGTTTGTTTGTTTGTTGTTTTGTTTTGTTTTGTTTTATTCTGGGAGTTATTGAAAAACTCCCAGAATTGAGTTTATTGAGGTCCGCTGATGGGCCTCAGTGTACCTGCCAAGGGTCAAGCTGAAGAATCTGCCTGTCCCAGACATCCCCTGGGTGCCGGTGCCTCAGGACTGAGCACATCAGACACACGGAATACACTGCTCAACAGGCAGTGGGAATTGCTCTTGAACAGCTTCTCTGCAGCCAAACTGTATTTGGGGTTCCAGGTAGCTTAGGAAGATGTTGTGTGGAGGCTTGCAACAGAGACAGCTGCTAGCAGCCAGGCAGTGACCACCCAGACTCTTGAGAGACTCCGTTCCCTCCAGGAGTTTCTGGCTATGAAGATGCCAACAAATTGCTCGTGTTAACAAACGTTCTGTCCATGACTGCCTGTGCAGCACTTTGTGGGGGAACGTGGACATAGCGTACTAAGTGCACTGCTGACACACAACACCGTGCCCACAACATGGTAATTACAGGCATGTCAGTCTCGCCTCAGTCCCAGGTAAAACTTAGGAGAAAATTATTCTAGGAGTTACTGAAAAACACCTGAAAGACAACGTAGTCATCAGTGATAGACAACATGAGTTCATGAGGGAACAGTTTTAGAGACTGTGTAGGTACCTCACAGTTTTAGCGACCTTATGTGTGACATGATAAGTCTTCTCATGTCCAAGAGCTGCAAGGACCTTCACACAAACTTAGAGAGGCGAGGCGAGGGGGATTGCTGTGATGCAATGTGACATCACAGTGGTGCCAGTGACATCACAAAGGATGAGTCACAGCGGGGGAGCTGTCATCAGGGCCAGCAGCAGGCAGCACCACCACACTGTGGCCTGGGCCGTCGGTGAGTGCAGCTCGCACCTCCTGCTGGCTATGGCTCGTCTGATCTTCGTCGCCCTGGCTGTGCTGGGCATTGCCCAGAAGCCGTGGTTGGTGGATGATCACACGGATGTGGATATGCACGAGAGAATGCAGCAGCATGCAGAGCAGCTGAGTCAGGGCATGGCTCGGCTGCTGCAAGAGATGGAGCAGAAGAGACAGGAGCAGAGTGGGGTGGCCCTGGGAGCTCTGCTCTTCACCGCCTTGCAGCAGTGGCAGCTCTGGACCTTGGCTGACCTCCTTGTCCTGCTCTTTGGGCTCTGCCGGTGGCTCAGGAAAAGGAGCCGTGAGCTGGGCAGCCGCAGCAAGCAGGGCAGCTCTACAAGGAAGAAGGAGGATGATGGCGATGCAGACCAAGACGGTGACTCTGATGACATCTGGGAGCTGGGCAAGGTTTGGGACGATCGCACCCAGTGGCCGGCGCCGTACATGGCAGACAAGTGCAAGGTGGTGGAGGAGCTGGTGGACGAACTTCTTGGGGCCTGCCGAGGACTCTCCATGATCTGTCCCTTCAAGCCACAGCTGCAGCCAGCCATCGGTGTGGGCTGCCTCTACGAAGGCTGGAGTGCCCGGGAAGACAACGTCCTGTACCGCCTGCTCGTGCCCCTGAGGCCTCCCCCTGGACACACCTTTCACCCAGAACTGGGCACCGTGGGGAAGACGGCAAAGAGGAACCCTGGCCTGCGCGTGGAGCTGGAGTGCGCCTGTGTGAGGGAGCAGCTGGTGGGGGACATGCTGTGCTTCCTCCACCACCCCGAGGACGAGCTGAGCAGAAGACAGGAACCCAGCCTCCTACGCACCCTCTGCACCGGCTCCTACCTGAACATGGAGGAAACCACCCGCTGGTTCCAGGCGTTGGTGAAAGCAGCCTGGGAGCTTCTGCCGCAGTCGCGCTGCTGCCGCCTGACGGTGCTGCCCTCACGTCGCTCCTGCAAGATCAAGTTGGTCAACGCCTCCAAGAGCACCCTCTCCATCGAGATCACGCTTGGGGTGCAGATAGATGGCTCAGGCACCTTCCTGAGCCTGGCGTAGGCCGCGGACAGCTTCACCAGTAGCCCGGCGCCGCTGCACAGCACCAGTTTCTCCAGCAGCGCAACAGAGACACCTGTTAGCAGCCGGGCAGTGACCACCCAGACCCTTGGAGAGACTCCATTCCATCCAGGAGCTTCAGCCCATGCAGATGTCAATAAACTACTCTTGTTAACATACACTCTGTCCGTGACTGTCTGTGCAGCACTTTGAGGGGGAATGCAGACATTTCCCTGCTCAAGCAAGGCCACCTAGAGCAGGCTGCCCAAGGCTGTGCCCAAGACGTGGTAATTACAGGCCTGTCGCTCTCGCCTCAGTGCCAACTAAAACTATGGAGAAAATTATTCTAGGAGTTACTGAAAAACACCTGAAAGACACTGTAGTCATCAGTCACAGACAACATAAGTTCATGAGGGGAAAGTCCTGCTTAACGAACCTCATTTCCTTTTACAACAAGCTTTCCCATCTAGTTGACCTAGGGAAGCCAGTTGATGTCATCTTTTTGGATTTCAGCAAAGCTTTTGATACTGCTTCACGCAGTATCCTTCTGGACAAAACATCCAGCCTACAGCTAGATTAATGCGTAGTATGATGGGTGAACAATTGGATGAAGGCTCAGGCTCAAAGAGTTATGGCAAATGGGGTTACATCAGGCTGCTGGCCAGCCACTAGTGGGGTTGCCCAGGGCTCCGTTTTCGGTCCAGTTCTCTTCAAGGTTTTCATAAATGACTTGGGCGTCGGACTTGAAGGTGTTTTGAGTAGGTGACACTAAAACAATGACACTGAACTGGGAGGCGCTGTTGACTCCCTCAAGGGTAGAGAGGCCTTGCAGAGAGATCTTGACAGACTGGAGTTCTGGGCAGTGATCAACTGTATGAAGTTTAACCCGAGCAAGTGCTGGATTCTGTCCCTGGGAAGGGGCAATCCTGAATATACATGCAGACTGGGAGATGAGAGGCTGGAGAACAGCCCCACAGAAAAGGAGCTGGGGGTTCTGGTCCATGGCAAGTTGAATAGGAGTCAGCAGCTTTGGGTACCGCAGTAGAAGGAAGGTACAAAAAAACTAAAGAGTGTCCAAAGGAGGCCAACAAAGATGGTGACAGGTCTAGAGGGGAAAACTTATGAGAAGCAGCAGAGGTAACTTGGGTTGTTCAGCATAGAGAAGAGAAGGCTGAGGAGTGACCTCGTCGCCGTCTACAGCTTCCTCAAGACGGGAGCAGAAGGGGAGGTGCTGATTTCTTCTCTGGTGACCAGCAATAGGACCCAAGAGAACGGCACAGAGTTGCGACAAAGGAGGTTCAGGCTGGGTGTTACGAAACGGTTCTTCTCTCAGAGCGTGGTCAGGCACTGGAAAAGACTTCCCAGGGAACTGGTCACAGCACCAAGCCTACTGGAATTCAAGAGGCATTCAGACAGTGCTCTCAGATGTGTGGTTTGACATTTGGACGGTCCTGTGTGGACCTAGGACTTGCACTCAATGACCCCCATGGGTCCCTTCCAACTCAGGATAGTCTATTATTCTACGTCCAGATGGCTTTTCACTCTTTCTCTATTTAGTTCTGCAACATTCACCAGGAGATGTTCTTTTCACCTTGATAATTTACCACAAAGCAATTCAAGAAATAGTATTTACATTTGAAGGAGTAAGAGCAAGTATGTTTTGCATCACATATTAAGAGAAGATGAAATTTGTCACTGTTTTAGCAACCTTATGTGTGACATGGTAAGTCTTCTCATGTCCAAGAGCTGCAAGGACCTTCACACAAACTTAGAGAGGCGAGGCGAGGGGGATTGCTGTGATGCAATGTGACATCACAGTGGTGCCAGTGACATCACAAAGGATGAGTCACAGCGGGGGAGCTGTCATCAGGGCCAGCAGCAGGCAGCACCACCACACTGTGGCCTGGGCCGTCGGTGAGTGCAGCTCGCACCTCCTGCTGGCTATGGCTCGTCTGATCTTCGTCGCCCTGGCTGTGCTGGGCATTGCCCAGAAGCCGTGGTTGGTGGATGATCACACGGATGTGGATATGCACGAGAGAATGCAGCAGCATGCAGAGCAGCTGAGTCAGGGCATGGCTCGGCTGCTGCAAGAGATGGAGCAGAAGAGACAGGAGCAGAGTGGGGTGGCCCTGGGAGCTCTGCTCTTCACCGCCTTGCAGCAGTGGCAGCTCTGGACCTTGGCTGACCTCCTTGTCCTGCTCTTTGGGCTCTGCCGGTGGCTCAGGAAAAGGAGCCGTGAGCTGGGCAGCCGCAGCAAGCAGGGCAGCTCTACAAGGAAGAAGGAGGATGATGGTGATGCAGACCAAGACGGTGACTCTGATGACATCTGGGAGCTGGGCAAGGTTTGGGACGATCGCACCCAGTGGCCGGCGCCGTACATGGCAGACAAGTGCAAGATGGTGGAGGAGCTGGTGGACGAACTTCTTGGGGCCTGCCGAGGACTCTCCATGATCTGTCCCTTCAAGCCACAGCTGCAGCCAGCCATCGGTGTGGGCTGCCTCTACGAAGGCTGGAGTGCCCGGGAAGACAACGTCCTGTACCGCCTGCTCGTGCCCCTGAGGCCTCCCCCTGGACACACCTTTCACCCAGAACTGGGCACCGTGGGGAAGACGGCAAAGAGGAACCCTGCCCTGCGCGTGGAGCTGGAGTGCGCCTGTGTGAGGGAGCAGCTGGTGGGGGACATGCTGTGCTTCCTCCACCACCCCGAGGACGAGCTGAGCAGAAGACAGGAACCCAGCCTCCTACGCACCCTCTGCACCGGCTCCTACCTGAACGTGGAGGAAACCACCCGCTGGTTCCAGGCGTTGGTGAAAGCAGCCTGGGAGCTTCTGCCGCAGTCGCGCCGCTGCCGCCTGACGGTGCTGCCCTCACGCCGCTCCTGCAAGATCAAGTTGGTCAACGCCTCCAAGAGCACCCTCTCCATCGAGATCACGCTTGGGGTGCAGATAGATGGCTCAGGCACCTTCCTGAGCCTGGCGTAGGCCGCGGACAGCTTCACCAGTAGCCCGGCGCCGCTGCACAGCACCAGTTTCTCCAGCAGCGCAACAGAGACACCTGTTAGCAGCCGGGCAGTGACCACCCAGACCCTTGGAGAGACTCCACTCCATCCAGGAGCTTCAGCCCATGCAGATGTCAATAAACTACTCTTGTTAACATACACTCTGTCCGTGACTGTCTGTGCAGCACTTTGAGGGGGAATGCAGACATTTCCCTGCTCAAGCAAGGCCACCTAGAGCAAGCTGCCCAAGGCTGTGCCCACAACGTGGTACTTACATGTTAGAATATGCTCACATTCTTGAAACAATAAGGTTGGAAAAGACCTCCAAAATCATCTTTCCACTCTTTCTTCATTTTTACTGCCTTGAAAGCTTGATGATGGGTTTGATTTCTATTTATATGTTTGTGATGTTATGATCAGCCATCATTTTGTTATTTGAGAATTAATTTCTCCAGTTCAGGAAAACTGGTGTCTTGTCACAAAATTGGAGCAATTATTATCAGAAGCTAAGATATGATAATAAGGTTGTCTTTTCAGTGCCCATTTCATTTACGTTTTCCTTTCTTGTTTATTTTAACAATCTGGAGGAAAAAAAAAAAAAAAAAAAACTCCAGAAGTGAAGCCTTCACCTTTTCTTTTTTAAGTTACATAAAGGCATATTTTTTCCTACCTCAGTGAGAGTATTCTCTATTTCATGACTGTATTTTTAGTAGCCTTTTTATTAAGAATAATTTGTCGAGAATCAAGACACTTTAAAGAATCAGTTAAAAGGAGAAATGAAAATGTTATAGCTCTTGTTTTGCTGAAGTGAAATTTGAGGCAAAGCAAAGTCAATGGCAGAGGTAAGATACCATTCTAGACGGTTAAAAGGTAAGGGCGCATTCTTCCTGAAGTTGATGAAAATGTAAAAGGGTAAGCAATTTCCTTGTTTAGCAGTTTCAAACAATCTTACAAACAAAAGGATATTTCCATCAAAATAACACTATTTCCCAAAACGGAAAACAATCTCTCCACCTATAGGTACATAAATTCACTACTCTGGAAACCAAACCTGTTCTAAGAGCCTACTTTTATTGGCAGCCTGACTGGCTACTAGAATAACATTTAAATTCAAGTGTATATATCATTATATCAGCACTGCAAGCCAATTCTGACTTCATAAGATTATATTCAGTCACGGGGTGGGGGGTGGGGGGGAAGTCTTTAATATTCCTTTATCAGAAACATTCATAAAATGATGAGGTAATATGTCAAAAGCAGACAATTTCAAATAATTGAGAAATTATTTTCAGATATGAAACACGTAGCGACATTGTCAGCATATGAGACATTCTAGTGTAGACGATGGTAGAAACTCTAATATTTGCCCCAGAATTTGATGTCTCCCATTTCAGATATGTAGGGTGTCACTGAATTACAGATGTGTGCTATGCCATAAAAATTATACAGATTTAAGTCATGCAGTCCAGAAAGCCTTTACTCCAAAGCAAATGGTGCAGATAGAGGAGATTTGACCAGCCAAGTCTTCAAGAGCCCAGTGCCCACCATTCGGACAATCTGCTTTTGGAGTTGCCAAGAAACCCTTGGGCCCTCCAGCCCCTGAGGCATGTTTCTGCAGGACCCACAGCAAAATCTTAGCTTGGCCAGGTCAGAGCATCCTTGAGCTCTCTGGGGACTTGCAGTTCCTTTCTTCAAATTTCTACCTTGGAGATTTCTATGGGTGGCATCTCTGTGGGATCTGGTGAGCAAGTGGGGAGATAACACAGACAGGAGTTGGAGGAAGAATGAAAAAGGGAAATATTTTAAAATGTGTTTCTGTGTTTTTGTTGTTGTTGTTGTTGTTGTTTTCTTAAATTTAAGACCAACCTAAGGCCTGAAGTCTGGCTTCTGAGCTGTAGCAAAGCTACAGGCTTCTCAGCTGTTTCACCTCTTTAAAATGTAGCAGAAATGTACACATTCCAGCTTTTGCCTAGAAGTAAAATGAACAAACACATGAATAGGAACCTCCCGCTTCCAGCTGTGTGTCTGGCCCATCACTCAGCCTCTTTGTACCAGAGATCTAGTCCAGGGTCTGATTCCTCACCAAAAATTAATGTTACGTGTGCCTGGCCTCTCAGAGTAGTTCTTACTGTTGTAATTGCAGTGTGCACTTGAGGTGGTACTCCTGTGTGTATGCATGTTATCTAGGAGCAGAGCTGCACAGAGGACACCTTCCCTTCAATCAACCATAGCCTGCCACACCTCGGGCTGTTTCTGGCATGATACAGGGCCCTGAACTAAGTTAATGGCTGTATTAAAAGCCTTGCGGGCACAGCAGAGGTACTCAAAATATTTCAGAGAAATAACTGGACAGAGGCCATTTTCATATAGCCTATTTTGGGCTGATTTTATGGTAACCAATATTCGAATATGAGGTAACTAGAGGAGTAGCTAGTGAACATATATAATAATATACAGTAGTGTGCTCATACCACCAACATGGGGCCAGCAACCCAAGTTTTTAATGTGTAAAGCTTAAGAGCTGCCTATCACTGGACAGAACTATTTAAAATGTAGCAGATTTAAACAAACCTACTCAGAAGATTTAGTGTAAGGCTGATTACTAGCAATGCATTCTCAAAAAGTGTTCAAGGAGCTTCACAGCTTCACAAAACACCTGACATTTCTACCGAAGTAAAATTACAATATCATTAACATTGTGTTGGTCAACAGGGACCAGACTGAGAGACCCCAGATATATTTAAAGGTCAGGTGTTTGCTTGACAGAATTTTTATGTTAACCTCATATTTCAGTATCTCCAAAAGTGTTCTTTTTTTTTTTTTCAGATGATAGTTATTTTCTTCTTGTCCTTGTATTCTTACTTTATTTTTTTCCCAATTTAAAAATATTGTATTATAGTATCTATTTATATTTCCCTTTTATTTATAGGCTTCTTTCACATTTTTATGAATGTAAGCAAATTATGTGAGTAAAATATAGGAACATTTGCATGTGAAAAAAAAAATATTGTACCATATTCATAAATATCACAGTTGTGATACAAGGCTGACCTTGTAATGTCAGGGACCCAGTGCTAAAGTCTGTATTTCCATTCTCCGGTGCTGTCAATATCAATGTGTGAGAAGGAAAGATCAGCTGTGCTACTACCTCAAGAATCCAATGGTCCATGAAACAATATTGGTCTTCACTCTGTCTACTCATCTAAACTAGTGGAAAATAATAGACAAGTTTTGGTTGATCAATAAATGAACAGTAAGCAGGAGACTGGTAATAACTATACAAAGAATTGCACCTTTAAAGGGTTGCTGTGAAATAAGTTTACAAGCCTTTGGATTAAAGCATTTTCAAAGAAATACTGGATTTATTCTTGTAATTGGAAGTGACTTTTAAACCGAATGAACAATTAACAATATTGTTTGTATTGTTAAGGTAATGTTCAAGCAAGTATTACAGCTAAAAAGTGCCATAAAAATAACACATTGTACCTTCTTTCTGTTATTATTGTAGGAGTCACAACAGGGATCTACAGGACACAGCAATACAAGTAAGTACTGACTCGTTTATGGCTGCACTGGGTGGAGGGAATGACAATGACTGTGAAAACCAAGGGACTGAGAAAGCAACGGTAGCAGACTGGGACAGCACAGAGCTTTCCCAAGAAGTACTCTGTTTTAGCCAAATGTGGGGAACTGAATTCAAGGGTGACCATCAAAATACCATTTCTTTTGGTGGACTGGAAAGAACAAAAAGGATTCATTTCATGATGTCTATTTCATTACCTAGGTGAGAAAGACTGAAACAGCAAAAGAATGGCTTTTCTAAAATGCTAGAAAAGAGATGACCCGGTTGCTTGGGCAAGGGCACTGCCAGATATAGGCTGCCAAAATGTTGTGCTGAAAAACCTGTTATCACTTATCTGTCATAAGCAATGGTATATTTTGTGGCTATTGCACCATAATAAACAACATAATCCTACCAATCCAATACCAAATAATGCCTCAAAGACCATGTGGCTGTGGGTCTTTTTTGGCTAGCAGTGTGGGAAGGGAAGTGATGTGTGCTTGCATGGCTCCTGGTTGTTGCTTTTCAGTGGACTCCAATATACAAACCGTGGTGCAGATCAGCAGCACTTTAATTAGATTTAGTTATGGTGAAAAACTTAGCAGCTGTATTGAAAGGAAAGATTGAACTGTTCCATGAAACAAAGTATTAATCCTCTCCCCTGACACCTCTGACTGTTGTTAATGTTGTCTTGCATATTAAAAATACATGATCCTACTCTGCTCTCAACATAAAATCGTCTCAAACAAAAGAACCATTTTGTTAGCTTCCTGACCTGTCAGCCAGCACAGAGCCCTGTTTTCAAATTACAAGGCTGTGACTGAAGATGAAAAATGCCCTGAGCTGGTAGGTAGGGCTTTGAAAGTGGCTGGTCACCCACTGCATGAGGGAGAAGACATCCAGCAAGACAAGCCTGGGAGACGTAGGCTATTAAAACAGTGCAGTTCTTTCTTCTGCAGTTCTTCAGGGAAAGGTCAGCAGGCGGAAGACAATGTTGTGAAGAAACACGCAGTGGTGTCACTTAATTGCCAGTGTCAGTTTGATATTGCTGTGAGGACCAGCACTAAGGAAATAATAAAACGCAAAATGGCTGAGGTCCTGTCAGAAAATAATGAATACAGTAATGAGAGAAGGAAGCGCAAAAGGGCCATAAGAGAGAGGGCTATGCAAACATGCAAAGAGTCATGAGCATGACAAACACACAAACTGAGCTGAGGGCTTTGTGATGACATCAGAGGCCACAGTGTTTGGATAGCTTTGGTCATAGTTTCATTTAATGTATTTCCTTCTTGCAACACTTTAATAAAATAGGTTGTTCTGCAGTTCTAATGAAACATGCTCTCCTGTGGATTAGGGAAGCAGTCCTGCCCCCTTACACCTTTCCTCTGCTCCTTACTCCTGCGGAGTCCAACCTCACTTCACTTCCAGTTCCCCCATCAGCCCTCCTCCCTGTGGTATTTCCAGCTTCTTATTTTCTCATTCATCCTGCTCAGCAAAATCAGTGTGTGTTTGCTGCTGGGATAGAGTGCACTTGATACTGCCTGGCTGGGTGATGGCAACCAAACCAAAGAGTGGCTGAACCCATGCAGAAACACTTTCTTCATTGGTATCAAAATTTAGGGTTGCTATCAGACACTAAGACACATCTCCTAATGTTGCAGAGGAATTTGACTACCTCTGAGATGTGTATCCATGAGGATTCTTGTCAGAGTGTTAGAAAAAGACATGCAATAAGACACAGGTAGAATAAAACATAGACCTTACCAGTCCTGTACAACAAGCTCACAGAAAACTCATGGAAAAAGTATTTGGATGTTAGGAAATGCTACCAAATGACTCCATATGGAAAAGAAATTTAATGGTCTATGTACTGCATTATCCAAACACACATCTTCGGAGTCCCAATTAGCTGGTATTCCCCATTGCACCATGTCTTCTGTGGAGTGGCTCCTGAGCCCATCATTTGCAATGTTCTTACTTCAGCTGCTAGCATTGTCTTTCTCATAGATAACATTTGCATTTCTCTCATCCTTCCTCCACAAGGAAATCAAAGCATTTAAAAACCCTTAATGGCTGAAGTTGTATTGCTCTGTTACAATAAGTATTATTTATCCTTGTTATCCAGTGGGGGAACTTATGCCAGTTAGGTTGAATGATTCACCCAAATTCCTACTCAGAGGAGAACACTCCTTCTCTGGTCTTCCGCTATTCAACAGGGAAATCCTACAGAAGTCCATATAAAATATATTTTGAAATGGGAGAAATCTAATCTTCTCATCCGGTTATATTTAAAACAATTAGGAAGTGAGTTGTGTGAGAGTTAGCAGGAACTAGCAAAGAATTCCCAGGCCTGTGGCTGAGGATCTGAGGGCTGATGTTTTCCGCCACAATCTTCTGGAGGCACGTGCATGCACACACACCCCAAGACACAGGCATGCACACACACACGTCCACATCCTTTTCAGAAGACATACACAGTGCATAGCACCTGAAATGAAGTGTGCTAATAGTAGCCTTGTGAGGTAGGTAATGTATCCTTTGTCAATTCCCATCTGACTCAGAAAAACAACAGACTACACAAATTTGCCCACTAAAAGAAATCAGAGCTAGACAGGTTTTAGCAGTCCAACAAGTGGCAGCCTCCCACAATGGTACCTGCATGCATTTGGCAGGTAACATGGAAAATGGGAATACAAATCTTGGCCTAGCCAAGAGTGAGTGTGGGGGAAAAAAAAAAGAAAAAAAAAAATTGTTCTGACAGATAATTCCCTTTTATTTATCCAATAGCTTAACAACAGCGTATCTGTGACATTCAACTATGCTTAGCCTATACACATTTCTCAAATTTCTGTGATTCAGTCAAGTGTGAACAAAGTTGGTAAGAACTGATAAAGCATTAATGACCAGATATTCTACTCTGGTAGGCTGGACTGATGCATTTCTATCATCTGCAAAAGCTTCATCCTTCCCCTCCACACAGAAGTACGTTAAGTGACGATTAGCATTAAAGCAGATGCAAATGCTTACTGTAGGGTAATTCATTAATATCCAGTTTGGCTAAATCACAGAGATTCTCTTTCCTCTCTCTCCTCACAGTACTTGTGCTGTTTCCCTTGTTGCTACATTAACATACATTGCTGAAAGTAGAACCGATGTGAACTCTGGCAAAGCACTCAGGAATCCATATTCCTCCTCACACTCAAACAAACCAGTGTTCATGGTAATAATTCATCACTTACACAAAGTCTAAGTTACGAATAGAAAATCTTTGAATATGTGCCAACTGTTACTGTTGGTTTCTTGTTCCAAATTACCATAATGCAGATGAGCTCCAGGGCTCCAGGCATCCTAAGGCTGACAAACATGCACTGTAGCAACAGCTTTCTAGCCAGCAGGTTATCATCTGGATATGCTTTCTGAAGTCTCTGTTAAAAGTGAAAAGTGACCTAGAGATTATGGACTAGATGTATTCCATCCTGTGTGGCTGCCCAGCTTCTGCTTAAATTTTAGGCACCTTTAGCTTACCTAAAGGTTCACAGAGGGACACTGGTGTTTTTGAAGTCATCCAGAGCTTCCTTTTCACTAAAGATTGGACACATAAGTTGGGTACACTCAAACCTTTCTACAGGGGAGGATGAGATCTACAAGCACCACAGCCAGGTGTTTGCACTACCCAAACCTCCTTTACTAGACACCCACATTCAGAAGTTTACTTTCTAGAGTAAGTCCTTCAGCATGCTTCTTTACAGCAGTGGAAAGACATTGGTGGCAAAATCCTGCCTCTTCCGATGGCAACAGCAAATTTTCCAGAGGTGCCCCTACCAGCCGTTGATGACACCTCAACGCTGTATGAAAACTGAGGGTGAGAACTTTGCCATCAGAGAGCGGATGATGTGTAGTGTTCATGCGCATGGAATAGATTAGGGGCTGATCCAAAACCCGCCCAGCTCAAGTCAATGAGTAGAAGATCAGACAAGGGAACGCTGATACAGCCTGACCAAAACAAACACTTTTCACAGTTTTTTTCAGAAGGCACAGGTGGATTTTGGCTTAATGAAGTTCGTTAAAAGGTAGTGGAGGAAAACACATCCATCACTAAGCTAGTCACACACAACCTCTGTGCCTCCTTGTCTGCTAGGCAACATAAACTCATATGTAGACAGCTATTTGTGCCCAGCAACACACAGGAGGATCAGCATCTGCAGTCATGAGGTACAGAATTCAAGTTCAAGGTGATTCAAGTGGAGCAGCATGCCCTGTTCATCCACGTTAGAGCTAAAGAAAAACCTTGTGCTGAACTGTAACTCTCAGGTTTCTCAGAGTGATAAGTGCAGTAAAGAACAACCGCCTTATTTTTGGAAAGAATGAAAGAGGGAGAAGGAAATGGCCTGACATACCATAAACAGTACCACCCCATCAGCCAGCAGCCTGCTTCCCTGGTGTCTGTGCTATGTAACTAAGTTACTTTGGGCACATGTGGTTTTGGACCACAGAAGAGGTCATCACAAGCCAATGTACTTTTCCAGGATGCTTGTGAGTCATAAGGAAACAAGAAGAAGAGGAAACCCTTGACCCCCTGATACTTCTCAAGTATTTAGGTACTTCTACTTCAAAAAAAAAATAACTTAACTTGAAAGTTAGCTTTTTCTTACACAAAATAGCAAAGAGGGTTTCTCCAGACCCTAATTACAGCAGCTGAAGATCAGGTCAAAAGGTGTCAAAACACTTACGGTGTCAAAATGAGCATGAATCCAAACATCCATCTGCAGAAGTGTGTCCTAATCTCTGCCTTAGTAGCTTTTGCCGGTACTGTTCTCCTTTGTATGAAATGGTTCCTGGAACAGGGTGTGGGAGTTTGTGCATGTTGGATGGGACGCACTATCAATAGTACAGCTGTAAGACCCTGGAGAAGTCCTTTCTATGCCTCCAAGGTCTGCTGTTCCTTGTAAAGGTTGAGTTACTTGAGTCTTTCTGTCTCCCCTGTAGAGTTTTCTTGCCTGACATTGCCAGAGTACAAGTCCCAGTGACAAGAAAAGTCAAGTCAGGGTTGACTCCCAGCTTGCAGATACTCCAGCAGCGCCCCAGCAGCCCTGTGATTGCCTCAGCAGTATTCTGTGCATGTGGCAAGAGCAGTCAGCGTTAGCAATGCGTACAGCCTTGACATATCACATCTGAGCAGTTTCCATATTCACCCATTTCTGATGTCATTTTCTTTTTCTCTTTTAAAGGAAAAAGTGATGTAGAGCCAAAGAGTCCAGAGAAAAGTGCAACCCATACATCGTAAGTCACTTTTGCTTTTATGATCAGAGAAAGCATCTATGTTTTTATCAGATTGGTTTGGCAAAATAGGATTTGTCTGTTGTGGTTTTGGTTTTGGTTTTGTTTTCATTAAGATAAAGCTCTTTCACTGATGCTGTTCTTAAAAAGGCTTTTTAGATAATGACTAAACATTAATTATTCCTAGAACTTTTGCATGCTAGTAAGTCAGAGATCTTCACAGGTGAAATGGTTCCCTATCATGCTGAATAGATATGAAATGATTTTTGTGGGTGTGTGAGGCTGGCCTTTACAATCTGACTTCAACATTACCTTAAAGCTGCTGGAGTTTGTCACACTTGCTAAAAAACATCATGTCACATATGCCTTTGATGTACTGATGTAATTTTAAAAGACTGCAGTCTGCAGCTTCACCTCTGAATTACTTGAAATCCAATTACAGCTATCTCTGGTCTCTCACGATTTTGTTGATGTTTTTGAATTAACAAAAGAAGTCGAGAAATAGATAGGAACAGGCACTTGTAATATATCAGTGTTCACCTTCACTCTAGTGCAACAATAGAAGCTTTTACCATTTTTAACTCCAGTATACAAAGGACTGAATTGTTTTACCAACATAAACCAGTCTACGAAACAGATGGGCTGCAAGTTAGAAAAATAAATAGCAACAGTCTCCCAAACTGAGCTAGATAAATGAATGCCTTTAATATTTACCATGCAAGAGCAGTATGAATTTCTACAAAACCATTCACCTTTTTAATCCCATTTGAGGGAGCGAAGTTCTTGTAGCAGTCAGTCATGTGAATTTTAGAGTGCGTCTTGCCTATAATTTATGTTTCCTGATTCCTGTTATTTAAATTCAGAGCGTTACATCATGTAAATCTCACAAGGTGTCACCATTTGTTACATGGCCAAAAGTAGTCACAGAAGGAGGTACTATAACGGTGATTTGTAGTGGGATGTTTTCATTTCTGCTGCAAATACACATTAAAAATCTTCTGGAAATGAATCTAGAAAAAGATTTGACATGCTGTAAGAAATGGCTTGTCCTGTAGATTGTGTTGTGGAATGTAATTACAGTATGTGAGCATATTTAGCCAAACTTATTAAATGAATTAAGCATTAGCAGCCTTATGCCTTCTGATAGTATGATTGCTGGGAATGGTTAATAGAATGATTCCAATAATTATCATTTTTAAAAATAATATTGCAATAAAAACCAAAAGAAGAAGGGTTTTAATGCCATCTGGAGGTATTTTGGAGAAATGAACACATTTATTTTCGCTGATATTTAGCAATATGTAAAACATGAGCCATACTGCACAGTGGTTTTGCTAGTCAGATGGTATTTTATTCACGAGGAATGTTTTAACTTTCCTTTCTTCTCCTTTATCAGCTTAAAACTTTAAACCTTAGAACTTAAAAGAATAGGGGTTCAGAGATGTGCCCTAATATATTTTGCTTTGATACTACATGTTGTGCCATGTAGTATGCCATTTGAAATACAACAGACTTCAAAATCTGCTTAGGTGTGAAAAGTTCCTTGCCTAATAAGACAAAGTAGTGCGACCTTCTGAAATGATGTACAGTTTTCTATGTACAGGGTGTTTATAATGCTTATCTTTATGCTGTTGCTATATTCTAAGGCTTCCCCACAGCAGATACTGGTTCCTAGAGCAAATTTTAAAAGCAGAAAATACTTCTACCCCTGAAAAATGGCTGTATTCAAGAAGCAGAGGACCCTCTAGTTCGAGAAATTGTTTGTGTGGAAAAGGAAACAGGAGAGAAAGTGGGACATGAACGGGAGGGAACCAGCAAGTAGTGCACCAAAAAAAAAAAAAAAAAAGAACAAAAAAAAAAAAAGAGAGAGAGAGGCCTGGAGCTAAGAAAGAGGAGAAAGATTGCAAACACTGAATTTTCAGAAAGATATATAAAATTGAGAGCAATGGCAGAGAAAACCAGAGGTCAAACTGGAAAAGAAAAAGCAGGGAGAGCAAAAGCTGTTAGTAAACTAAGATGTCTGTTATTGAATAGTGCTGAATCCCTGAGTGCTACAGTGATGCAGATTAACACATTTCAATGTGTAGGTAAACACTAACATCCCAGTTCTTGTTCTGCTACATTTTGTTGGCCTTCCCCAGGCTGCTTCTCATTTACACCTTCTTCTAGGACAGGCTTTTACCCCTGTTTCTCAGACAGCTGTGAATGCAGACTTGTCCTTTTTGGGGATGCGGCAGCTCACACCTGAGCGCAAGATGTGCATGGAGAGGACACCCCAGCAGGACCCTCTGTCCTTCTGGTGAAAGGCCCATGTCTTCTTGTGAGGTGGTGCTCCCCTGAGGGTCGCAGGAGTCTGTCCATCTGCTCCTGGTAGGGATGTTGAGAAGGAGAGACGCTGATGTAGGAGAGGTGGCACCTTCAGGCCTGGCTGGCAGAAACCACGGGGAGCCAGAAAGGATGCGCTGTGGATTCATTTCGTTGTGAATCATTGTTTCCGCATGGAAATGAAACAAACAGCAGCAGAAAAACCCACAAAGCGAGGCGTGTTGGCCTAGATAAAAATAACAGAAAAGATGGGGAGGAGCGAATTAATGTTTCTTTCTTGCAAATGTCTTTTTTATTTTCCTCAGGCATGTTACAAGCCACATACTCAAGCCAAGCTTATATGACTCAGTGGCAGTTAATTCATCCTTGGTGTAGATTTACTACCACCATCCAAAGATTATTTATGCAGCTCCAAAAGACAGGTTGATTGCCCTCCTGAATCAGGCAGTGAGGCGCTCATGAACCAAGCATTTACATCAAGTCTCCCCTGAAAAGATTCCTCTTGCCTTGTCCACCGGGCTCCATCCAGGGCCTCAAAATCAGGTATTGGGGCTATGCTCTGGAGCCAAAGGGATGAAGGTGCTGCTCGTAACCCCTGCAAATATGGAAATCTAGAGTACAGGATATGTGCTGTGCTGTTCAGAGGGGTTTAGGTATGGGAAATGCATTGTTTTGAATAGCATAATGCATATTTTTTTCCTGTATGCATTAACTCTGTGGATGGACTCTGGTAGGACAAAGCTCTCCACTGATAATAACATTAAACATTAAGAAACAGGCATACTTTAGATGATTCACATTAATTGATGCAACATCCTAATTAGGCAGATAAATAAGGGCAGTCATTACAATGCTAGAGATAACTGAGATGAATGTAAGAGAATGAGAATTATGCAAAACCATGAAGGAAGAGCAGAATCTGAGCAGATTTGTGCCCTTTTGCACACTGTTCCTATGGCCTTCACTGTGTCTGCATGCACAAAACTCACCTGAACTGGTACTGAAGGATGGCAATAAAAGGTGCAAACAATACAAAGGTGTTAAGCTGTCTTGAGTCTTCTCCAGTTGATTCATGTTCCTTGTAATTGAATGCTTTTAAAGCCATACGAATTCTGGATTTGAAGGGCTTTTTGTTGTTGTACTCAATATGTACAGCTCTCTATGGGTCATCTGATTATAGCTTCACTGCACATTTCTAAACTTTTAGGACTGCTCAGAAATATTCAGCAATGTTTCATTCTTTCAGTTTTGTGACGGAAGGTCAGTTTTCAATGGTTAGAAAACTTTCACAATTTTGTTAAAAACATCTAATTTTTATTAAAATCCCTTTCCCCCCAGCTTTACCAGTTGTACGCTGAAGGACAGGGTTAAGGAGGGTGAGAGAAATGGAGAAAGAGTGCTCTTTTGGTCTTTTATATTTTTAGATATGGGGTTTTAGTTTTTCTTTGGAAAAAAAAAATTATTCCAACCAGTGCATGTGTTTCAGAGGGTCCAGTGGTGTCACGGTAACTCCTTATCTCACCAGGGGTCTGAGATCACCCATCCTTCCACATGCAAAATATGACAACATTCAAAAATATATACAAATATGCAATACACAAATATACAATACACAAAACACCCCAAAAAAACCCCGCTCTTGGGATGACTTTCGATGTACTGTCTGTTGCGGTGTTCTTCAGTACCTTCGTGTTTGTAAATGATTTCCAGTTCAGACTACCCAAGGTTAATCATGCCTGACTGTGATTCACTGCTATGCATTTACCTCGACATTTCTAGCGCACTTACTTAATGATATCAGCACTAGCGATGAGATACCTCGGTGCTGTCTCTTTATTATCCCTCCCACAATTGTTTTCATGCTGAGCTGCTCCAGATTTTTCCCTCCCTTTTTACAAGAGAATTAACCAAGATTGAGGGAGGCTTCTATAATTTATGGCAGTTATGCAAGTTTTGTCCTTTACTAATACTCTCGGAGAGTCACAGATCTCACTATGTGTGTTCACTTGTTTGCTTTTGCCAGGCAGAAATAGATGTTGGCTCCATTCCTTCTGTGAGACGGTCTCAGGCATCACTTGGAGAACAGTTTGCTCAGGGGGATCTTCATTAACAATACTAAATTCAGCAGTTTCCAAGCTGCCCATTTGCAGAGATTAGTGCTTCGGTCTCTTGCCCATCCAGCTGCTAACATCATCCACATCACCCTGGAGGTAGAAATAGGAAACAGGTACTCAGAGCAATGTTACTCTTTTTCTTCCTCGATGCGACCTATGTCTATGTTGGCACAAGCACCAATATATTTTTATTTCTTGCCTTTTCTTCCTCCTTTGTATCTTACTCCTTGTATCTCCAGTGACCCACAGATAGCATTTATTAGCCAAAAACTCCCGCATTTCCCATTTTGCAGATGGGAAAACAGAGGCAGAGGCATTACAAGGTGTCTCCTAGAGAGCAGGGAGAATCAGTCTCAAATTCAGGAGACCAGCCTGAGCAAGTGCTGCCAATGCACCACCATGCTCTGAGCCCCGAGGAGCTTTGGCTTCCACATCTGCCTGGCGTCTGATCTTGAGCCAGGACCACAAGTCTCTCAGGCAACCGCTGCGACCTGACTGAGCACCAGAGTTGGAAGAGGAGCCCTAATCCCACCTCACTTTCAGCAAAAGGCCTGGTGCAGGTTATTTAAAGTTAGCCTTGGCTTCCCCCCATCTAAAATAATAATTAGACCGCCATGGAGACTAGCTCATTAATATTTGTACGAAGTGTTGAAAAATGCAATGTTCTGTAAAAATGGCTAAGGATTACTCATCCAGAACAGTAACGGAAATGAGTGGTAGTTTAAGTTTTTAAAGACAGACTCAGGTATTAAGTGGTGAATGTCCTGAGCAGTGCCAGCAGCAGGCAGAGGCTGAGGGCTGGGTGCAGGGAGGGCTGTGCTGATGCCTTTCTCGGCTGCCTGCAGAGATGGGGAGCTCGGGCAGCCCCTGCCCCATCACCACTAGCCCATCCTGCCCCACAATTTCAGTCGTAGCTTCTTGGACAGTCGCCACCCAACTTAAATTAGGATTTGGCTTTTCTCTCACTGTACCTGAGGGAGGGATGGCAAACAAGGAAAGGGCAAAGGATGCAAGCTGGAGAGCAAAAAGCCTTCCAGTGGTACACCTTAGATATCCTTCTGCCTGCTTGCCACAAAGACTGTGATGGCTCAGTAGAACCAGAAGATAGGTGAAGGGTCTGAAAGATGACGGAAAGGGTGAAATTCATACAACTGTGGAAGGCAGCCTCTAAGGAAAGGTGCCCAAATTTTTCTGTGTATAATCCACTTTTAGCTTTCAGATTAAGATACCAAGGCAACTTCTCAAACAGCCTTCCACAGCTCAGATTTGGGGCATTTTCAAGGGCAAGGACATCTGCAGCAGACACACATCAGCCGGTGATTTCGTCCTCTTTCAGCAATTGCATGGGTTCTATTGCAGGCCATCATGAGGGTATCAAACTGGTGAGCCACAGTTCAGCATCATCCATCCAAAAACACGACTTCCAAGGGGTGGTGGACAATTTATAAAAACCAATAATTTTTTTCTAAGTTTTATTGTTTCTGAAAACACCAGATACACATTGCATCATTAATGGCTTTTAATGTATGTCTGTGATGTATCTGAGAGAAGTTTTGAAGTCCATACTAAAACAAAACAAACAAAAAAAAAACACACTGAGATGAATGAACACAGTGTTCTTCAGAGCGATGGAGGTCTTGAAAACCATAGAAGCAAATGTCTAGTATTTATCCATGAACCAAGTAGCTGGCAGGAGAAGAAGGCTGGCTTCATTGCACTATCCCACCTGTTTACTTGAGCCTGGGCTTGCAGAGCTAACCCCTAACACTGCCAGACTGTCATTGCCCAGCCAGTCCAGCAAGAGCAGCTAAAATTTAAAATGCACTCCTCAGCTCTCAAATTCCCATGAAAAAGTTCTTTTTTCTGCCATCTCCCCTGAAGCATTACCCTCAGAACATGCACAGAGTGCTTCTCTGTGTATTAAACATACAGACCATTAAAAAAATACAACTCCACAGTAACTTCCTGCTCCAAAAGACAGACCGATTTCACCTGGGGGATGCATCAAAGCCCTGGCTGTATTGTCACAGTACTGATGTAAATGTTGCCTGCCAGTTCCTAACCTTCCCTTAGCACAGATTTTTGGATTTGTGGTATACAGTGTTGCTGACAGTCCACAAAAAAACTGTTTTAAGTTGATAACAACAAATCTATTTTCTTCAAATCCTATAAAGACATTTTCTTGGAAGATATTTGCCCACACATGTCTCAACTTAATCTGTCTTTGAGGCTTAGCTATGTTAATGAGGAGGAATGGATCGGTGTTTTGGGTGATATTTTTTTTTGCCACATAAAAAATATAGATGCATAGCAGTCAAAGGTGATACAATTAAAAATATTTAAAAACATATAAAATTGTATTAAAAAAAAAAAAAAGAAAGAATGATATCCATGAAAGCAGATGAGATGGTTTTTATTTGCTGGATTTAGAAAGAAAACACATGGAAGCCCAAGCTGACCATAATTGCAGCTGTGGTTATCCTGGGATAAAGTTTAGCTTCCGTAGTGTTTCAGTCAGACAAGAAAAGCCTTATCTGAGATGTCAACAGGAAGGGGGATAGATGAAGTCTAAATAATAGCACCTCTGAGATCTGGGGAAGTTTTGCGATTGACTTGCATGGGAAGAGATAGGGCTTTCACTGCCCTATTTTTAAATGTCAGTCCTTTCTTTTACCAGATGCAGCCAACAGCTGGAGATAACTGCCCTTATAGCTGCAGGACTCAGCACAGGGTTTTATTTATAAAGTTCCCCCTTGTTTAGCACCTTTCCCTTCACTCTCTACCTGTACAGTGCCCAGGAGGGAGAAAAACCCGGAGCTGCTGGCTGCTGCCCTGTTTGGTGCCACCCCACTCAAAGCCGAAGGGGAAGGTGCAAGAAGCCCTTGCTTTGAAGCAGATGTGCTCAGCAGCTTTTGCCCAGTTGGAAAACTTACTACAACCTTGGCCATTATTTCTAATTTTTTCAAGTGACAAATGTTTCACTAGCACTTGTGTTCATTTACAACACTTAGAATAAAACTGACCAATTTAGCTAGCTAAAATACACTTATGGTTGAGGAAATGTTTTCCTGTGTTGCACCAAAAGCATATTATTTTTCTCTTAGGCACTGTTTTCCTTGGACTTTGTCATTTGTAAGGGACTAATTGGGAATCTTGAATGCGGCACAGTGGTTAAAGAGGAGTTGCCAGGAAAATCAGATGTGAATACCTGGGAAGAACTCGATTTCATCGGACGTGCCATCAGAAACCATCTACCCCCGCTGCGTATTTCCTCCCTGAAGGAAACGATGAAACTGAAGCTGGGTGTCTGGCACGCCGGAGTTGCATTGTGCATGCTGTTGGTTTTGCCGGGTTAAAGTTCCCAGATGCTGGCTTGGAAATCCTGCACCCAGGCGAGAGCTGCAGCAAGGGAATCTGCCCTGGGCACTGCTGGGCTGAGGGCAGGGAGGAACGAAGCACCATGCAACATGTCCAACAGGATAGAAACGAGATCAGGGGCATTAAATATATCCGGGCTCACAAAACCTGTGTTGTTTTTGTTGTTGTTTTTTTTTTTGCCCTTTTCTGCCAGTCAAAGGGCAGGGGGTGACCTGGTCCCAGGGCTCAGCCCATGGCTGGAGGAAGGCGAGGTGTGTGCAGGGTGGGGAGAGGAGGAGGAGGAGGGACAGGGAAGCAGAAAGAGAGATACAGGTCCTGGCCACCTGCCAAGGCAAATAACCAGCATTTTGCAAAAGAGAAATCCTAAGACTGAGGTCATAGTATGGAAAAAGTCTGTTTCACAGACTCTTTAGCCTGAACACAGGCCAAGATTTTTTTTTCTTTTTTTTTTTTTAATATATTTTTTTAAATGCAGGCATCCTATTAACATTTGAACACTAAAGCTCGTCCAGGAATGGAAAGATTTTGGAATTTAAAGTAACCTAGTTTTCTACTTTTTTGTTATGCTGATATATATAATTTTTTAATTATAAGAAAGCAAGGCATTGAACAAGAAGTTCTCTCATTTTGCTTTTGAATTATTTTACCACTATGAAGATCAAATTAAGGGGATCTAAAGAAATGCCTTTTTTTCCCACAGAGTGACCGACTCAAAAAAAAAAAAAAAGAAAAAAAAAAAGAAAAAAAAAAAAAAGAGGCTTTTCAAGCTTGGTGGACAATATTTATTTGCCATGCAAAACAGAGAAAGATACTGAAACGGTCATGAATTTTCCTGTGGGGAAAAGTTCTACTGTTCAGCCATGAATAGCTACATTTTTTAAAAACCTTTGTAGTAGCAAGCTGACAGCTTCATGACAAATTACTTTTTGTACCTAACTAAACTAATTATTGAAGCTCTTCTGCCTTAATCTCTGGACTTGGATTTAATGTCAGAGCGTGGATATTTTTTAACTGTGGGAAAAAATAACTCCTTGGATTTGTTAGGATGTTATTGCAAGCAAGTTTTTTGGTCTTTGATTTGCTAAGCTACAACTGGAGTCTACCTTCCTCAGGGTAAGAATATTTCCACATTATCATTTCACCTGTGGTATTTTAAGAGTGAGAATATTATATCTTCATGTGTATCTCAGCTTTATTCATCCTATTCTTTGTTTAGCATGCAGACAAGCTACATCTCCCAAAAGAGATGTGGAATATATTTATTGGCAATTTAGAATTGATGATAGATTTGACAAGCAAGCAGGGTGACGCACTGAAGCTATCAAAGCTGGAGATGAATCAGGACAAAGGTTCGGATGAGATGCATTGTTCCAGAGATTCAAAAGGATTTTACTTACAGATCATTCCAAAATCAAGGCAGCTGTACCACTGACTTACAAAGCGAAAAGCTAAGTTTTTACTGAGAAAAAAACATGGCTTGATTGGCCCACAGACCTTTTATGGCAAAATTACAGCTGACATTTCTGCATGATGTTTTTTATTAGTTTTGTAAGCTATTTTGTCAGGATTCATTTGTGTTGAGTCTCTCTTTCATGTTATAAACCGTAAGCAGTTGTAGGTAGAGAGAAGGAATCTCTTGACGTATTTCTTTGCAGATACGCTCCAAGAAGTGCAATAGGTCAGGTATGCTGAATTAAAACTGAACTGATCTGCTACCTGATGAACATGTGAACTTACCGTTTATTTCTTTGCATTATAATTTAGTGTAAGTATAGGGGGAAATTCCATAAACTCATCACAAGCTTTCCTACTGTCAAAGCAAAGAAGACAAATCAACACAAATAATCTCTTAAGGGTATTTAATAGCATGGTATGCACACAGTATGAGCAAATTATCTGTTTGTATGTTGTTCAGTGACCAATTTTTGTGCCATTTGAAATGGCTGGTTATGGGGGGCAGGCAGGAGTTGGGGATGAGGGTTTCTGTCCTGAAGTCCCCTAGGAGCTGTGGCAGGCAAAGCTGACACGCAACCTGCCTTGATGTAGCTAGGCAGAGGCCCAGAACACCCCAGAACGTAACCTCAAAAATAATTTGTCATCACTCTGGTTTGTGCTTTTTTAGCTGTCGGGGTTAAGTCAAAAATTCATGTGGCTACTCATGTGAAATCCACATGCTTTCCCCATCAGTATAACTTATACAGTAAGTGTAATATGAGACACAAACTGTTTAATATTTGCAGTCACTGTCAGCAACAGCATTTTCTGTAGACTTCCATGGAGGAAAGGATGAAGCCTTTTGCCAGAAACTGTTAAAAAAGCCTCTGTCAGAAAGTAAGGTTTTGATCTTGCAAATAATTACAGACAAGCATGATGTTTTCCAGCAGGACTTGCTTCAGCATTATTGTTTGAAAGACCAAAAGTTCCTGTGGGTAACTGGCCTCGTGTTTAAGCTTTACTGCCCATCTCCAGTTCAGTTAAAAACCATTTCCCTGTCAGCTGCACGCTTTACTGTGAGCACTGTCGGTAAAGCAGGATGAGTTTTGTCTGTCGAAAAAGTGGCCTGCTACAGAATGACTGCACATGGAGACCAAGGGGACAAAATAAGGAACCTGTGTTTACCAGGGCCTGCTTCTTCTCCCCATCCCTCGCAGCTGCCACTGCCATGCCAACCTTCACGTCCTTGCGGTGCAGTAAGCCCAGCGCAGCTCCGGTAAGCACTGGGGCTGGGAGACGGCCATATGGTCCACCTCTGAAGAGCTTTTTCCAGCTTCCTATTGAGAAAGAGAGAAGGAAACCTCTCGCTGAGGATGTCCCCTAGGTTTCATGGCTGGTAGCACTCTCCAGCTAACATGCAAGGAGCCCTGCAGCACTCGCAGCAGCCTCGTGTGACAGCTGCTGAGTAGCCAGGAGTGGGGAAACAAGCCTCCAGCTCTGAAGCATGGGAGACAGTGACATAAAAAGACGAGGGGGAAGGCTGGAGAAATGGTCAAAAAAGACTTGTCAGCTAAATAGGGTTTTAGGATTTTTGTTATTACATCCAACGCATATCACTAAACAAATACAAAGACATATATAATGCATAAACAGTGAGACATGGTTGCAAAGCTGGATGGTGGTGTAGATTGGTAGAGGGATCTAAAATATTGATATTTTTCCCAACTTGCATATATTTCACTATGACCACAGTAGGTAGATGACTTACCCATCATACACAGGCATTATGGAAAGATTATAAAAGGCAACAGCCGTCCTTTCAAAATTATTTTGATTTATTTTTATCTAGCAGAAGTGGCCAAGTACATCTTTAGCGTGATCCCATTTGGCTCAGTGACATTGCACAGCTATGAATTTGCTATGAGAAGATCAACTCTTTCTGTACCCTAAAGAACATAAAAGCCTCAGTGCCTAGCTGGAGAGCAAATGCCTCTTGCTCAAGCCGCTTATGTTTTTCTACTTGAGAAAAATTAAAATCTCATCTTATTTCTTTGCATGCACTTGTCATCCACTCAGAGTTTTATCCAAATAAATCTCTGGTTCTTTTCAAAGAACATCTTCAGTATAAGTTGCATTAGCTTTAAAGACTCACCAAGAACAGAGCGGTCCAGGCTGA
Source organism: Anser cygnoides (assembly GCF_040182565.1). Lineage (NCBI taxonomy): Eukaryota > Metazoa > Chordata > Aves > Anseriformes > Anatidae > Anser > Anser cygnoides. Next base: position 142,418,545 of record NC_089873.1, on the reverse strand, counting down.
CACTCTTGGTTTCCAGCAGAGAAGCAACTGCATGAATCTTATCCCACAATCCTGCAGCTCAGTTAATTAAGTATTTGATGTCCTGAGAAGCTGCTGCCTCCCAAAGCCGAGGAGAGGGAGCTGCCAGGCCGCTTTCCCTTCTCTGGCCACCACACACAGTGATGTCCGGAGATTTTCCACCCATCACACCATCTTACACAGCTCTTCCCCTCTCCCCACCCCACAGAACTGATGAAATTAAATAGCATCAAAAATTAACCCCACCGTTATTGGAATGCAGCTGGGTAACGCATGGCCTCATTTGCCACTGGGGGAGAATATGTGTTTGCTGCTTCAGTCGTGGGGCCTCTGTGTATGGGACAGAGGAGAAACTGGTAGCACGAGCCCCAAGGAACACCTCCCCTGCGGGACCACCACCCCTTTGGGTGCCCTCAGACACCTCGGGCCCCAGTACAGGATGATTTCTGATACCTCTTTGCCTCATTATCTGCTATTCTCCCATCCTGGCCATGACCCCTTCTGCATTTCTTTTTCTCTCTCCTCTTTCTTGTTGCATCTTTTCTGCTGCCCTCTTACTTCTGTTTTTGTCAGGTTCATCACCCGCAGCCTCATTTCTCCTTGCTTTTCACTTCTGCTGGCCCTCCCTTCCTCATCCTTCCCTTCTTCACTTTTGGCCCAGAAAATATGTCTCCCATGTCTCCCCAGAAAAATGGAGGTACATGTAGCAAGGGATACACAAATATGCCCCCAGCAGCTCGGGTTCCTAGATTAATGCATATGTCTCATTGTCTGCTCCTCTCCACCTTTTTCTCTTGATTTCTCCACCGTGTTATCTATGCTCAGTGGTAAGCCACTGGGATGAAGACCAGCTTTTAACTCCTTTGTCGGGTGCCCTGGTATGCCCAGATCTTCCTCTGGGTCACATACTTTTCTGTTAATTCTCTTTTAAGAATCATGTAGGAAAAAATGAAACACAGAGAGATGAATATGGAGAAAAATTTTAAAGTTAGCTACCAAATGCTTTCCTTTTATAATTTTCAGCATGATTGGCAGGTAGATTTATTTAATCAAATTGCCTTTTCTGACAGTGTATTATTTAATGAGGGAGCTCTTTTTTTTTTTGATTGCATAGGAAATGTAGAAGCATTTGAGGAACTCTGATGTGCTATTTACTCATCCATTATGTTGGGAATCAATTTAATTTCAATGTCAGTAGAGTAATTAATAATCATAACAGTTATCTGTCACAGAAAGATTTATTTGGGGATTTTCTCAGCAAACCGGGATATATTCCCCATCCTTTCACCAGAGAAGAAAGTTTTTTAAAATAAGCCACATTCGAATGTGTTTTTATTTTGATTATCCCTTCCAGGCTGATAGCAGAGATAAAGTATTTTCAGGCTTTAATTCAGTGTTGAGTCATTGACATGAAATCCTTTACTAGCTTGTTATCCATACTGTTTTTTCCCCCCTATTAAATTCACTCTGAGTTTTTCAAGCATCAGGAAGGATGGCTCCCCCAGCAAAGTGCATGCTCCTTTCCTGTAACAAGCAAATGGAAAAAAAGAGACAGTCTCAGAGATAATGCAAGGTCCCCTTTTGGCAGTCGTGCTAATTTGGGCTGGCCTCGTTCTATTTTCAGTGTGGCACTTCGCTGTCAGAGGAACAAAGTGGCTTTACGGGTGAGAGCAGCGGGTGCTGGAGAGGATGGTGGTGAAGGGGCAGGGGGCCCAAGCCTGGTTTGGGATGCCTTGGTCTCTGCAGTTATGTGCAGCCCCGCTTAAATAAATAACTGATAAATGAATAAAACCTTTCAGCTGATGCATTTGATGAGTACCAAGACTTTTTATATGGCTCTAAAGAAAGGGCAGTAACTGTTAAATGAATTGCTTTTTAAATAAAACACATAAGAGAAATTTTTAAATCCTTCATTGTTCCTTAAAATGTTTTAGTGCCTCATTAATTCTTGATTAGCCCCCGTTGTTAAGAGGCCATTATTATGTGGAAATAAGCTGTAGGAAATTACCTCAAAGACTATAGCCATGTCACACTGTACATGCTATAGTTTGCACCTCATCAGGTGCTGAGACCAGATGCCTGCCATTTAAATGAGGTGGTGGGGCTCATGGTGGTGGTCCTGTGTTGTGTGGTGGTTCCTGACGTGTGGGTCTTCCAGCATGGTGGCCTCTTGGAGCAGAAAAGTGGAGAAGACCTGGCAAAGCCTCCTCCTCTCAGCAGCCTCCTGTACTTCAAGGGCTCCCCGGTCTTGCCTTTGGCAGAGCACAGAAACCTCTATAAAACAGCAGAATAAAATTAGTTTGCAATTACGTTCATTTCAGTAATTTCAGATATGCGTGAAGCTCCCACAGATGAAAGTCCACTCTGCTGTATGATTTGTTAGGCAGAAAATGTTGTAGGACATTTGGTGCTGGGCCAGCAGAATATCCCCAAACTGACAGCCTCGTCAGGTCATTAATATTGCTTTTGAAACCCCCTCTCTTAAAGCCTGCAAAAACTATTGGCAGTGCTAATCATTACCTTTTTACAGATAGGAAAATGAGCCTTAGGGGCTATTTTTATTGTGATTTGCTGCAACATTAATTAGCATTCTGAAAAACAGACATTCTTCAATGTTCCAGGTTGCATATATTTATTTTTCACCAAGTATAATGCTTTTTTCCCCCTAAATCTCTTTGAGGCCACTGCTCTTAATGCTCATGCTATGTAGCTCCCACTGATTACCTATACAGGAGTAATCAGTGGGAGCTTCATGCTTCATACTTCGTTTTTGAAAATTTCATGAAAATAATTAGAAGCAAGTTGTTATATCTTTTACAAGGGTGGGGTAAAAACCACCAAAAATGGGTGTTTAAAGGGCTGTTCTGAGTGCAGTTTCAGATCTTGCTGGAGGAGCATCTGTAGTCCAAACCAAAGATAGTTGGGAGTTAACTGAAAGCGCATAGTGCAGAACATCAAGAGTTAACAGCCCCAGCGAGACAAAAGTTTATTTAATCCTATTCTAAACAAGCAATATAACAAATCCCTGTTAGGAATGAATGATCTCTCACATGTTGCTTAAAAGAATCGAATTTTGATTTAAAACACCAAAATAACTCAAATGTTATGGGTTCTTCTGGAGGAAATTCAAATTGTCCAGTCCAATTTTATTTTTTATTTGTAACATTTTACATATGGATAAATGTGTTCTTTACTTAAAAATCCACTTACCCTGTTTCAGGCAGGAGCATATAGTTTCCGGAGGGTTACAGACTGATATGTTGGCATATTCTGCTCCAGGCGCTCTGCTGTGTTCTGATTGTATAAATATTGTTCTATATAAAAGGATGCAGTTTCAGCACCTCATCACATTTGCACCTTGTCCTCGGCCTTCTTTCACTTAAAATTTCCTCCTAGCACAGGCTTCAGACATGAAGTAGAGCCTGAAGAGCATCATGAGGCATATAAGGTCGTGGACATATCTGAAGCCATGTAGATGGGTTCTCAGACAGGACTTGGCATTGCCTTCCCCAGTTCTGGATCTGATTGAATAGTGAGATTTTGGGATAAGAAGAAAAAAAAAAAAATTATTTGCCTCGTTTTCCTCTTTCGCATTGAATTAGAATAATCATGTGTTTGTTCGCTTTTGACCTCATAGCATGTTGGGAAATTTACCTAGATGGAGGTATCTCATTACAAAATAGTGTTAGGGTACAGACAAATAATAAATTGATACCTGTCTTGATATGATAGGTCTTATATCTTACTAGTTAATGAACCCAGTAGTGAGAATAAATCCTTATGCTTCAGTGTTCAACTGTAAGGAAGCACTGGAGAGAGTACCAATAAGAAAATCCTGACAAACCTTTCATTCAGTCCTCATTGTTCCATGATACTGCTTTAAATTACGTTTAAATTTCAAGCACATATGCCATTTAGAAAAATATTTAGCAAGGGCTGTTTGTTGCATCTTTTGAAGAGTAAAAACATTTTTGCTGTTAGTGTGAGGATAATAGTGCACTGAAAAATACAGAATGACTTTTTTAGACTACTAAAGACTCTGTTAGAGATATTCTAAAGGTTTATACAACTTCTGGAAAGTTATTGATGTATTTCAAAGTTATTTATTGTAAGTATCCTATATTTTTGCCTGTTTTATTCAGCATTTTCATTAGCTATCTATGCTGTCTTCAGTGCACTAAAAATATTTCAGTGCCCAATAAACCACGTGTAGCCGAAGCCCTTTCACTTATCACTAAAAAATCATTTGACTTGAAGGTAATATAATGGGCTAAATTAATTACTGATGAAACTCCATTGGTTTTACTAGAGTGACACTGATGATGAAACTAACCCAATATATTCAGTTTTGGAGATCCATTTTTGATCACTAACATTATCAGTGCTAAACTGAACTATTTAAAAGTCAAGTGGCACCACTCATACATATGACTTTTAAAATATATATTGCACGATATAGATACAATATTTATATATATTTATTTATTTTTGCAGATACACTAAGTTAACTCATTACTATTTGTAGGATTTATGTTTCTTTAAATATCAAAAAGATAATTATCCACAGCTCTGTGACTATTAAGCACTGCATGCTTGCTTTGGGAGGACATAACTTACTGTATTTTATTTCCACACCCAAAAGTACTTCTGAAATACTAATGAGCGTTTTGATTAGATTCAATTTGTCATCAAATAACAACAAGTTAAATAATACTTAGAATTATATTTTTTTTCAAATGTGGAGGGCATAGGTAGATCCTGAGAAGTCTATGTAGAATTAATTTCCTTGGAACTCTAGCGTATCGGATAATCATCAGTGTCAAGCATAAAAAGAAAACAACCAAATGGTTGTGTAATGGAGCAGATTTGAACAAGTGGTCTTAATTCCATTCTAATTTTGTTTATATATAATTTTTTTTATATATATGCATATATATATATATACACACCAAATCCTTGAATTTCAAGCCTGCAACAATCTGAGAATCTATATCCTGCATGCTTGGTTTATATCTCTTGCAACACTGCTATGGTATAGAAGTTTACTCCTCTGGATGGCAGTCTGACAGGTGATGACAGAAAAGTATTTCACGGGAAGTTTCAATTAACAGCTTATGTTTGGGAAAAATGAAAGAAGAAAGAATAACTTCTGAATCAGCATGAATAAATTATATTTTGTTCAATACAATTAAAAATCAGATAGGTCAGCAACAACAACAACTAAAAGTTGTGTTCATTTTCTCAGCAAAATGAAAAAAAGAAGAAAAAAAAAAGAAAAAGATATATTTAGGGCTAGTCATTTTGTTTAACTTATCTCACTCCAGAAAGTGCTTGGGAGACCTTAGCACTTAGCACTAATCCTAGATATTAACGTATTTCAAAATAATGTTTTTGTCAGAAGAAAATAAAAGCATAGCATCTCAGAAATGTTGAAACAAATGATTTTACATTCAAATTAAAGTTTTTTTAGTTATTTAGTGGAAAGTGTTTCTCAAATCTAGCAATTGTCGAGCATTGTGGCCAGTCCTCACACTGCTCTTGATGACTGAACTATTTGTCAGAAAATTCCACTCAGCCCTAAATCCCTCACACCAGGCTTTAGTTAGAGCCTTGTCCACGCTCAAGCCTTTGTGAAAAATGATTGTCGACATTTTCTCAGGATGACTCAACATTTCCAACGATTTAGGACAGCAGAAAGCTTTATCAGACATAATTTAGACTTCCAGGTTATTATGTTTTACAAGATGGTTGTGGTAGTTAGCAGCTGGGCAGTAGAATTTGGCAATCAGAATACAGTAGTGGCTAATTCGTTTTTACACAGTACTCCTATTAGTTAAAAAAAAGGATATTTCTTTGGAAGTGACATTATGGCCCTGACATATGATTTTCGAATACAACTTTTTCTCAGAAACTGCCAGCATGGTATTGCCAGCATGCCAGGCTGGTGTCCAGAAGAAAATTTAAGAGCAGTGATAAAATGAAAGGGGAAAAATAGAAGCCCTTCTTGCAAACAGGAGTTTGTAATAGATATTCTGACACAATATGAATGATGAGGGATGGAAAATTCATAACGGTGTGTAGAAGTGCAACACGCACTCTGTGCGTAGAAGACCGCCCTATAACTCATAAGATAGTATGTGTCAAGTGAGTTATGAGAGTTGTTCCCTGGTGTATATTTTAAAAGAAACATTAGAAAGGAGATATAGCGTGGTTTACTATTTGAGAGCTAACTTCATAATTTTGTCCAAAACGTGTTTTTAAGGAAAAAATATGCTTTTCTTTTTTATATATATTGCAGGGCAGGTGGTGTATTTCTGCACTGCATGTGCAGGATCTGAACACAGGGAGTAAAGCCGTTCCCCTACCCAAAGGAGCAGGTCTCAGTGGGTTATTTCTGCTGTTGTGGTATCCAAAGTAGATTATGTCTAAGGAAGGCGAATTTCCCATTCTGACTCCCAGAAGGGGTTATCTCAAAATAAAACAAGCATTTTGCAGGCAGAAGCACTGATGCCAAAGGAAGACCTGTCAGCGTTCCTCCTGTATTTTGGTGGGAGTGCTATGGACCAGAGGGGTCTGCCCCGCTGGGGTCACCTTCTCCCCTCTCAGCACCTTGTGATCAAAGTGGAACCAGAGAGGAGAAAAGAGAATAACATCACCAATGTACCATCTCCCAGTAAGTTTGCTCGTGTGCCAAGCTTTGTAAAAACATTGGAAGTGTCCTGGACATGGAGGTGGCCCATCAGTGAGCAGCACTACCCTGTCTCTGGGCCAGGCACACTGGGCTCAGCTCTGTGCCATGACCCACGGCTCACTCACACTTCGTGGCAAAACACCACGTGGCATTTCAGCTGGTGGCTTTGATTTGCTTTTGTAGCCTGCCCTGTAAGGGAAAACCTGATTTTTCCCTATGCCTAACCTGGCTGCAAATGAAAGGCACTGAGACACCTACTCATGGGAGACATTTCAGCCTGCTCCTGCAGAAAAAGAGAGGGCTGGAAATTCTGACAAAAATCACAGCAGGCACTCAGCCCCTTCATATTTAATGTACAGAGCTCTCTACAACCCACTTCTCAGTGTCAAATGGTCACATCAGTCTGGCCATGCATGGACTCTGAGGTCTTTCTACCCCTTGTTTCTTTCTTTCTTTTTTTTTTTTTTTTCCTGGTACCACACTCAGAATTAATTATTTGACAATATATTCTGGCACTGTATTATTTCAACAACAGTGGAATGTAACAGTATGTAATTAGGAACCAGAATATAATAGTGCTATGAAGATGGTTTGGGCAATGAGATTTTTTTTTTTTTTTTAATTAAAATTTCATTGAGTTGAATGTGTCATGCTCTTGCCCTTTCCAGCATGTGGGCACCAGTGTCCATAAGGGAAGGGGAAGGCCCCTGGGGATGCTTGGTGGTGGAGCACTCTCCCAAAGCACTGTTCCTCCTGAATCGTGACAGCCTGCATGGGCACAACATACCTTAATGTCTCCATAAAGTGCCAATTTTACAGTGAAACTCCTTCTGCTTCTGCATTTTACTTGGTTGTGGTTTTTGGGGGGCGGCTGTGAAGTATTTGGGGTGGTAAGGAGCTCGTTGCATCACAGACCCGTCTATTTTCCATATTTTATCCTCGCGGACCCTATCTTTAAATGAAACGGCCTGCTCACTTCCACGGTAGCCAACCAGGTTCTTGTCTCTTTATTTGCTTGTTTTAATCATTTTGTCTCCATCTAGTCAAATAAACCTGTAAATTCAGTGTGTGCTCTGTGGGACCCTGTCCAAAACTATACTGTCTCCTTCCTGACAGGGCTGACAGAGAGTATAATCACTTGTATTGTCCAGAGTACTGTTTACATAAAGGAGCAATAAATACCTGTTGAAATTTTTACTGGAGGCCTCCCAGATGGATGGTTCATTTATTATTACAGACAGGGTTTCATTTACTTAGTTATTAAAAGAAGCAGGCCGCTACAGCCCATTTATAACTATATTAAAACTAAATGAAGCCATAAGTATTGGAGATGGGACCGAGCAAAATACATACAGTGCCCTTCCAGGAAATGGCTAGGAGAAGTATTTGAAAGGAAATGCTGAAAACTTTGGGGGTCCTGTTGTGTCTTTCACAAGCAGCAAGCTGCTGCTGGCTGGAGCTTGCTGGGGTGTAGGGAAGGTATAGATCCCATATGTTCCCATCCTGCTGCTCAGCACCTCTGCTGTGTCTCTGCCCGTCACCCATACGCCACCTGGAGAGACCAAACCAGCCCACTCACGCCCTCCCATAACCTTCATTTACATGGAAAGCTCTGGCTAGGGCCATCGAACAATCCTTTAATTTAGCCCAGAGCCAGAACATCATTGAACAAGGACAAAAAGAGTGAAGGTAGCCCATGGAAACTTTGCAGAGCTGGCACTGCACAGCTGGAGTGCTAGTGGCCGTGCCTTAGATGCTCAGGGAGCAGTTCGGTGCTGGGGGACACACTCTGGTCTCTGCTGTGCCCCCAGCTCCAGTCACAGCGGGGGACAGAGCTGCTCCATCAGCACCGGTCTGTGAAGCAAAGGCAGATGCAGCAGGTGAATACCCAAGGTCTCAGTTTGCCACAAGAGGTCCAGTGTGGCCGGCCACTAAAATAAAATAAAGGCTGTGCATGGTCTCTGTGGCACTTTTCTGGCACTGAGGACATTTCACCAGATAGACTCACCTCTGCTTTGAATAAAGGTAAATCAGTCGCTGGATGGGAAGCACAACATTGCATGGGAACTAGATCTTGATTTTATTGTATCCAAGCTTGACCAATAAAGGACAGTCCCAACACAGGAGGGCTGGTGTCCCGCAGTGGAAGAAATTACTGACCAGAAACAGCTGAGGTAGAAAATACTAGAAACAATGACCTGAGTAGAAGTTTGGAATTTTTAAATCAGAGCCTATTAGGTTATCACAAGACTGCATTTCCACAACCAGGAGAAAAAAAAAAAAAAAAAAAGCTTTGCCGCAAGCTAGCTCAGCTTCAGTGGTGAAATAAAAGTAGCAATTAGTACTGAAAGAGCAGGCTATGCAATAGAGACAAAATATAAAATAAATGTAACATGAAAGGGGAAAATAAGAATCAATCTAAAAGAGAAATTATAAAATACAGAATACAGATAAAAGGAGCGGAGGATACCAGAGGAAAGTTCAAAGATAATGGGATTAAAGACGTTCTTTAAGTGCATAAAGAACAACAGAAATAAGGAAATTCTAGCAATAGCCCCTTATCAGCTGGAAATATTGATGTTGTTAATAATAGTAGATTCAATGTATATTTTTTGTAAGAGAAAAAGCAAAGAAACCAATAGATAGGAAGTTGAATAGTGTCTAGATTTAATTTTTTTTAAAAATCACTTACCTCATAGACAAATATCCGTAAACCTGAGAGCTTCCAAGCTGCCTTGTAGCCATCAAAACCACTAGCTAGTAAAATCTGGGGGAGAGCTGCCTGTGATGCACCTTGGGATGTAGGGGAAACCCCAGGAGACAGTTCATGTCGTGCTGTAGGCCAAGGAGGAAAGTTTAAGGTTTCAGACAGCTTGCCTGGCACCTATCCCACACAAAGTTTTTGGGGAGGCCAAGTAGGGTTCCTTTAATTCCATGAAGGAACTGAGTGATAGAGCGTAATGATTGCCATTCGTTTTTTTAATTTCAAGGGAAAAAAAAAAAAAAAAAGTATGTTCTTATCAACCAAAGCTGATTTCATTCTGTGAGGAGCTGGCAACTTCAGCTGATAAAGTTACTAATGAAGCTGTAATAGACCTTTAAGGCTTTAAAAAGTACAGCATGCAATATCAATTAAATGTAAATTAAAGGAATCTTGGCTTTTAAGCCATTCCGAATGTCATGGCAATGAGGGATCCTGGCCCAAGGAGCATCTCTGGGAGCAGCTGAACAGGGATGAGTTGGAGATACAGCATTGTTAGCTATGACATAGAAGGAAATTACATTCACCAATGGTAAAATGTCTGGAGGATGGCTGAGCAAGAAGCAGTGAGGCTTGAACACGTTATCTAACAGTTTGAATAACTTAATAGTTCCGCCTCACTTAAAGGAAGGAGGCTTGAAGGAAACCAACCCAACTTTTTATATCCTGGAACAAGGAAAGTTCTTCTGTCTCCCCTGTTCTCAGTAGGGACTCTGTCCTGGGCAGCTGCAACTCTGAAAATGCTTCAGAGATGGAGGTGAGCAGGATGAGAAGCTTGTACCCAGCAGGATGCCCTGGCACAGAGAGATTGTGTGAGCCTCCAGTGTGCAGCGGGTAGCACAAGGACAAGGAGCTGCTGCTTTCCCCATCGCTTTGATGATACAAGACTTCTCATTTCAATGCAGCGGTACCTGACCAAACAAAGTTTGAGAACCTCTAACCTACACAGTCTCATTTCCCTTGCCCAACCAGCACGAGATGAATAAACACCACTGCAGCCTCAGTTATGAGCACTGCTAAATGAACGGTCAGCATTTTACAGATGACTGCAGTCATCCAAAAGGGAGCAAGAGAATAAAAATGTGTGGGATGATGATTCCAGCATGAGGACAGATGCTTATTATGCTGGGATTAGGCAGAAAGAGGCTATTCATAAGAAAATAATCACCAAGTGCAAAATCAGATACTGCACCTTCAGCGGGAAGACTTAGCAGCGGCAATTTTGTCTCAGACACATAAATTCCCAAAGATTTCTGCCACAACAGCTGACACACACGGCAGCAGCACAGTTCATGCACTCTTATTTCATTTCACATTTGAAATTAATATTTTGTAGATGGCAGCATCCAAAATTGCTAGGAAATCAGAGAGATAGAGTTAGCAAATAACTGCTAATCACACCCAGAGAGCCTGGAAGGAGCAGGGGCAAGGAGGCAAGAAATGGATTGGAAAATTGCGAGCGGCTCATTCAGAACTTTTATTCCCCAAATGTGTTTCCTCCCATCACACAGAGCATGATTAGACATAAAACTTCGGCAAGTCCTCAGAGTGATTGGGCTTCTTAGGCTGGTGCTTAGGCACAAGCCACTAAGTAGCTCATCATTTTTCCCTCTCCCTAAGTATATGTGCATTTTAACGTGGCTTCTTTGCTCGGGAAGTGGGCTCACAGTAGTTCTTCTCCTCACTTTTCAAAAGAATTTCTAATTTCTAAGGAAGTAGTTTGGACCCTCTGCCCAAGCACCATGCTGGTGAAGCTGCTGTGGGCCGTGTGGTTGTGAGACGCTTTCCTCCCACCCCACCAAGGAGATAGGAATTCCACTGTGTGATTCAACTCGATCTGTTTTCCTATTCTTTTCTTCAGTTTGATTTCTGGCTCTGCTTTCCATGCCAGCCCTTAGGAACCATCTACACTGGCAGTAATGGCACACACCATGAGTTTTTATGGAGTTCAGGAAGGAGCAGGTATCACGTCTAGGGTGTAACACCATGGTAAAGCATTTTCTCCCATCCCCTCCTTCCTGGGGACATCCCTGGGGGTGGAGGGATGAACCCAGCTTCGTGCAAGTTGCAGAAGCCTTATTTCAGCTTCTGCTCACAGGAGAGAGTAATGGCTGCATTACTCAGAGAGGACTACCTTGCATTTCTAATGAGACCGCCGGTGTAATGGGAATTTAGCAGAGCATTTAACCGGTTTAAATGGTTTTGGAGAGTGGTGTAGACCATCTTAGATGGATTCAAGCCAAGGACCGAAAACTTCTCCTTCAGAGCATCCATTTTTTATTGGAATTGCTAATTCTATTTCTATGGACTGGGTCGGCTTTTCAGGCATTTAAATTGTACGCTCTAGAATTAAATCTCACGTTGATATATATACTTCATTCCAGCATTAAGTACGTTAATATTTCACCAGCCAGATTTTACTGGCCTTCTTCCTCTGTTTTTAATTAGGCTTGACAGTATCCTATATAATCATGTTTTCCTACATGTTTCTGTGTAGTAGAACTTATACAAACTGTTTGTTGACGGGTTTTTACAATTTAAACATCATATATTCAAACTGAATTTCAGATGCTGCAAGCAGTGCTTGCAGAGGCCTTACAAACCTACTGGAAGCTCAATTACACCATTTATAAAACATCCTCTTGATCTAGTTGTTTACCTTAATACATAAGCTTTTGACTTTATTTTGTATAAAACAGGAATAAATATTACACTTTTCAAATAATATAAATGCATGAACTTTTTAAAAGTGAAACATTTGCATCAGCTATGACACTAAAGTGAAAATTAATTTTGGTAATCAGAATCCAATTAATCAGAAATTACTGCTGTATAAAAACAGCTACTCCTATATTTAGCATTAGTAAACAAGGCTATTTGAAATACCTCTTTTGGCTTTAGATAAGTAGCAAATATAACTACCCATCTGTTATGTTCAGGTAACCAAGGTAATCAATGCAACATTAGTTTCCCCTTTTATTTATTTATTTCTGTAGGGAAGGAAACCTGTTAATTTATTAGGAAGCCCCCAGACATATTTTTGCAACTATTTATCTTTTAGAAAACAAGCAAAGAGAGACAGAAAATGAAGGTACATTCGTCTTATTAGTGTGTAAGTCATACGACATATGTGAGTACTCCTAGCCAAAATAATCCCAGTAACATAAGAGCACAGTCTGGATAGGAAAGGTAAATCCCACCTGGCATTATCTCTTATTTTTCTGGGAACAAGAGTTTGAGGTCTTGCATAATGTGGAGCTTTCAGGAAAGTTTGGCTTCATCTTCCTACAACGTGAAGAAATACTTTTTCTTCTCTTTATATGGGTGCATCATTTGTGACTTTAAACAGCTGGAGCCAGTCTGAAAGCCTTCCAGCATACCGCTACTTAGAAGAATATCTATTTTCTTCCTGGGTTTCTCGTAATATCGAAACTAATGCCCAGTTCTTGAAAGGTCACTATGCATTTATTGGAAAGAAAACAAAATGTCAATGTTATGTATTAAAAAATAAGATAATTTGCCCCAAAGCGGTCTCATTGATCTGAAATGTTGTGGTGGTATAAACTTGAATGAGCAGTTACTTCTCCGATTTTCATATTTCATCACAGCTCTTTGCTTTGTGGGGTTCCTCTTTACTTAAAATCAAGGTATTTTTCCACTACCGAAATCCCTTTCCTACATAATGAGCAGAAATCACAAAAGTCCTTAATAAAGATGGTATTCTGACTGAGATGCTGCCTAGCATTAAAATGGAACAATATACTTGATCAGATTAACACATTCATGAGATCTTTCACAAATTGCAGAGATGGTGACTGCTGAATTTACTTAAATGACAATCACAACATTCACACATTTGTGCCCCAGGCTTGCAAAGCATTGGCATGTTCTCTCTTAAAGCATTAGTGTTAATGATTTAATTACTATTGATATTTTTCCCTTTCCCATCTCATTTTTTTTGTTCTAATTATCAGAATTGTCATGAAGAACCTGTCTAGCATAGTAGCTTAGTTTCCCCCCTCCTTTTTGTAACCTCTCTTGAAGCCTCTTCTCTTGCCCTTTGATTTGCAAGCCAAAAGGCAATCTCTCTAATCACTAAACAAAACCACCAAGGCATTTTCTGAGAGTTTTACACTTCAGTAAGTAATTTGCAAGGGGGAAGGAAAGACTTCTTCAGGCGAAGAAATGTGAAATGTATCAAGAGATCGATGTAAACCGCAAGGTGTGAGGCTTGCTGCTTCTTCTGTGGTCACCAGCAGATGTGGAGAGTGACTACCAGTGTCGTCACCCCACTGGTGTTGAATGAAATGGAATCAGACCCCAAACCCTTTTGCAAATCTTAGGCCTTGCAAACTGCACATTAGTTCCATCATTGCTACAAACCCAGAAAGAAAACAGATATTTTCATAAGTAGGACTTTGCTAGAAGGGTCATAACAGCATCGGGCTCCAGATGCTAAAAGTCACAGCTGATTCCCAAACTGTCTGATGAGGACCACCTCTGCCAGACATCGCACCATGAACATCTTCCGCAGCAACCCCTTCTCCTCCAGCTTGTTTGAACCCCGAAGTCTCTGACCTGTGCCCTGGCTCTACCCTCACACATGAAACTTTGATGTTACTTTGATGTTACTTCCAAGAGGGGAAACTAGATGTCTTCCTGCGGTCCCCTGGACCCCAGCTGGGTCTGAAGATAATCCTTGCTTAGGACTTGGCTTTCCAACAACAACAACAAATCGGGACAAAAGAAAGACAGACAAAACAGCGAATCTGCAAGTCTCAGCTTAACCCTATAATTTGAACATGCCCCTCTCCCCCATCCCAAACCCTGGGTAATTTTGACCAGGAATGTCTCCTGCCCCTTTGACAAGCTAGGATGAGCAGTGGGACCAGGTGCCCCCCCCCCCACAACAGCCTACTGGGTCAATGCAGTGAGCAGCCCCAGATCAAAGAGGTCAGGCTTTTTGAGAAGCTATGTAAGAGATCTAGACACGTGGTCACATTGAAATTGGCAGAAAATGGATATCGGTGCCCTCTAGAAGGCTTTCTGGCTATTTTCCACTAACTGTACGTAGCCCTTCATCCTCTCCTTTCCCACCAAGTGGCACAGCACCCCTGGCTTAAACTCTGTAATTGGTTACTGGAGAAAGAAACCAGCTGCCTTGCTGCGGCATTTTGCAATATCCCAAACTCATCCTCATTTCCTTTCATTATGACTCTACCTGTTACGTTCTTGGCAGATAAAGGAACAGATGCATTAATTAGAGAGCAGAGAGCGCTCCCGCCCGAGACTCCCTCCCCTCGCAACCTTCGTGACCTCGTGGAGATTTCACTAAAAAATATATAATTAGGTTCTGCAAAGTAACTTCCTGACCACTGGGATCCGTACGTGCTCTCTTCAAGTGCAGAAGCCCTACATGGTGTGTGCTTTTCAGAGATGATTCCAACACCACTCGATTTTTCTAGTTTTTGTTTATGAAGTTGTATTTACCTGTACTTCAGCATGTCAAAGCCAAGTTCACATCAAAAAAAAAAAAATCTTAAAGCCCATAGACGATGCCACTTGCTGGCCTGGATTTGACACATTCTGGAAAACTTGTTAGATAAAATAGCTATAGAGAGGCAGTGTTAAAGAGGCTATGTTTGCACATTAGCTTGTGAATGTTTGTCTGCCTGTCATTGCACTGGTTTGCCAGCATGCATAAAGAAATCTGGTCCTTGCAGGGGTTGATTTAAATGTGATCTGAAGTGCTCTGCTAACAAAGATGCACCAACTCTCATTCTTTGCTGAATCTTTGCCAAAGTGCTTTTCAGATAAAGCACAAATTAACATAACATCTCTTGCTAGCTTGAAGTATTTTCTTTCTCTCCTGTCCTTCCCCTTTCCTCAAGTGGGGTCTGCTGGTCCAGCTGTGGGCTTTTTATTTTAACCATCATCATTGTCATGGTGGAGGTGAGTTGTCAAGCTGTACCTCAAAAGCATTTGGACTCAAAATCAGTCTGGTCGTTTAGGATGTTTACTGCAAACAAGAATGCCTCTAAAACAAATACCTCCTCCTCCCCCAGGGTGGGCTCCAGCCTGGGCTTTGAAAGCTGCCCAGGCAGCCTTGCTCTCCAGGGCTGATGAGGGGTGAAGCTGGAGTCGCCAGTGACAGTGTGTCCTGCTCTGGGCACAGCTTTGTAGATCAGTGCTCAGGGTCTGACCTGGCAGTGAAAGCAGCCTGGGAGCCAGCTCAGGCACCGGCGTCATTCCTGTGTGGTAGGAAAACATGTCTTGTCTTTTCAAGATAGACCTCTACGTATGGCAAGCTCTCCTAACCTGACACATCCTTGTGACAAACACAGGGATCAGGAGGGCCTGATCCCACTCTAGGGAAAAACAAAAAAGCAAGCAAGCGAGCAAGCGTTTTATGGTGACCTGCTTTTTCCTATCGCCAGCATTTGGGGATTGTTTGTGCACTTACAGTAGTTCCAAGAGGGGCCACGAGCCCCAGGCAGGCAGTGCTTTTCTTGGAAAGCAATGCTTCTAAAATGAGAAACAGACAAGAAAAATAAAGGCAGGCTAAAACATACAAGCAGGGAAAGCTGGATAGGCCAGCACTGTGGTTTCTTGTTCCTTTTGTGTATGATCCCTGCATACATGTCTTGTGTCTTGCCTTAACTCCGCTTGCACTTCCACTCAACCTGGAGCCTTCAAAGCCTTATGGTACCAGCGAGCCACAGGCTCACAGTACACACTCTTTTATGTTGATACAAAAAGCCAGACAGTAATAAATACATAGAGCTACCTAGAATATTTCACTATAAGCTTTTGTTTTTCAACTTCTATATGGGAGAATAGCTAACCTGCTGAATCTTAAACAATGTACTGAAGTACCACATTTCTAGCAGGAATACAAGCACCTAAAATCAAGGAAGCATGGGCAGTGGCATCAGGAGCTCTCTGCTTTTCACACTATAAGCAGATCTCTCTCTGCTTAAATAACTATCCATGCAGTGTTCGCCACATTTAATTACATAATGCCAAATCTCAGATCTGTGCTTTCTATTTTCCAACACTATTTTTCTCAGGAATGCCCTAAACAGAAAAAAATGAGTATCTATATAATGTTGCTATTTTGAAAAGATCCCCTGTAAGCGTCAGGATCCAAACCCAGGGTAGATCTTACAGTGTTTATAGGAAACTTTTTCTATTTAAGCATCTACAAGATGAATCCTATGTCGCTGGTACCTGTACCACGTGCCAACTGCTCAGCAGTTCACGTTAGCTTGCCCTGTGGCTGCATCCATACAGTCACAAGAGTTTCTGCTGACTAAGGAGATGGTAGAGTGAGTTTTTTCCTGCCTGTGGACATATTTCCCAATAAAACCCAGGAGGGCCTTGCTGAAACATTGTCAGCTTGAAGGGTGTCCTATATACTTTTCATACTTGAGATGTCCGCATCACACCAAGATTTTGTTGAATTTGCACTGTTGGTTTTACAGAGGAAAAATCTCGGCGTAAGTAGAAGTAAACGTGGGGAAAAGCGAAACATGAGATTTTAAGAGGTGAGCGAGTAGGAGTTCCTTCTCTGCCCCCAGTTCTGTTCTCCTACACCTACGTCCTCCTGAAGGTGCTGCAGGGAAATAGGGGCACAGCTGTGACCGCAGCGACTGCACATATAGCTGCACATGGTGCCAACAGCTACTAATTTGGGGGAGGGCTCAGTGCTCGTTTAAGACCTGGCATGCCAGGCAGCCCATTTAAGATCCACGCTTTTCAGGCACGCTCTTGGAAGATCCAGGCACAAGAACGAGGAGGTGGTTTGAAATTACTACATATGTCTTCTTGATATATTTACACTCCGGGGACCACCCACATCACAGAATGTGTTTAAATTGTTCCCCAAGCTTTCTTCTGGAGTTGAGGCTAAATTACAGATTCCCTTTTCCCAGAACACAAGAAAAATTAGCAACTTTCTGAATGATTATTGTTATTACAGAGGCGTTTTTTTTAAATAGGTCCCGTTCTTGAAGACCTTTCAAGCAGTGGGGAAAATCTTTGCACCTCTTCAGCTCCTTTAACTGATGGTTACTTAACCTTAGCTTGTAAAAAAAAAATGCATGGAGGTAAAGACAAACTGCTTTTTTTTGAAAGACAGTTGAAACAAGTTGAGGAAAGGATATGGGAAGGGAAGATGAAATCCCCTTTTGAAAAGATGCATTATTTTCTATGACAGTGAACTCCTCGTGCATACTCTTGTGCACTGAGACAATATATTTTAGTTTTAATTGTTTCAGTCAATGTCATTTTTACATCAAACAGGCAATAAAGTAAAAATGGCCTTTGGGAAACATCAGTGAATCTTATTTTGTGCTGCAGTACTGCCAGTGTAAATATCTAGTTCTGTTTTGTAAGCTCAAAGCCAAATGGAGCAAAATTTTCCTTTCAGAGAGACTACTGACCTGTCAGCATCAAAAATATTATTTTTAGCATGCAAAAATTGTTTGTCAGTGATTGTAATAACAATAATCTTTGCAAAATCCATTATTACTCCAGTAAACATTTTCCCTTAGGCACTAACAGTAGGAAACAAATTAAGAAGTTAGTTGATAGCAAATGGATAAGAAAAAAATATAAAGACATTGTCACTTCTACAGAGTTCCTGGCATAAAATATATTTCTTTCTATTTTTTTTACAGTAGCTCAGAGATCTGAAACATTTTGGTAAATCATAATTATTAACTTATTCTGCTGCTTGCTTTCCAGAATGCTAGAAGATGACCTCAAGTTAAGCAGCGACGAAGAAGAGAACGACCAGGTAAGAACCAGACAACAACCATGTAACTTGTAGCATGTTTCACGTCGAGACAGAGCTACTGCAAATATTTTGCTAATGCTTTTTCAAAATATACATCAAGGTTATCAAAATACATGAAAGTACTGTAAATGGAGTAACAGATGTTCTTGCTCTGCGCCAGACTGCATGTGCTAACTGCTGTATTTGTGGGGAATGTTCTGCAGGGGTCTTGATTTATTACCTTGATGCAACCCAGAAGGTTTTTGTATCAGTCTCCTCCTGATTGGATTTTGTTTTGTTTTAAAGAGCAGCCAAGGAGGGGAGAAACAGGAATTCGGATTAAGACTTCAGGCCAAATCCTTCAAGCACGACCTGGGCCTGGGGGACCAGCCCCTGGGCTGTTGACCTGCCTAGAGCCTTGGATGGGCTCTTGGATCCCTTCATCACAGAGCCACTAGGGAATTTGCTTGGGCTTTAAAGACACCAAAATGCCTGCCTGGGAGCAGATTCTTCACCCAAGGTTTTCTATGGGCCAGGAGAGATCAGTTTTGTCAGCGTAGGGGTCTTCTCTCCTTGAAGCACTGCCACATTTTGTCCAAATTATTCTGTAATCACTGGAGTAGGGCTGGATCTTGGTTTTGGCATGGCTGGCTGAGTCCCTAGTTGCAAAGCTGTACTATCACAAGGTCTCTCTCAATATACTGGTGTAGATTTGGTGCGGGTGAGAGGGCAAGAGCCACTTCCTTTTCTCCTTGCATTAAAATGCATGTCCAGTGCCTTCACCGGAGCACGTGAGGGAGGCACTGCCCCTGGTTGCCTCGCAGGTGTCTCCAGACCAGGATATAACATGGCTTCAAATGTGATTATTTCAGTCAGGGGTAACTGGAGCTATTTAGACTTCTGAAATTCCGGGCCTTAGGCAAATAACTCTAGGTATGTAGGCCTGAAAATCTTCCAGGTTTTTTTTAACTCTCATTATTAGAAGTCTATATTTTACAATACATTCCAAGCAACAGGTAAGTCAAAGCCTTTTCATATTTATATTAAACCATTATTTCATCTATTTTGAGCAAGCTTCTTTGTGTTGAGAAGATTCAGCACATGAATTCAATTATTTACATATTTATACAATTTCCTTTTTGTTTAATGCATTTCATCCTGAAACACTTCACATTTAATTACTCTTCCTGCTTGTCTAGATAGTTTAAAATACATCACACAGACAGCATAGGGCAAAGTCCAGTGAGGATCAAGAAGGGATGTCTGAAGACTACCAAGGGCACGCAGCAACACGGTGGTGCTGGCAGGGGGGGACGGGGTGGTGGGGAAGGGGAGAGGCAACGATGGGGAGGCACAGCTTGTCCTTTGGGTAGGGTGCGAGGTAGGGTTCTTCTTCTAATGAAGAGCAGCATGGAGCTGGCAGAGCCCATGCTTGGGTAGCTCCTCACTATGTGTGCTTTGCCAGGTCTTCACTCAGTGACCAGAGCTTCAAGGTGCAGCTGGTCCACCCAGGGCTTTCTCCTCTGTGCTCCCACCCACAAGACCCCAGAGCCAAGGCAGCATTTGCCACCAGCGTGGCAAGCAGCAGAGCCGAGGTCCCATTGCTCAGCACCAGTCATCACGTCAGCAGCCTTCAGCAATTACCTTGTGGCAGTCCCCTCTCTCTAAAATGGACCAATCACATTTTTTTTTCAAACTTGGCTGTACAGATAAAAAGCTCCTGGGGGCACAGGCTGCCTCTGGCCATACAAAATGCTTTGCAGAACCTCACTTTAGACCTGCAAGTTTGCTTAAGGAGCAAACCTAAACGATTGTGCCTGTTGGCTAAACAAAAGACCATGTTTTCATCTACCTAACAGGAAATAGGCCCCAAAAAAGAATAACACAGACCCCCCCCCCCCCCCCACTGCCAAACACATTCACAGATTATTACATGGATACGTACCTAAATGTCAGAGGAAGAACCCATTTTTTTCACTTTTTAATTCTGAGGCTTTTTAATCTCAGATTGCTTCCTGAACTCAGGAGCAAGAAAGTAGGAAATCAAAGATGAAGGGATAGGAACAGTACATGAGTGATTCCCATACTCTCCTTACTGAATTAATTGGCATTTCAGCAATTGTACTCATTTAAGTAGTCCAGTTTCTTAAACAACTGAAGATGAGCTGTGCAAGAGCTGGGACGCTTTTCTTTTTTGCTACTTCCTATGTGGAGAATTTTGGGGGAAAAGATGTGGAAAACTCAGAAGGTGATTTTGTGCATGCATTTGAAATCACCAGGCAGAAATGGAAAGTTTCTGCAGCGGTGCAGATGGGGACAGGTGCCATAGCAGCCCTGTGGCCGGTACTTGGGCTGTGCCCGACCCACATTATGTGAGCAATGGGCGAGGGAGGCCAAATGCGAGACAGACGCCTGATTCAGAGCCTCGGGATCCCAAACGCTCCCTCCGTGCCAGCAATTAAGGTAGCAAGATTCACAGACCCAGGAGAGGCAAAAGAGGCTGGGTTTGAGCTGAGCGTGTGTGTGCCCACAGTAATTACATTATCCACACATATTAGTCTCTTAATTTTAATTACATAAATGTATTTTTCCTCTTTAATGAGCATAGTTTATCCATTTAAACTGATCGTTTTAATTTTACAGGCAGTGATCTTAGGATCTAATATGCAGAGGGAAAATTTCCTGTTGGCATATTTTACATCACACAGATTGAAGAAAATATATTTTTTAATCCCCAATCAATATCTGAAGAGCAAGCAATTAACAGATACCAAGGTAGTTAACATAAATCTGCAAGTTAAAGAGCCAATTCATTTTGATTTATAACACATAAGGTAATAATTTCATCATCATCTCTCCCAGAAAGCATCTGAAGCTTTGTAGCATGAAGATGTCAAAATTGTACTTAAGATTGTTCAGAGTACTGAATTGTAGTGGTTATTGCCTTTTGGTTCCTTGAAGTGTGGCACAGCACATGAAACTGCCCCCATTATAATACCCTGCTCTTCTCTGTAGAGGTCACTGGATAACTTAAATCAGTCTTGGGTGAAATATTGAAAGGAGATTGTCAATTGTAACATGAACAATTCTCTTTTTTCCCCCTACTTGTCCTTTTACAATATGAAAATTTTGCAATAGCAAGTAGTTCCTTTAAGGGGAAAAAGATCCCTGGATCCATTTGTGTAATTCATGTCAATCAATAGACAAAAAAATTAACTGACTGGTACACATACATGGAATAATAATCTAACATATTTTTGCAGCCCGAGTCTGCTTCCTTGCATGCATTTTTTCTGTGCAGGATCAGGTTGGTTGCCACTGAAGTTTTGTGGCTGTGAAAATTTATTACCCACAGAGTCAATCTGCGTTCTGGCTGCCAAGTCTGAATAAATAGAGTCATTGTGCTTGTCTGGAATATGTAACCAAAGTTCATCCAGTCAGCTTGACTTTCACATCCCATGAGATTCATAAAAGCCAACACCCTGGTATGTGCTCTTGATTCCTGCCAAAATTTTGTAAAATTGTATAAACAGAAGTTGAAGAAGCAATCAGAACACCCTCCCAGGGACGCAGCTCCAAACTCAAGCCCCTGCTGCATCTCAAAAGGCAAGACAGAGCCTTAGTCCTTCTTCTTCATTTTTTAATATCCCATGGCTGCAGCAGGTAAAGATGGGGGCTGAATACCCCCACAGCACATAAGGCACAGGGTTTTGCTCGCACCCTGCATAAAAGAAAGAGAGAAGGCAACGTCTGCCAGGGAGCTGCTGCCCTCCTGCTGAAGGGACAGGGAGGGGGACAGGCATCCCTGCAGGACCTCAGGCAGCCTGAGCTCACCCGTCCCCTCTGCAGGGTGGCCAGAGCCAACTGTGGGGGACCTCAAGGGAAAAGCAGCCTCAAGGAAGTTCACAAGGAACCACTTTGGTGCAGTGAAATAAAAGTCTCAGGAGCATGTTCTAACCCACAGCCCTGGAGAACAAGGCAGCCCACCCAACCCTGGGGGCTCCCAGGGCTGCTCCCCACCCGTCACAGCCTGGGAACAGCCAGGGCGGGCTGCTGCTCCAGGGGGCACATCCTAGCTCCTCTACTGCTCCAGTAGTGGCCGAAATGGAGATCTCAATACTTATTCAAGTTGTACCCACAGCTCCAGTGGGGACATCCATGCTTGTGCTTCCTCCCCATCACATATGTGCTGAGGGATGCCAGGGCTCAGCGTGGGAAGTGCACGTTTCTGGCACGGCTGTCTGTCAGGCAAATCCACTCTGCTGATGCAACAGGGCAAAAGTCCATCCCCATGGTCAGTGGCAGTCAGCATGGCCCTGTTCCTATATAAGTAGCATTGGGAAATGACTTTTTAAGTCCTAAATTTGTGCTTCAATGGTAGCCAGAAACAAGTGAGAAGAATGTATTTAAGGACAATCTCTTTAATCAGGTGCAGGACTTTTCCTTCAAATTTCTGGATATGGACCAACAATCAACAAAAAGTTACAAATTACCCTGAAACAGTCAGGCATACACCTTCTTCCAGAAGGACTAATTTTTAGCAGAGTCCAGATAAGCACTTCTTCTGCATATGAAATCTAATATTCCATCTAATGTGCAGGAATCTGCAATGAATTCTGAAAGAAATTAAAAAAGAGGCAAAGTGGCTGCAAGCTTTCTTTCCATCAGACCTCCCCTGTTACGACAGCTCTTTCTGATGTCAAAGATCAGCCAAGCGAAGAGCAGAGCCAGGTACATCCAGAGAGAGCAGCTAGATTAGGCAAATTATAGGATGCCATTGCATAGCCCTGTTCATCATTAGAACTATTTTTAGTCAGTGCTAATTGCATGCACATATGCCGTGTCCAAATATTTTAACCACATTAAGTCATTTTAGTGTTGTGCTCCCTTTTATTCACCCCTTCATCGGTGCAATACTTGATGCTTGATCAGAAGTGAAAATGAGCAAAAAAAAAAAAAAAGAGATCAGAACACTCAGCCCTGGGAAGAAAAAAAAAAAAGAGGAAGAAAAAAAAAGCATGGAACCCGTACCTTTGCTGCAAACGAACTTGACTTTAAAAAGTAGACTGATAAACTTGAAGAAAAATCTTTCCGATGAGAAGATTCTCACTCCACTGAGCCAGGGAAACTTACTTCATGAAGTCTGCCCACGTGCGAGTCTGACTGCAACCGAAACTACACAAAGCAGAGATAAGCAAAAATGGAAAAATTAAGTTTTGGGTTGAGGAATGGCTGGAACCTCAGGTGCTTTTGTACTTAATCCAAATGGCTTGCTCAGCCCTCTGTCACTACAATGTGAGTGCATTTTCAGACCAGAGGAATAGCCTTTGTAACAGCCTTACTTAACTCAGATAAGTCCATTATTTCCTCTGTATTAGAGAGGCAATCCTTTTGGTATCCAACATAACTAAAATCCAGAGCAAGATTTAAGCCAGCTGAGCCAAGCTTTTTTGTGGTTTGCCAGCTCTGATTTTAAAATCTCTGTGACATCTAAATTTGCACTTCCACTAGGCATGACAAGAAGACCAAGATTGCCTCACTGAAACTGTCAGATGAAACAAAATCAGAGCTCAGTCTTGTCCTGCCAAACTTGGCTCACATCACTGCCTATCTTACAATATCAGATTCAATGTCTGTCATGCACTGGCAGGCAAGATCAAGCTCTAAATTTGAACACCACCACCATAAATGACAGTGAAAAAGGTTAGAGATCAGCTTGACTCTTGGGAGTATGCAAAATCTGGGGAAATTCAAACACAACACTCTGATCTCCATGCACACCTCTAAAATTAGACTAGAAAATAAGTTTAAAATACAAGGGCATCTTCCTTGTCTCTTCATGGTGATGCTGTGACTAAGTTATAGCTCTAGTAAATCCTGTAGGTCTGCCATTTTCTGCTGGTATCGCCCTTTCCAAGGCAACACTTCCTCAATGCCTTATGTGTCTTCCTTTACCCTGTCTTCTTGAAATCTCTGGTTTGCTTTTTCATGTGGTGATCTAGAGTTCCTCTGTGAACATCTGCCACGATGGCAATGGGAACATGTCCTGATGCAATTAATTCGGCAGTGCCTGCTGATTTGGGGCATAAGGAGGGATTATCCCCTATGTCTCCAGGCTTGTTTTCCCTTGTCCTTGCATAAGCATTTGCAAAAACTCAGTTAATTAGTTTTACCATCTTGCAGTTCCTGCCGCCGCAGAAAGAGCCCTTGCTGGAGTCAGCCACCACCTCTGAGCCCGCTCCCCTCACAAGAGTGGCCATAAACCTCTGTTTGCCTTCAGGAAAATTCACTGCAGCGTGCCTGCAGGAGGACAGTTAAATAACCAACAGCCATGGATAATTTAGAGCACAAATTAAGGTTGTTTGTAATACCACTGCTATTACAGGCTGTAACAGGAGAACATACCCCTGACACATTCAGGATCTCACAGGGCATGTACTTACTTAACCCACCCCATGGTTTCTCTGTTGCTGTACCTGTCTGTCCCACTCGGCTTGTGAGCTTTTAGTACCAGCCCAGCTTTGGGGAATCATCAGCACCAGCACAAGGGAAGCAGAAAGGAGAGCAATGAGGAACAGCTCCGGCCACAGCCATGCCGTCTTCACTCCCCTTGGGCGTTCAGCTCCGGATGGGGTGCTGCTAGCAGGTGGGGTGGTTTCGCCCAGCTGGGCAGCTGAATTCCGCCACAACCACTCTCTCATTCCACCTCCTGAAAGGAAAAAGGGGAAGAAAATACGATGGAAAAGACTCAAGGGTTGAGATAAGGACAGGGAGATCACTCAGCAATTACTATCATGGGCAAAACAGACTCAGCATAGAGAGATTAATATAATATAACTAAATGCAAACTAAAAACACCTTCCCCCCATTCACCCTCTTCTACCTCCTCCCCCCAAGCAGCACAGGGGAACGGGGAATGGGGGCTGCAGTCAGTCCCTAACACTTCACCTCCACCGCTCCCTCACGGTCCCTCTCTGCCCCTGCTCCCCGTGGGGTCCCTCCCACAGGATGCCGTCCTGCCCGAACTGAGCCTGCGGGGGCTGCCCACTGGCAGCAGCTCTTCAAGCACTGCTCCCACACGGCTCCGTACCACGGGGTCCATCCCCCAGGAGCAAACTGCTCCAGCACGGGTCCCCCACGGGTGGGCGGCAGCTCCCCCCAGACCCCCTGCTCCTGCGTGGGCTCCTCTCCACGGGCTGCAGCTCCGGCCCGGGGCCTGCTCCTGCGGGGGCTCTCCATGGGCCGCAGCCTCCTCCAGGCCACATCCACCTGCTCCACCGGGGGCTCCTCCACGGGCTGCAGCGTGGAGATCTGCTCCGTGTGGGACCCGTGGGCTGCAGGGGGACAGCCTGCTCCACCAGGGGCCTCTCCACAGGCCGCAGGGGAACTGCTGCTGCGTGCCTGGAGCACCTCCTGCCCTCCTGCTGCACTGAACTTAGGGGCTGCAGGGCTGCTTCTCTCACATTTCTCAGCTTTTTTTTCCTTTCCTAAACCTGCTCTCACAGAGGTCCAACCAGTGTCACTCCCTGGCTCAGCTCTGGCCAGGGTCCCTTTTGAAGCCAGCCTCAGCTGGCTCTGATCTGACATGGGCTCTGCTCACAGAGGCCACCTCTGCAGCTTCCCATTACCAAAACCTTGCCATATAAACCCAATACAGCAGGATGTCTCATCAGCATGAGGAGCTGTGGGAAGGAGATGTGAAGCATGGGGATGGGTGACAGCAGAAGCAGAGGCAGCTGAGAACATGTCAGAAAATAAAAGGATCATGAAAAGAGAAAGGGGTTAAGGGAATAAAAAAGAACTGAATGAAGAAAAGAAAATGAAATAAAATGTCATTATAAGAGGGGCAGCAGCAGCATTAGACGTGATGAAAAAAATAAGGAAAATGAGCCATCATCCCATCCATCAAAACTAGTATTTAAATAAAAGGGACTGGAGAACCATTGCTACAATTCCTCCTGCAACTAGGATAAAATCTTGCTCCTCTGAAGGCCATAGGAGTTTAGCTACTGATTTCAATCATCTTAGGATGCTATTCCCTGTTTTCTTTTTTCCTTTTTTTCCTTTTTTTTTTTTTTTCGTAGCACAATCCAAGCACTGCCAATTGGGTAGTAACAAATGCTTCATAGACAGTTGACATAGCACCTCACCGGGCAGAGTTACTGCTATATATGGAACTTAGGCTGGTATTCCCCCCCATTTTCACATACATGGGCTTTTGGAAAAAAAAAAAAAATCTCATTTAATACTGACCTCTCAGACTCCCCAGTAAATCCTGTAAAGCCTGTGGCATAACACTGACATTTTTCCTGAGGTATCCCGAGTGTTAACAGTACTTCAGCAACAGGGCCTGTTCCTAGATAAGAAGACTACTTTGGAGACAATGGAAGTTTTCCAAGGTAACTACTGCTTTGCTTGCAGTGACTGAGACCTTCCTCCAGAATTGTTGAAAATTAACCATTTTATTAATGTAAAGTATCAAGGACTTTCCAAGTACCAATGTAAAGCACAAACGACCTTCTCCTTGTCTCCACTGAAAAAGATTAAAGTTAACTCCTCTGTCTTGAAACCCTGTGCGCTTTTAAGAGGCAGCATTCAGGAGAAATCTGAACAGATGCAGGGCAGAAGACTCAACATTCACAGATTTATAAAATTCTCTGAATTGTTAATACCCATGCTGCTTTTACAGTAATTTGGAGATCCAAATCACTTAACAAGTATTAACTACTTAATGCAATGCTCCTGAGAGGTATTTAGGTACAGTTAAGCAAGAATTATTATCTTCGTAGAATTGACAGGGAGACAGAGGCTGAGATGTGGCTCGTTTGAAACCACATGGCAAGTCAGCTGCAAAGCCTGGATTAGCACTTGGGTCTTTCGATCCCAGGTGCCATGTTCAAGTCACTAGATTGTGCTGCCCCTGAAGATTAATAAGGATTAATGGGCAAAGCAGAGGAGAAAGAACAATGTACGCCAAAAAATATAATAATAAAACCCCAGGGTGAAAAATGAATACAGAGGTGTTGAAAGGCCTGGAGAAATCATGAAATCCAGAAAGGGTTTTAAGGTTTCTTAAAAGATGTGGCTCTGATGATGACCAACTCCAAAAGGGGAAAGAAGGGAGACCCTTCTAAGTCTTACAGCCTGTAAATCCTAAATAATTATCAACCAGACAGTGAAACTCACATTCACAGACTTACATTGCAAATTTACAGAGAAACACTCACGCTACAGTTAACAAGTGCTTTTAAATCCCTTAGAAATCCACACTGAAAAGTGATCCTCAAAACAAAACCCGTAGGAACACTGTGGAGTCCACAGTATTTCATTGAGATGAGGCACATTAAAAATTACTTAGGATAAACTGCCTGAACTGGACTCCTCAGGCAGCTCCTCTGGCCACGAGGATGCAGAGGCGTTAAGCATGGCAAGTCTATGGATCTGAAGGGGTTTTGTTGCCTCTGTGTGGAGTCCTGGTGGGAATGTCATTGCGGCAGGGTGCAGCTCTGCACTCCTCAAAGAGAATGCTGAAAGCTGATGAGAGTTTCAAAAGAATGGAGAAGGATGCCTAACATGTTTGGAAAGTGTGCCTTGGAGTGAAAGCTGTCTGCACAGAGAATTCATAGAACCATAGAATGACTTGGGTTGTAAAGGTCCTTAAAGATCACCCTGTTCCAACCCCCTGCCATGGGCAGGGACACCTCCCACCACACCAGGCTGTCCAAAGCCCCACCCAGCCTGGCCTTGAACACCTCCAGGGATGGGGCATCCGTAGCTTCTCTGGGCAACCTGTGCCAGTGCTTCACTATCCTCATAATAAGGAATTTCCTCCTTATATCTAATCTAAACCACTCTCTTTCAGTTTAAAGCCATTACCCCTTGTCCTGTCACTGCACTCCCTGACAAAGAGTCCCTCCCCAGCTTTCCTGTAGGCCCCCTTTAGGTACTGGAAGGCTGCTGTAAGATCTCCCTGGAGCCTTCCCTTCTCCAGGCTGAACAGCCCCATCTCACAGACAAAGGTATAGCATCCAATGCAAGAAGGTGCTTATAAACAAAGCTGGGCTAAACTCAAATCTTAATACGAGAGTGAAGAACCTTGTGAGTGGTTGGATCAAAGTGGATTCACACTAAAACAATTATCGAGGATTTTGCCCTAGGTCCACAACAGCTCCCAGATCTGAAGTAGAAAAAAGCTCTGGAGAGACCCATGGTTCAAATTATGGTAAGCAATCAGGTTATGCCATTCACAAAACTTCTCAATGGCTTCACTAACTTAGGAATAAAATGCATTTAAGTTAAAAACAAATGAAACATTAAGAAATTAAAATAGAATCAATGTGGAAGACATACGAAGAGTGACACATGAAAGAAGTATGAAAGTGTTTGTTCTGGCCTGGTTGCCAAAAGGCAGAATACAGGAATTACATCTTTCCTTAACACTAGCTTGGAAGTTAATCTGCAGTTCACTGGCTGCAGTCTGATACACAGCAACATCCATTGGAGCAATGTGGATGGCTGTTAGTAAGGGAGATACTCACTGAGAGCACAAATGGCTTGCTGCAGAGTCTTTCCAGGGGAAAGTCTGTGACCCAAGGAAGACAACCCAGATGCTCTGGAAGCAATGCAATTTATTATCATGCATGGACAGTTAGTATTGCTACACTGTGACAGAAGAAATAGTTCAAATTCTCACCTTATGTACACCTGCACCACCTCAGTGAAATCTCTACTGTACTGATATAACTCCACACAACTGCCAATAACTGAGCCCTCTCATTATAACAGTGGTTACTCCACAGGACAAGAAAAAATGGAAGACAAAATGTCTGAGTTTGCCATTGGTCAGTTTATTGGCTTTTATTTGCCAAATCATGCCCTGGGCAATGTAAAAGAAAATGCATCCATGATCAGCCTGCAGTGTGTCCAAGACACTCTTCCAAGTCCAGCAGAACGTTCTTCATTAGTTGTCATTTGCTTCTTTTCCAAAAATGACTGTAAACCCAGCAGTTTATGAATTCTGTTCCAACTAATTTTAGAAATAAAATAAAATAAAATAAAATAAAATAAAATAAAATAAAACAAAACAAAACAAAACAAAACAAAACAAAATAAATAAAATAAAATAAAACAAAACAAAACAAAACAAAATTAAAATAAAATAAAATAAAATAAAATAAAATAAAATAAAATAAAATAAAATAAAATAAAATAAAATAAAATAAAAATCTGGAGACCACTCTTAACACTCCTGGATCTCCAGCTCAAGCTGTGTATTCAACCCATTCTGTTCACTGCTCAGTCCCAATTACAATGCACTAGCTCGCTGCTCAGCCCCAATTACTATGAAAGTATTTAACTTCCTCTTTGATTTCTCTTCAACAACAGCTTGCAACTTGTGACACTTTGAGTAATTTTGGTAGCTCATTTAACACACACACTGAAACCTGAATATCTGCTGATTATGTTCCCAAGCTCCGGCTCACTGCAATAAAAGATGGAGAGAGGACATGCAATCTCTGGAGATTGAGAACCTGAACATGATTACTGCTGCCTGAAAACTTGCTTTGTTTCAGTAGTCTTAGGGTACAGCGAGGATCTTTCATGAATGATTAATGAACTATAGGCAGATCAATGAAACTCTGCCCTAAATGTATCTATAACCAATTCAGGTGTGGGACGAAGAAGTCTAACCAGCCGGTATCCTGTAATTTACAACTCTTGATGTACTGAAACGGAGTAATCCATCAAATGTACTGTGGCTACTTTCTCAAGCCCAAGTACCTGAGCCACCTAAGTGATTTTTTTTTCCTCCTCTGCTTCCTACTCAGAGTTAAAGTTATTATGTTGTGGGTTGGCCTCCAATATCCTTGTTCATACTGAGGAGACCCTCCCTCCATGAGTAAGCCCACTGATTCCAGGAACTGAAATTTTAGGATTATACTCATTACTGATAAACACATCAGAGTCTAGCACAATCGCTTATCAGGAGAATCGCTTATCAAGAGCACTTTTTAGTGGTAATTCTTGGAGCTCTTTAAATTCTGTCAGCAGCATTGAACTTTGAAAATTATTTCTTATCCCTAATTTCTGTAGCCAGCATAGTCACTTACTTCCAGGAATAATAAAGAATGCATAGCATATTCTCATTTTCTTTCTTGATGGATGGTGAGCTGGCCTCAGTAATGTTCTTAATGATGTAAAATAAAATGCAAATTAAATATCACAATCAAAAGGAAGCTATTCAAAAATAGCAGTGCAGGCAGGACACAATACTAAGTACCACCCTTTTGCTTACATTGTTACAAAGATAATGCCAGCGTATTAGAAACATAATAAATCAGAGAAAGCCATTTCTATAACAAGAGTTTTTCTATGGGTCATGACCCTCCATGGGGATTCATGAACGAGCTTAAATGGGGTCACAATAAAACTGTTAGCAAGAACCAAGGGCAGATATTTCTCCCTAAGCTGAGCAGCCAAGTTCTCTAGCAGGGGAACAAGAGAGCAGACTGTAATTAGTGGCCGCAAGTATTTATACTTGCTACAGAACTGCTAACTACTTTTAATTACAACAGCTCACTTTCTCCAGGAGAGGGGAGCAATATAGGCTAGAATTAAAATTGCCAGATAGTTGCTAACTGCCTTTCATTGCAGGTAACAGATCTGCTTCTCCAGGGAGGAAGGGTAAACTTGCAACTGAATCGCATTCCCCCATCACTCAGAAATGGAGCCATTACCAACTCAAAGGGTCACACAAATACGCAGTCAGACATGGCTGTATTTTCAAACAGTGTGAGTAAGAAATCAGTAGTCTCATCTGTAGAATGTGACACCTCCAGGCAAGGAGTGAGTTGCAACCTGCATTGCATCCTGGTGAAGAAAGACGCTTATTAAAGGACTTAATATGAGAAGCTAATTGAAAAAATAGAATGATGTCACTGAAAAATACTTGTACATTTCTCCCTGCTGCCCTGGCTGTCATCTGAACCCACTTGCTGGCCCAGAAAGGATCACCTTTTCAAGGCTGTCAGCGGCTGGATGTACCAGCTTGGAATCTGAAGATTGGCACTTGAGGCTGCAGTCCAGCCCCACATGGCCTGGCTCAGTTTAGCACTCCAAACAAATCGAGACAAATCCTCTCCTTTTCCCTCCTGAGAGCTGCTTCCGCCTAGACTGGAAGATGAAGTACACAGTTCTTCTCCCTCTCTCAAAATTAGGGATTTTAGGGAAATACAAGAGTGGTAGGCACTCCACATCCCCATGTCAAGGAGCTTTTAGGACCATCAAAGTCCATGTGTGCTTTCTTGAGGTCTCTGCAAGGTCCCTGAGGAGTGTGGCTACAAAACAGAAGTCTCTTTCTTGCTCCTGCAGCCACCACAAACCTTGCTCAGGTTGAGTTCTGCATCTCCCCAGAAAGAAGTAAAAGACGTCAGGTGAAAACAAACTCACTGGCAGATTTGCCCTTTTCTTGCTGCCCCCTCAGTCCTGTCCCCATTCTCACACCGCACCCTGCACTGCCTCCCTCCCCCTGGGGAAGCAGCTCAGAAAAGGCATGCAGGTTACAAATGACCTGGGAAAATAAAATAGATAGATAGATAGATAGATAGATAGATAGATAGATAGATAGATAGATAGATAGATAGATAGATAAGGAAGAGTGCTACTTTCCAGCTGGATCAGTTTTCTAACCTGCTTCATTGCACAGCCACCTGTGGTGGTCTAAGCCAAGAGTAGGAAACACTAAAAGTGGCTTAAACAGCACTGCCACGTAGTGGCTGCCTGTGAGGGAAAGATGTGAGAGAAGGAGTGGTGACTTGCGTGATGTCTATGTTATTTGGTCGTGGGGAAGGGCTCTGATAGTGCCAGGAGGCTCCAGAGCCTTGTAGGCAAAGGCATAACACAGTGCAGAGGTCAGTGTTGGGAGCCGGGCAATTTGAGACCCACGATGGTCAAAGGATCCTGCTAGTGAGAGTAATTAGATATGGGAGGAGATGGGCTCACATTGGTCTGGGTCATTTAAGAAGAAATTAAGTCATAAGACATTCTTAAACCCAAGGTTTGGGTCTCTCCTGTGTTTTTGTGCAAGAAGTGGGATGAAATTGTCATAGCAAGTCCCCCCTCAAAGGTGAGAACAAACAAGGTCCCAGCCTGCTAAAATGAAGGGCAGGTGCTCCCCTTAAAACCTGTCCTGTACCCAGTGTCCTGGTGGACCCAGACAGGGTTGTACCCAAAGAGTATGCAAGTAGAATGAGCTATTGGAGACAATAAAAGACCAAGATCCCCATATTATTTTCCTAACGCTAAAACTAGCAGGTTCATGCCATGGGCACATTCCCACTGAGCTGGTGGGACCTTTCCAGCTCTTCCTGTGGGCTCTCCGCCCACCACAAAAAGTGAAAGCTAAGGGAAAACCCTCCTGCAAGCCGTGCTGCCAGCAGGGGATGTGGCATAGCCCTTATCTCCAGACAACCTGGCATGGGACACACAGCAAACCACTCCTCCCCGGGTAAGCCAGGAGACATAATTATTCCTGAAATTACCTGCTTCCAAAATCATGCAGAAACCCTTCCCAAAGCACTTCTGCACTCCTGTCAGATCTGCACAGATCCATTCAGGGGATCTTTTTACCCCTGTCTGTGAAATGCTCCAGTCAATGCAACTGCAAGAGAGGTTTTATCCAGCGTTTCTTTGCAGCCTAGCCAGGAGGGCTGCTTTCATGCTCTCTGGTGCTGACCAGGGTGCCAGGATGCACGTTCAGGGGTGAGGATGCAGCCCCCTGCAGCCTGAGGAGCCAGAGAGATCGGTTGTGAGACATGCTTGCTGGTGGCTGCAAAGAGAAAACCTACATTTAATTTTCTGCCCCTTGACTGTCTGTGCTGCGTGGCTTTGTGTCCCTTCTGTGCCAGGCGAGGCACAGCCCGGACAGGGATGAGTGGGAAGGAGCCACTCTGGGCAGCTGCAAGCAGAACTGGGGCTTTAAAGAAGATTTTCAGAACATTATGGATTTCATCTTTGCTTAGCAGCTACTTACTGTGCTGAAGTCATGAATCACCCTGCTTGAAGTGATTCAAGGAGGGGAAAGAATAATAATAATAAAGTGGCAAACCAGCTCAGGGATAGGCTTGGGAGTCCTATTAAACTTGAGAGGCTACGATTTCTATTCCCAGGACTGCTGGCTAACACAAGAACGAGCACCATGCCTCCCCACCCCATCCAAAAGAGTTGTGCTAGGCAAAAACTGAGGAGCAAACCAGCAACAGGTCAATCCTGTGCTGCGTAGCCCAGAGTTGCCAGCAGATTAACATGGCAGCGCTCATGAAAAGTCTGCGGCAGCTCTGGCAAGCTTTGCAAAATCTATAATTATAGCTACAGGCTTCGTCGCACAAGGAACCAAATATGTGATGTTTGTTTCTGTGGAAGAATGGGAGGAGACTGATGGTAAAGGAGAGGGAGTGGGAGTGCGGAAGCGGGAGAGGGGAAGGAAGAGAGCTGAGCCCTGCAGAGTTTTCAGAGACCTGCAGAAAACCGTCTAAATAGAGTAGTTCAGACCTCAAATACTGCGCTGTGCTTTGACAATCTCCTGGTTTATGGCGTACTTAACAAAGTGTTCTTACATTTACCGGGCTGGAATGTCCATTTTGCTGTAGACTCTCTGCTACTTTGCTAGTACTTTAAAATTTGGACACGTGACAAAAATGTGTGTAACGCATTTTTTAAAGTGTTGATTGTACTCGTAATTTTAAAGTCAGAATATAAAATAAACATCTCTGCCCTTTCTTCCAGCAGGCAGCACAGAGATCTGCTCTCCGCGTTCTGTCTGACAGGTACATTTTGTCATTTTTATGAACTATAAATTGCTTTATGAAACGTTGAGCCCTATTTATTGTGGCATATAACTCATAATCGGATTTTGTCCCCAAAGTATCTGCGAACTGGGATGTTAAACATTTTGCATGCTTGGATTTGTCATGCATGTGTAGAGTTTATTACTGCAAAAATCACAGTCTTGTTGTATTTCATACAGAGTATGCAGAATCCCTTGTTGTGATACCAAACGAGAGATAAGAAACTTACTGGAGAAGGCATGAATGATGCAGTAAATTCTCAGCTTTAGAGTTTGCTGAGATATATCTAAGCTCATTTTTCAGCAATAAGTACTTCATTTATTTTGAGATGTTCTCTTTTGACTTTTTCCAAATTCTTTCCCTGGGAATTGCTCCTCTTGTGATGAGATACTCCGTACATTTCAGGCACAAAAACAATGCCTTTTTTTACCCCTTAAGTTGTGAGGGATCAGTATTTTAGAGGAATTTAATTCATTTTTTTTACTTCTTCTGGAACTGCAGCAGTGCTTCAGGCAGATAAGAAAGGGACCAAATCCTTAGCCAGCTTTCAGGTTTTACTCAGCTCTTTTTCAAGCGAATTTCCATCAACTTCAATGGGAAACTGGCCTGAGCAAGGAATTCAGGATTCGGGCCATAGTAAATGTTATAGTTGGGCCGTAATCTGCACAGGTATTTACCTTAAATGACTTTTATGAAAGAGGATTGATTGAAATATAAGGTAGCTTTCTAAGACGGTCCTGATTTCTTTTCCAGTTTTGGGAACAGGGGGGAGGGAAGGGGAAGGAGAGACTGTACGTTTTAGTGCCTGTGAAAAAGAACCAGCAGATTTACATTTATCCACAAATGAGGTACTGTGTCATGCAGGCTGACACAGAGTAAATTTCCCCCTGCCTTGCTGGCAGCCCCCTGCGCTCCGCCTGGCCCCCCGCCCCCCGCCTCCCTGGGAATAAGCAGTAATTGACTCTCGAAGCCAGCTCAGGCCAGGATTTCTCCAGAGCAGAGCCTGTCACTTAGGCTGAATTATATCTTGTGCACGGATGAATAACATTTCTCTCTGGTCTGAGGCTAAGACTGCCAAAATTATCAACCTTCCCCCCCCCCCCCACCTCTGCCAAGTTTACAAACACCATTTTGTTTAGGATTTCTTTTGCCCCCCTTAAGGAAAAAAAACAAAAAACAGACTGAAACATATGGGATGCGGGTGAAATCACTGGCTGGGTTGTAGAGCACACGAGTATTTGCTGTAATGGGGACAAATGCAAAAAGAAAGAGGAGTCAGGGCAGCATCGTGTCCGTCTCTCTGGAGGTGTGCAAGCTCAGCCACCAGGCCAAGCAGCTTTCACACGTGGTGGGGCAATGCTGTGACAGTGTGGGGAGGCATTTCTCAGCATCCTTCCCCTGGGCTGAGCAAGGAGCATTCCCACAGAACCGCCCCTGGAAGCAGTCAGCAAGCCCCCAGCCCTGCACTGACACCCCTAGGAAGAGCAGAGGATCGATGGTCCCAGACCCACTGGGGGTGAGGAACCTCTCTGCATTGAGCAGGGGCCCAAAACTGGCACTGTAAAGGGTCTGCCTAGCCTTGGCTAAAGGGATTGCCTCTGTGATGTTGCTGCTCAGTGCTTGTGTCCCAATAGCAGCGACGAGTGCCTGGCCACACACCAGCACGTCCCAGCGCCAAGGGAGGTGAGGTGGCAGGTTAAATCAAGCTCTCGGCAATTTCACCCACCATTCTTTTTTCAAATTTATTCTCCAGTAGTTCCCATTTCAGTTTTTGCTTTCAGGTTCTGTTAAAAAGCTAACAGTTAGCTAAACTGAAAGAGGCAAAAAAAGGGGAGTTTTTAAACCTGTAGCCATTGATTTCTTCAGTGTGCTGCACTCAGTCTTGTTTTCAGACTGCCACAGTAACCCCCAGCAGATTTATGTGCAAACACAAAGATTAGTGACCCAGAAGCTCGACTGAAACAGCTTTTCTGCTTCCAGAAGACAGGTTGCTCTGCACATGCACTGACTGTTTTGTCAGGAAAGATGCACTGGCCCCATTCACTTTTCATTCTCTCATGGAAAACCTTAAATGTTTATACAGCACAGCTTGGTTTTAATTTTATTATGCTTTTCAGTAAAGTGGTCTAACTATAAAGATTGCTCAATTTCTGGGACAGAGAAGTACAAAAATTTAACTCATACACCTTAATGGTATAGTGCTAGCATATCTTCAATGGCATGACTCTCGAATCCACTGCCTGAATAGCTTTTAAATTAAGAAAAATGTCTGTACCTAAAATACTCAATGCATTCTGCTATTATTTAACAGTGAGCAGTGTGGTTAAGCCAGCTCTTAAACCTGCTTAATCCCACTGAGCTAAATAGATTTTATTATTGACTCCCCTGGTCCCAGCACTCTGACCTCAGGACTGAAGTTAAAAGCTAATTTTTTGCAGGCTGTTTCGCTAACCCAGAAGCACTTGCTTGCTGGATACATTTGCAATGGGGAATGTCCAGCTGTAAATTACAGATGTTTGTAATCATACCCAAACACAACACTCATTATTATTCTTTTGTTCTTTTTCGGCTGAAAAGCCCACCATGAGGGAGACCGCACAGTACTTAATCCACACATTAAATTTACTCACAGCTCATATTCATGTACAAGATAAGATTTTCCATGAAGTAAAGATTTACAGTGGTCCTACGGCACTTCTATTCCCCTAGCTGCTTTTATTTCTCTGTGCTGTAGTGCAGGCCAAGTGGGTCTGACTAAGAGTCTTGGATGCTTAGAGGAAAGCCTTGTGCCACCGCTGAATTTCCTCTCTCGGTGTAATAGGGAAAAGCTGTCTCATTCCCTGCAGTGCCTGGGTGGTACTTATGGGACACGCTTAATTCACAGGCCCAGTCTATTATCCTCTTTGTGTCCCTACTGTGGAGGATGCAGACAGAGCCTGCTAGCTCTGCCCGCCCTCACCCAGGAGCAGAGGTGGGAGCTGATCTGGCAGTGAGGGGACCCGCGCAGCCCAGCCACCGTGCTGCTGTGCTGGCCAGCCCTTCCACCCTACCTGGTAAGAGCCAGCTTACCAGCTTGCACTCAGCACCTGGTTTATATATGTGTTTCATCGAGGCCTGAACTATTCAGTACAGGCTGTGATAAAACTGTTTGATTTACCACCCTGGGCTGCTGATAGACAAGGCGTCTCAACACAAACACCAGTTTTGCACTGTAGAAGAGCTCCATTCATGAGGTTTGGTGAGCTTCAAAGCCTATCTGACCTTTTGTCCACCTTCCTGTGGGGTGTACTTTACATTTCCCTGTAACCATACCCTCTCCATCCATGCTTGGTCGCTGATAGGACACTGAAATGCAGGCTATGCCAGGCATGATCTGGTTTACCCTAACAGGTCTGACTAGTTGCATTAGAGGTCTTGAGGGACAAAAAAATTGTCCCCATTGTCCTCCAGAGTGCTGATCATAGAATCACAGAATCATCTAGGTTGGAAAAGACCTTTAAGATCACCAAGTCCAACCATCAACCCAACCTACCAAGTCCCAAGATGGGTGTGCAGAACTGAGAGATGGGTCATGAGAAGCAGCAGAGCAACACATCTGCAGGCAGAGAGATGGTTTGGAGGCAGAGGTGCTGCCGAACTACCTCTCACAGGTGTGTGCCTGCATCTAGCACTCAGCTGTGAGGAACACTGAATGGAAAAGGTTGACCTGGGACAATCCGTTCCATTCCCCTGATACTGTAAGCAGCAACAGGGTCGGTGATTAGTCCAGCGGGATCTGTAGCATGGCTCTTCTCCTTCAGACAAAGCCACATTGAGATACACCATTTGAGTTATGAGGCCTGGGAGGCACTGCCTGTAAAGAATTAAGGCAACAATAAGAGGCAATGTAGACTTTTAATAGATCATTTAAAGTAGGGAACACAGCTGTCCAAGCAGCCCTAAAACTTTCGGTGGACTGAGCCAAAGATTTCTTGTTCTCGAGTATCTGCTCGAGCTGTGATTAAGCAAAGCAGTTAAACTTGTGATACCCTAAAGGACGTAAATAGCCTGGTGGCAGCTAGCAAAAATACTCACGTGCTTCATGTCACCCACATACTTCTGTGTTGGACTGAGTTGTTTGATAACATCGCCTTTCATGCTGTGAGTCCTCCACTCGCGAAGCTACGCGGTCAGCTTAGCGGAGTGACTCAGCTCGCTGGCTGGCCAGCAAGCCGTGATGTGACAGGTCTGTGCGACCAGTGACAGCCGAGGGGAAGCCTTGGCTCAGGACAGCTGATCCGTGTCCCAGCAGAGAGTGAAGGAACTGAGATCATGGGGGATGCAAAGGCTGGCTGGAGAAGAGCATGCACGCATGGTGCTCTTTGCCGTAGAAACAAACACATGGCTCCCTCCAGCAGAGTTAGTACATTGCTTGTACTTTCAAGATTATCTTTGCAAGGAAAAAAAAAGAAAGAGAATATCTCTGACAGGGGATATGGATTTGCCATTAATCCCTTACGTGAAAGCTAGGCTGTTTGGAAATGCTGGTGCCCCAGAGTTGCAACCCTCCCACTTGGTACAGGGTAGCAAAGGGTGACAGGTGCTGCATCTCATGGCAGAAATGATCTAGAGTTTCTTAGCCCTCCTAGGTACAGAACTTGAACAAGAGTAATGTTATGTATTGCATATAGGATATTATTTCCCTTACTGGAGTCTGCTGTGAATTGGTGAAAACGGACTTCAGAAAAGAGCCTGTGTGGAAGGCTTGGAATAAAAAGGAATAGATATCTCTGTAAAACTGGGTTCTATTTCCTTTTATTTAACTTGCAAGCGAGATCTGTAGCACTCATCCATTCACCGTTGGATGCTTTCCCATGCCTTGACTGTTGCTGGTGTTTGTTTGGAACTGTTCTACAATAGCTCTGGAGATGCAATTTGGATGTATTGAAAAGCTGCATGAGAAGGTGAAGCAGAGCTGTTCCAGGGAATTTTAGCAATTTTGGGCCCTAGCTGCTATACTAAATACTGAAATTCCTTTGGTGTTTAGAGAAAGAGAAAGAAAAGTTAAGCTGCATTTTTTCTTCAGTTTGCTGTCATGATAGCCAAACATTTCGCAGCTCCCTATGGGCAACCCCATGCACTCTCAATAGCTCCCCAAAGATATTAGAGGGGAGACGATCGGTTCTAGTTCACAGAAACATTAGCATTTTGAAAAATATCTGTCTGCTAAAAGAAAGGTCTGACTAGTAATTTCTCATGTATTTTCTTTGGCTCGCTAGTTCTTTTAAGAATCCATGTGTGGATAATTACAGAATTAACATGGGGTGAAAAAGAGACAAGGTGCATGACTGTGGTCTTTTAAATATTGGTAAGGGGAAAACAGGTCCCATTGCTGGCTGGCAGCATGAAGAATATGCAAAGTGCTATTGGGAAGAAGAGTGTATATGCGTGCAGCATATGAAGTGCCTCAGCATATGATTAACCTCACTGGGTATGTAGTAAATAGTAGATAACTGTGATCAAAAAAGTATTCATGTGATTTATCAAGCTGAGCAACTGTGCATTTTGCAGTGAAGCAGGAGGTCAATCCTGAAATCTAGGGCAAGTAGAGCAATAGGAAATTGCAGGGACTAAGAAGTTAATCATACCGTTGGACTGCTTCCATCTGGTTTTGAAAGACAGAGTCAGTGCAGTGCTAGCAAGGGCTCTTCACGGCAACAGATCAGGAATTAATTTTTTCAGCAAATCTTCAACTATCATTTGCAGTAACACGGGCTTATAAAAATGTAATTTAATTTCTTGGGAATAAATCACCTAGGACAAGAAGTGTGAGAGAGTTTTTTAATGTGTGTACATGAAGCAAAAAGAAAAAGAAAAAAAAGGTGAGCAAAGGAGAAACAGTAAAAATCCAAGAGGAAACAAACATTAATGATACGAAACCTGGAAGGCATAAATGGCCGCCTGGTTAAATCATGCAGGTAATTGTCTTTGAAAAATCAGTTTGCAATTGGGAACCTTCTACATTTTTATGACCCTTGGAGGCATAATCTTCTGTAACCTGTCTGTCCATCTTCATCAGCACGGGTCAAAGGAGCACTGACTTAAAGTATTGTTGAACTGATGCTCTGAATACCGCTCCCATATATCATGGATACATAGCTATGGGCAGTGAATTTGTTAATGTATTCTGTGTTTTCTTTATTATTGATATTACTTACT
The DNA here is from genome assembly GCF_040182565.1 of Anser cygnoides. Lineage (NCBI taxonomy): Eukaryota > Metazoa > Chordata > Aves > Anseriformes > Anatidae > Anser > Anser cygnoides. The sequence continues at coordinate 142,378,253 of NC_089873.1, read as the reverse complement.
GATATTTCAATGAGACTTGAACATTATGCTCCCTTTGGGCAATGACAGTGCCCTTAAGCAATGAACATGTTGTAAAACAAAGGGGATTTTAACCTTGATAGCAACACTGGTAGCTGAAACTTGCTTTATTGGAAGAGGCAGGGAGGGCAGTTAGCTGATAACATTATGCCTTTCTTTCTTCAGCAGTAGGATAAGAGAATAGAGAGACCTGTACTATGAATGATGTATTGTGCTATTTTTAGTGCTATGCTGCAAAAGTGAAATCTTATAAATACTTTTGTATCTATTTCCTGGCAGTCTGAAGAAAAAGAGCTCAGGTTTACACAGCACTAATAGCAGGAAACCGGGGATCATGCTGTTCCCACAAATCACCACACTTCCATTACCACCGTATTTTAAGAAATGCTGAAATTTCGTAGCAAGCAGCGTCACCTCAGCCTGGCCCAGATACATGACGTTAGTGGGGGGCTTTTGACCCTTTTGTGTCTGTCGACCATGTTCTAGCTGGAGCTCAGGGAGTCTCCAGAGCGGGTACAGCAACATGAAGGAGAAATTTCAGTTCCCTGTCAGCAAGCTAGCTGTCCCTGCAGCAGGTGGAAGGAGATGCCCCCTTCAAGCTTTAATCGCTCAGTAATCAGCAAGGCACAACAGGGTTTTTCTGGCACCAGCCCCACCAGCTCCGTGGATGATATGCTCAGTCGAGTGATTTTTTCTTGCCTCTTGCAAAGGTAATTTAGAAATTGTAGCTGAACATCTCTGTTTGACTTGTTGCTGTAAGGCTATTTGCCCGCTGCCCTATGTATATATAGGGCATATATATATATATATTTTATTTATTTATTTATTTTAAATTTTAGCTTCAAGAGCATTTTCTCCTTGCTCTTGGCTTTGTTCTTAGCAAGGCAACAATGGAGGTAAAAAGGAAAGGAGAGCCCAGGTTAGGCTGGGGGAGAGCGGGCACTTTCTGTAGGAGGCCAGTCCCCCAACAGAGCTGTGATTGTGCCCACAGAGGGCAAGGAACTCCTCAGTATGGTGTCTTTTGGCCCCCAGTTGGGATACACATAGTCTGCACCTTGGCTGGCCCTTTGCTTTTTGAAGGGTGAAGAGGACACCACACAGGATAAGCAGAACTGCAGCCCAGTTCTTCACAGGCAAAAGGAAAGGACAGTATGTACAAAGAAAGAGACTCCCCCAGATTTCCCCACAGTGATCATTGTGTGGCTGAATCACTCCTGAGATGTTCCTGTGAGGAGATTGTATTGTCATGGTCTGAGACACTTTCCTCCCCCATGCAGTCTAATCAGGTGCCTCTGCTTTTTCTTCATAACCGCCTTGGAGTTGATGTAGGCTGTATGAAAGCTTTTATCCTTTCCTCGCTCCTTGACTTTCAGAAGAGTTGGATTTACTCCGCTGCTGAGGAAGGGTTTGCTGTTCTAGATTTTTTGCATTTCAGTGAAAGAAAAGAAAAGTGTGGTCTTTAAGCAGCCTGGGTTTCCTCACAGAGAAAAGTGGGAACATCTCTTAAGTCTGACAGGGCTCTAAGGAAGAAAAAACAGTTTCCCACTTAGTTATTTTACATACGCCAATGTACAGCAGCAGGCTGGTAGGGTCCTGAAGCTCAGTGTGATCCACCAAGTCTCATAGAAAAGCTGGGTACCTCTAGAGAAGTCCTTGTCTAAGAAAGTCTTGGGAAAGACCCACATCCAGAACTCTGAAAAATGGATCAGATTCACAAAACTGTTTTTGTCAGCTTCCAGGCTCCTCTTCCTTTGGCAATGCTTGCTATTTTCAGGTCACCTCATGGTTGAGACTTTTGGCCAAAACAATAATATCTAAGTCTCTTGAGGACCACCGAATTCCTACTGCAATTTTGTGAAGGGGCTCTTCCACAGCCCAGTTACAGATACCCATCGGTCTTATTCCCAGAATCATGGAGGTACTAGTGGTTGCAAAAGTCTCTCTCCATCTGAGAAATACTTTTTTTTTCATTCATTCCTCTAAAAACAACTTCTTTCTTCCTGTGGAGTACAATGAAATCTAGATACTGAAGCAAAGCTACATTCAGAGAAGTTCTCTGTCCTGCGGAGCTTCCAAAGAAGGGACTCGACCTCACATTCCTGATGTACACAGAAGCCAAATTAAAATCTTTGGGAGTTGTTGGTGGGTAGGGAATGTTATACCAAGCTGTAGGTCTTGAGCTGGTTAAAGAGGAATACTTTTTCCGTGCATATGAAACGTCTTTCATGCAGACATCAGGAGGAGGAGGTATGTTTATATGCTTTTCAGCCAACATTGACAAATTGGCTTTGCATGCAAACCTCTTGGTTTACCCAAGTAGTTTGTGGCAGCAGGGAGCATTTTTTCATGGTAGATGTGAAAAGTAAATAGAAAAATGACAAGTTTCTGGTTTAGGATGATTGAGGGATTTTTCTGCATGAAATGGAAGCTTAAATCATGTAATTGTTTTTAACGTTCTGAGTCCCACAGTAATTCTCTGTGCGGTTCATCAGTGGCTCAGATAGGAGCACACTAGCAATGATTCTTACTTTACACTGAACTCCACACTTTAAAACTCTGTTTTAAATTTTAGTGACCAGATTTTCAGTGGTACAAATTGAAATAACTCCACTGAGTACAGTAGTGTTATCTCAGTGTTCATCCACGGACGACCTGCCATCAGCAGTTTGGAAACATTTCCAGCTCTTAAAAAGCACGTTGCTTCCAAAGGTTGCACAAGTGAATTCTTTAGAGGAGCATAGCCGGCACGCAGCTCAGGCTTCAGGATCTGGTTACAGTTCTTGTTCAGCTCATCCTGACTGTCTATCAGCTCCCCCGACACACTTGTTGGCAGCCAAATGAGAAGGGCTGCATTTGGGCTCCTCAGCCGCTGGACCTTTCTTGATGGAAACCGAGATGTCAAAAGCTCAAATGGCTCAATTTCCAAAGTTGCAAGGTTTCTCTCCCAGCCAGCATTTCCAGGAGGTCTGCCTGGTGACATTTTCTTCACAAATGTTCAGAACAAACACTTTCTGCTTATTTTTCACTATTATTGCTTTCTTCTGGGGCTCTGTTTCATGGGAAAAATCAGAATTGGAAGGCCTGGTTCCAAACTGGAATGGCATGAAATTTCAAAATCCTTCTCAAAATGAAGGAAGACCTTCCTTCTCTCAAGGACTCTATTTATAGTAGGCTGCCCTTTTTGCAGTTAGAGAGGGGCCAGATCATATTATGACTGTGTGCTCTCATGTGTTTTTAACTTAGATGTAAAATTAGGTCTGGCTTGAAACTAGGTGTAAAGAGTTTAGGTTCAGACATTACATTTTTATAACCTGAAAATGATATAATTTTGAAAGGCAGAAATAAATAGAAATTACTTAAAGTAAATTAGATTTTTTTTTTCCAAGGGATATGATTTAAATGAGACACATGCTATCCTTAATATAGTCTGTAATCTTCTGGCATTTTAGCAAAACTGGAAAATTATTTATTTTAAAGGAAGGTATTTTCTGCCTAATGAAATTTACTTTTCGTACCAGTGTACCTTTGTATTAGATTGCTGTAAAGATGTTAAAGGTCTTTTTCATTCTCAACTCAAATGTATAACTTTTCTTCATGCCTGTGGGACTCCCTCTTCACACACATTCACACAGAAGAGAATAGGCCCTTCTCTGTGGAAATCCAGCAGCACAATAATTCACGAATAGCACTCACTTATTATTTACTGGGACAATCAAGCATAACTGCTCTAAATGAACAAACAGTTTGTCAATTTAAAAAAAAAAAAGAGAGAGAGAGAGAGAGAGAAGGGTAAAAGAATCCCATGATTCTGATTTACACAACAGATAAAAATCACCCCAGAAGTCATAGAGACCTGCCAAGTAAATCTCTAGCTTTGTAATGATCCTTTAAGACACTTTAATTCGCTTTTGTGAGTATCTACACCAGCTCTGGCTTTAGCTCACACTGTACATGACCGGGGAGATCTGTGTTGGTCCATACCTGGATAGGTGATGGCTGTTGACGGTGCTGATGGTAGTGCCTGGCTCCCAGCAGCTCTGCAGGAGGTCACATCTTCCTTTTTCTTCCTTTCCACAACCTCTTTAGAGAGGTATGAGGAAAAAGACACTGAGCCTCTACCACAGGCATCACCCCCTTCTCTCCCCCAACTCTCCATGATGTTCCCAGCCTGGCCCTCAAATTTCCCCTATCAGTTTCCTGAGGGACCTCATCCCAGAACCTCCCTTGCTGGCTCTCTGACCATTCCTCACAGTGCCTTGCCTCCCTGCCTGTCAAGTCTGCCCTTTCACTGCTCCTCAAAACGACTCCAACCCCACTAGGACACGTGGAGCCTTCCCCAGGACACAGTTCAGCACCCACTTCCAAAAAGTTGACATGGACACAGTCGCTGGAGGGGGTTGGCCTACCTTCCTACTGCATGGGAGAAATGGCCACAATGTGGGGCCAAGACAGCTGTCTGGTTTCACAGCCCCAAGGACACTGGCACAAGACTTTACCAGCATGTGGTGGGACATCAGTAGGGGGACGTCACTGCCACGTACCCAGCCAGGGCCACCCCTCAGCCACCGGCTCCATGGTGAGGTTTTCTGCATGTCCGCTGAGTCTTCTCCCTTTCGTTCCCCGTAACAACCATCACTCATCCCCGCTAATAATGCCCTCAAATGCTGATTTCCTGAAGCCACTTCTTTTAAGGTCATGATGTCCCTTCTTCTAAAAGGTAATAAGCTTGATACTGACCATGTGGAGCTAGAGAGGGTTTGTAAATATTTGTATCCACAGTATTATTCCTTTGATAGCAGATACTAGGACAATATTTCCCACATTAAAAGGGCTCATGGGGAGGGTTTAGGAACTCAGGCCAGGCTAAAATAGTTGCCTGAAGGAAGAGGAAAAACCTTGGAGAATTACCAGACTCTTTTTTTTTAAATTTTGAGACAAATGGACTTTTCAAACTTTGCCCTGAAAAGAGATCTGGTCATGACCTACTATAAATCTCATATGGCCATTTAAAACCTCACAGAGCTCTGGTTAAACAGCATCGCACCAGACAAAACCTCCAGGGCATGAGGACATTGCTGTGGTTTTTCCCTTTCAAGCTTGTATATTGTCCTCATAACATATTGCCAATGTTCACAGGACCAAATGAGACTGTGGCCTTTCTTTAATGTACTCAGTGCTCTTGTGTTGAGAGCCTGTGAGGTCAACAGGAAAACATGGGATGAAATCTCGGCTGAGTGTCGGTCTTTCCCAGGCTTCCTGGCAATTTCCAACTTCTCACTCTATTGTTTTCACTTAATAAGATAGAACTTGTACTCTGTTCAGAAAAAAAAAAAAAAAAAGGCAAGCTAAAAGAGCTAAGACTCAGAAAATGAGCAGTTTTGTAAAAGCCTGGCAGCTTCCCAGTGTGCTGAAACTAATAACAAGCACACTCATTTTTCCAGTTTGAAACTTCTTGGTGCAAATCCCTCATGCAAATACCTCTCAGGACTTGCATTAGGAGGTGCAGTGTACAGAAAAGAAGAGTGCTGGGCTTCTGACATGAAGGCCATAGCCCATGTTTTTGAAATAGGAATGCTGAAAGGTGGAGCTCTCAGAAGAAACTCCTGTGGGACTCTTCCAGCTGTTGAATCACTTTTTCTCCTCCTGTTGGAGGGATTCACAACACAGCACCCCTCTCTGTTTAAGCTGAAGAGGAAAACAACAACTGCAACGTCGGCTGTGCATGCCCAGAGAACAGTTTGAGAAGGCAGCAAAATCTAAATACTCCTCTGAGATTATCACTCTGTAATTGATACAGAGATGTACTGTGACCTTTGGTTCAACTTGTCTTTTTATGCCATTTTCTGTATTAGCATGTTATCTGCCTGTCAGCTACCACTGAATTTTAACCTTATACTGCCAATATTTTCCAAGTATTGTGTAAAAAATGTATGTATTTTCTTAAGTAATTATAAGGGATTTAATGCCAGTGAAAAGTACAAGGTTGATACCTGATTATCCAGGAATGTCTCAGTTGTGTTGCAAGGTTATCTGCCCCCCTCCTGCAGCCTTGTGCTATTCCCATGCATATTCTTTACCTGTGCAGACAAAGGGCAGCATTAAAGCAAGCGAGTGTCTTAGCATTCAATGTAGAAAGCTAAGCTGAGCCAACACCACATAATTTTCAATGAAATGCATTTTATCCTTTCCTTACATTTGGCCAAAATGTAGTATTAACCATTTATTAGTATTATAAGAGCAATGAAAAATTTCTGTCATTGGCCACTGTACATTACTCTCCTCCTCTGCTTGTGTAAGGTCTCCAGGTTGATTTTACCAGGCAATTAGAACAAAGTTGCCCTACCCAAATTATTGGGGTTGTTTTTATGGCCAAAAGTCTGGTATCAACATGGAGCAATAGTAAATTGGGGATCTGTTTTGAATTGTTCATATGCCAGTAATTTACTACATCAGTCTTTTAAATACATTACAGCAAATTCTATTCCCTTTATGGTTAAATGAGAAAACATCCAGAAAATTAATTCCCACTGCCCCATGTGGAGAATATATACTACAGTGCCACAATGCATGTTTGGTTGCTTTGGAGTTGAGCTGCACAGGGGTATCATGCAGCAATGTGCAACTGTTGAATTGGGAGTTGCTAGTCCTCAAACGGACTAGCAACTGCAAAAGCCATAAATGTCAGGACCCACCAGCCTTTTCTCCAGTTAATCCAAAGGCTACAAGGATGAAGAAGTGGTGAGATGTGGTTGGCCTGGCCAATGTAAAAAGGGAGATCACTGGGGAAAGTATAAGCTGGAAGGAGAAAAGATGAGCCCTTGTTAAACTAAGAAATTCTATGGTACTTTTTATTGAGGCCATACCATGCCTGAAAGAAGAGATTTTATGACACTATTTTCAAGTTGTGGTAAGCTGCAGTTTGATTGAGTCAAAGCTCAGCTTGTGTGAACATTTAAGGTACTCAAATGCACTCTGCACCTGTGCTGAAAAATAATTACCCCCCAAATGTCACACTTTCCTATTTTTTTTTCTTTTTTTTTTTTTTTTTTGAAGTGACACCCAGCTTGCATGGCAACTGAAATCCTAAAACTAACAACATATGTTTCCAAAGCTGAGATGTAAATGGGGTTTGCTTGGTTAGGAAGGGATTGCCTCAGGTTTGTCTTGCACCTGGTAAAGAGCTTGTTAAAAGTAGTATTGCAACCTTGAGGGGTTCTTAGTTTAATTGCTAACTAAGACAGCATTTTAATAACATTGTTTTAATGTTGCTACCATCTTGTGGGGAGTAGAGTTATTTGTTTGTTTGCAGAACCACATAGCTAGTAAGTATCTTACTGAAGTTAGATCTTCGGTTGACATGACTCATGTTACAACTGGACCAAATGAACCAGAGCTGTGCACTAAAACTAAGCAAACAAATGTAAAATACATCACCGTATTACTAGAACCACAACAAGCTAATTAATGATGGGCAACACAGTCATCAAATCAAGGTCACAATCAAGACCTGAACCAAGGAATCAGAGCTTTGAGTTACAAAAAAATTAAAAAAAAAAAATGCAGAAGGTAATCAGCTTTAAATTATAAGCTTGACATGAGACAGAACTACTTCGTTAGTTTTGCATGAGGAAAAACTGAAGAGAAGCCAACTCGTGTTTCGACCAACTTCCCCATGAATGTTGGCGCAAGGCACTGACTAAGGCAATCAAGGACTATACTCTTCAATCCTTGCCAGCGGTGCATGGAGGACTAATGCTGGTGTGGTTCAGCCGAGGGTAGTACACCCCTCAGAGCGAGCTCATTAGTGATGCCCAGTTTAGCATTTCCTTCTTACATCACATGATTAACCTGAATCAAGACTTTTGCTCTTATCCACTCCTGATCATCAAACTCGAATCACATGTCACTGAAAATGATACACAGTCGCAGCTTTTATATTAGACTCAACATTTATGAAAAATGCTTTCTGAAGAATTACTGGGTAGGAACTATGAATAACTTTTGGAATAATTCACCAGGAGTTAATGACAGATTTAAGGGTCTGGCATTTGGTGCTAGGCTAGGAAACAATTAATATAGACCTTTTCCCCTTTTCCTTTTTTTTGGCCAAACACCTATGCACTTATGCACATGTGAAATAAGGAGGGATCCTTTCCTTAAAAGAAAAGGAAGTGTTCAGACGTGCTTTCTTCCAATGGATCTTTATGTTGTATAGTTGCTGGCTGCCAGCGCAGCTCAGCAGAAGCTGGGACAAGCATAATGACCGAGCTTAAACTGGCTTCTCCTCCCTGGTCGCACACTGCAGGCATCTGACTTGTTTGGACAGTCTCGCTGTGAGGTCAGCCTCTCCCCTGGGGACCTTGGGCTCTTTGGTCAGGTTCTCCACAGACATCAGGAGGAGCGAAGGCAGGGTACAGCTGAGAAGTACAGTTTTCTCCCGGTCTCAGATGACAGTACAAGCCAGAGAAGTGGTAGCACTTCTCACATCCCCATCCTTTATCTTACTTACTCCACTAGATGAAGCCTAGTTTCCGACACATGGCCAATGCAGCCTGGTCTCTAGTTTGTAGATCGTTGCTGAATATACCCGTATCTTTGCAGATGGGGACTATTGTCTGGGGTGTGACCAATGGTCTCCTGCACGGTCAGTGAGCAACGCCAACCTTCCTGTGCAGGGAGAGCACTTAAAACCCACACTCAGCAGGAGCCACCTCCTAGGGACTTGCTAATAACCTCATTGGCACACACACCCTCTCCACGCCTTGTCTAATGACAGTCACTTCTTCACCTTAAGTGAGGAAGCTGATATGAATCAGTTCACAGCTTGCCTTGATGACTTCTAATCTAAGACAACAGCTGGCCTTTGTGCTTTTTAACAGATGAGTTTCAATAATCATTAAACAAAGTTGTCTTGGGTCCACTTCAAGTCTGAGCCAATGTACTTCACAGCCCTTACTCTTGTGTCGTACTTGCTGGTGTATTTCGTCCTGTAAAATAAATCAGTTACTGCAACCTAAATGGTTAGTTGCTGTATTTGTGCAGCATTGGACCAATGCATATTTCCAGATAGCTTTGCTGCTTTTCATTTTACCTAGAATCATGCTGTCTAACCCTGGAGAGCACAGAGTAAGTGTGCAAAGTCTTAGTCCATGAGATCATCCCGGTAATTTGTAACTCCAGGCGCTGTCTAACTTTATTTCCCTATGTTAAATAATTGTGATATTGTTTCTTCAAAACCCATGACAACAAAAATCAAAACAACCTTAAATAATCCACAGACATATGGAATTGTTTTGAGAAGGAAAGTAAATTGCTGAGACCCCTTAAAAAATGGAAATCTACCAAGGAAACCCCAGCAGTCTCTTTGACAGTCTGCTCTAAAACTTTTCACTTGCTTTGATGTTGTTCACAATTTATGCTCCTCAGAGGCTCTTGGATGAAGGAAATCATCTATTTCAATAATATGAAACCTTCTTCTGGCCACCCGAGATGGGAATTCCTGCTCTGTTTCCTGTGCCTCTCTGATGGGGCCAAAGGGGGAAGGAAGGCTTAAAAACCACGTGTCTGCTAGTGATCAGCACTGCAGCATCACCTACCACTCAGAAATGGCTGCACAAACATCACCCGTCTGTTGGGAGCTTTCAGGAGCTTATGTGTTTAGGAGAGCTGTCTTTTTCAGCTCATGCTCCACAGTAATGTTATTTCACTGTATTAGTGATTCATAAGGAGAGCTTATGTGGTGGCGATTATCGTACAAAAGCAATTATTGGAATAGTCTCTCTAATTCAAAATTCTTTTAATTACTAGTGATACCTGTCCTTTTTTTTTTTTTCTGTGCTAAGTCTCTTCATGATTCGAAAATTGCCACTAGGCTATCACCTTTGGTAATTGCAGTTCTCTGAGCTGAGTGAACAAAGGAAAAATTAAACTGGAGTGTGGCAGGCAGGCAGAATAGGAAATATATGTTCCTGCAGGAAAGCTACTCTCCTCCTAATTACCCTGCAATTGCCAGGTTCAAAATCTAATTTATGAGCAGTACAGATAGAACGGCCACATTAGTCCATTATTTCATGATGATCTTTTCTACTCTTGATTTCAGAAAGGAAGGATTTTGCAGCTCTCAGTGCATTGGCATTGTCAGCAGCTGCTCTGGGCAGTGATGCCAGACAGCTACACTTGAGAGAGAGTCCAAAAAAAATGGAAAGCAGTCTCCTAACAGCAAGTTTTTACAGAAGGAGGGAGTGCTATAAAGTACGGTGAAATAAATAAAGCATGACCTGATGGGCTGCCTCAGACAATGCTGACCACATTCAGAAACAGACCCAGAAATGTATGAAGGAGAAATAAGTTTTCCAGCCTGCTGCTGCTGCACCTTCCACCTGCTGTAAAATGCACCAAACACAGCAAGTAAATCTCTTAACACCCCCAGAACCAATTTTACCCTGACGGGCATGGAGTAGCCTGCTGAAGCATGGAGCAGTGGGTGAGGCTGCCAACATACAGTGTCTGGATGGTCCATGGTTTCAGCTGTAGTGCTGGTGCCTGAGGCCATGCCTGCCCTTTGGTCAAGTCAATGACTTACGTAGCCATCTCAGTGAGCTTTAAACACACAACGGGAGAACACTCACAGCCAAATGGAGCTCAGCGATTGTTCACTTCCTATGTATTTATCCAGCTTCTTCAGTGAGCATCATACATACCCCGCTAAGCTTCGTCTTCCCACATAGCACCATAGCTTGTGATACCTGAGCTAGATGCACAGGGTCATGGGATGACTGAGGTTAGAAGGTGCCTCTGGGGTCGTCCAATACAATCTCTGCTCAAGCAGGGTCAGCTACAGTAGGTTTTCTTATGTTTAAATGGAATTGTTACTGAGCACCACCAAGTAGAGCCTGGCTCTATTTTCTTTACTCCCTTCCATCAGGTATTTTATCCCTCCCAGTTCTTTCAGCCTCTCCTCAAATGAAAGATGCTCCAATCCTTTATTCATCTTCATGGCACTTTGCTGGACTCACTTTTAGTGTCTCTTGTACTGGGGATCCCAGACCTGGACCTCACACTCCAGCTGTGTCTCACCAGGACTGAGTAGAGTGGAAGGATCACTTCCCTTGGCCTGCTGGCAATGCTTTTCCTATTGCAGCCTTGGGTGCCATTGGCCACCTTTACTGTGAGGGAGCACTGTCGGCTTATGGTAAACTTGTTTTTTCCATCAGGATCCCCGCAGCCTTCTCTGCAAATCTGCTTTCCAGACAGTTGATTCCCTTTGCTTATACTGATGCATGGGATCTCACATGAGTCTACTCAAGCTCAAACCACAGCAGTCCAAAAATGATGTCTGGTGTTGCAGTGAAGTGTCTTTCTGGAAAGAAGATCTGCATCATTCCCCTACTGTACATGTTTCAGTCAGTAGGCCCACAGGCCACAGATAAAACAGCTCTGCAAGTTTCCTTTCCCTCCCACCGCCTCTGATTCTCCTCCAGCCTCTTTTTTACTTGCCTCATGTCCCAGATCTTAATCCACAGTTATTTTACCACTGAAACCCTTCCAGTTAAAATAAGAGAAATGAATACTTACATTTAAACTGCCATTGCGTTTTGCAGTCAACAACCCTATAAAGCTAATTTTGATGGGAATGTTTATACCATTTTTTTTGATTCTGGTTGTCTGCAGAGCCAGAAAGACAGTAAGACAGTACTGCTTTGTTTTACATTTGGGCTCATATGGAAGGATTTCTTCAGGACTGTGGGATGAGAAAGTTAAGAAGTGATCCAGGTACCTTAACACAGGCATCTAAAATAACTTGAGATGCCTTAAGATAAGTGAGATATCTTTATGGTCCTGGCACTCATATTGCAAAGACTGCAGACACAGGGCATAGGCAGTTGACAGTGGCATAGAGGCAACTGAATGTAATATCTATCCATTAAAAAATAAAAAATAAAAATATTTTTTTTAAAAAAAGTCAAGGCAAGGGGAGTAGGGAAAGCGAGGCGAAAAGGGACAGACAAGAGGAAAGCAAAAAAAAGCAAAAGGGGAAAGGCAAACACAAAGGCAAATGGGAAAACTATTTTGCTCATTCTGGGCGTGACATGCAAGCCTCAGAGTCAACTGTCCAAAAGTTCATTGTCTCTAAGCTGTACACAAAGCCCATCGATATCTTTCCCTGTTGCAATATAAGTCCATAGAAAGTGCTTGCCCCTTTCCTGAGAAAGCATTTTGTTATATTACTTGGGAGTTTCACTCTTAACTATTCCCTTTCAGTTTTGAGTGCAGACTGTGAACAGAATGCTCATAGGAAAGGGAGATGCCTGCCCTGATTCATTCTTCTGAGGTTTTGTTTTTTCTTTGCCCCTGAGGAACTGGCTATTTTTAATGACTTTTATGATTAATAAAACTGTCTGGAAGCCTGCTGGGGTCTTCATGCTAGTTATCAAAAAAGTCATCTAGCCCTTTCCCCTAGTGTCTAAGCTAATGGCAAAGACCCAACATTTGATCTTCCTCCCCAAACTGCGGCTTGTCTAGCAGGGGTGAGAGTCATGTCGAGATGGTAAAAAAATCCCAAAGAGTTTCTTTCTTGCTGTACTGCCAGTGGAAACCCATACTGTCCGGGAAACCTATCTGTCTGTCTCATCATCTCTGCAAAGCCCTTGTGCAGAATATTCATTCCGCTTTCCCCCAGCCACCTCCCAGCTACAGGCAGGTGACCCGGTACATGGTTAAAGAAACGCCGAATGCATATCTTCACAGCTGGGCACTGAACTCCTAGCAGCCGTGCACGTCGGCTCCTACACCTTCAAGAGTCTCCCTGCTGGATCCCACCACTAAACATGAAGAGGCCCCCCCCACTTCACACAGCACATCCAGGAGCACGCAGGACCTCAGGCAGGCGGAGAATGGAGGAGTGTTTGAGATACTGCGAGAAGACCAGAGTGCCATCAGGGCCGCCTTAGCCTGCGGGGAGGGAGAGGAAGGAGGTGGCGGCAGCTTGCGGTGGCAAAGGGAGGGAGATGCAGCACTGATGAGCAGTGTTCTCCCTGCTCCCCTGCCCTCTCCCTGCTGCCGTGTGTGCATTTCCTTTCTGCCGCTTTGGGAGAGTCAGGGAGAACAAAAGGCACATTGAGGGGATAGGCAGAGGCATCTATGCATGCCTTACTGATATTGTAATATCACGAGAAATCTAAAAAGATGCATAGCAGTTAAAGAGCAGCAAAGCATACGAGATACGGATTGAAAGATATATTGGAAGATATAAGAATAACTACATCAGGACACAGCATGGTGTAAGACTGATTTTTTTTATTAAAATGTCATACCATTCGAGTGCTCTTCCTCCTAGTTGGTAGCACATTTTACAGAAATAGAGGATTGATAACATCCTGCAGGAGGGTGCAGCTGGGGAGCCACTGAGTCCAGACACATCGGTACCACATTCTAGATTAATAAAGCAAATAAAATTATATTTGCTTTGTAATTTATTGCTGCCTCTCCTCATATTCTGTGTGTGCATAAACAAACATCAAGTTTGCTTCCCAAGGATGACATCTAACAAAAGGATGCAATTCACATTTGATTTTTCCTTTGAATTGCAAAGGGCAATTTACATAACTCTTTCTTAACGTAGATTTTTATATTTGTACTTATCATACTTTTTCATTGCTTTTCACAGGCCACCTTTATAAACTATCATTGAGGAAGGTACAGCAAGAGCTACTAGCAGGGGCTGTTGTTTATTTTAAAATCCTTCATCAAGTATCTGCACACTGTTAAGCTGCGTTTCAGTGGGACATATCCTGATACCCTCAATAGGCAAAGCATTGCTGGGCTCCATGAACACCTCTGCATACTCTGATCCAAGCTGTAAAGTACAACGCTACTAAGCCAGAGTACGGGGTCAAGAATCTGAGCCTGGCTGGAAGAATGGAAGTAGTTTTTTTTCCCAGTGGCTCAGATCCCTGAAAACCCAAGGCTACCTCATGGGCAAATACTCAACAGCTAAAAAATTGGTTTTAAACATCCTTTACTTTGAGCTAGTATGTCAATAATAGGTAAAGAGCATTTCCTCAGCAACTTTCTAAAAACATGTTGAAATAGTTTTGCTGGAAAATAGGCTGTACTTACATCAGAATGGAGAATAGAAGAACCTTTTACAAGTCTTCAAATAATCTCAAAGTAATTAGCTTTTAACATCCTCTCTGCTACAATTCTGGGCTTTATTAGCTGTTCTGCTTGCCATTCCTGACTCTGCCTAATGTCTTCTGTAGAACAACTATGCATTTTTCCCAGGCATTTGTCATTTCTTGAAACATATAAAAGAGAGCACTTGGATTCAACTAACAGACCATCTAAATGCTGCTCTGCATAGGAAGTGATATATGCTGACAAGGAGTAGAAGTCAAATTTTCTTTATATGGTTCTTTATGGTGAGCAAACCTACTTAAAACAAGCTCCTTCTCAAGGCAGCATATTGATTAGAGCTGACGGGCCGAAAAGACCTTTGGGAGACAACAGAATATGGCTCGAGTCAAAGAGTAACACTAAAGCTGGCAGCAGCAACATTAAGAGTCAGTAAAACCTGAGAGAGTTTGTCTCACGCTGAAATTTATTGCACCCATTTGGACAGCCATTATGGTAGTTAGTAATTTTATCTGCACAAGTTCATCTGTATTTGGACTCTTAGAGTTTAGCAAGAGGTCTCGCAATACAGAGCCATACCCAGGGCCCTGCTGACTGAGGCAAAAGACTGCCGTGCTGAAGCGAGGTGCAATTGTGTCTGAAAATTATAAAAGGCTGCCTGTTTAGATGGGTAGCGATGACAGGAGTTATGTTAACAGTAACTCTGAAATAAGGTGATGGTAGGCCAAAGCAGACGAGAATTCTCCTAGTCTGCAGTGCAGTGGTTGTCTTCTCTGGCTTAATGAAGCTGTCACTCAGCAGCAAGAATCGCTTGTGGTTTTTTGGTTTTTTTTTTTTGGATAGAAGTGCATCTATGCTTCATGTTTTAAGAAATAAATGAGACAAGCAAAGCAACCACCAGGTTGATTTCCAGAGAAGTGGTATAAAATTCTCCTGATGAGACATTTTGAAGATGGTGGATTAATGCCACACTACATTTTCCACAGAACATTTTGCATTGCTCCTTGCTCTGACTATTCAGATATCTATCTACTTTATATCTTTTTGTGCATTTTCTCCTTGTCATTTGACCTGCAAGCACAGAATGTATGCTTCTTAACAACCTCATCTGTATATTTACCCACAGAAATTCAAGCTCATCTAATCCTTTTTCGTATAACTAGACAAGATTAATCCTGCCTAAACCTTTCGAGGAAGCTCTTTGCCCAACCTAGTTTCTGACACTTCATGATGGATAGTCCACATTTTCACTGATGAGCTGTTCGAGTGCTTAATTATGTTTATCTTTACAACGTCTCTCCCAGAGGGTTGAAACTTCTTCCTCCAAAGACCAAGCTGCTGGGACCACCTGCAAAATTTTATTGGAGAATGTGTTCCTGAGATGAGGAGTACTCATATCACTGAGTCTGATAAGAGATCAGATTTGATAGTGCTCTAATGAAACAGTGCAGTACCAAGTCGGGAATTAATATAGGATTTCATATTGCATAAAACCCCAAATCTTTAGCACAAGTGGAAGGGAGCTGAATGAACCCTGAAAGGTAAATTATGAAGAAGAGTCTGAAATAAACCTCCCTTGCTACCCATCTAAGTCACAATGGATATAGTGTTAGGCATACCATGCATACATACTGTTTAAGCAGCCCTTAGCACCGTAAATTCCCTCTAGTCAATCAAGAAAAGCGAGAATCTCCAGAGGGCATTTCTGAGTGCTTAAGTTAAGTAGCAGTTAGGTCCCTTGTAAGTTAAAGGCAGAAAAATTGTATGTATGCAAACCCACCACCCTATACCTCACTGTCTGGCTTTATCACGATCTGACAAAGGGGGTCCAATTCCTCCTTAACTAAGTTATGTTCTTTTTCAGACCTTTTTTCAAGCCTTGTACAATAGGTAAAGTTCTGACTGTACGAGTCACATGCCTTATTTATTCACAAAGTCAGCAAATTGCCTTGGTTCAGATTTGCAGGTGACCTCCTGACAGCAGATTTATAAACAGTCCTGAGTCTTTGCCACTCTTTACACTCTGTTTCCATTCACCCCTTACCAAACTGAACTTTTCTTCCTATTTTCATTGACTTCAGCTGAAACTCCCTATTTTCTTGTTTTGCTGAACCACAAGGATGTCCTCCTACTGTCATGTGTGACAACAACATTTTGTGAACAAGAGACCCCTATGGAGCTCTCTCTCTCTTGAAGGGCCATTGGTCCAGAAGTCGTTCTTCAGGTGGTAGGATTCAGCACCTCAATTGCTTCCCCAAGACCAAAAGAACTTGTGTAGAGCCTCACAACTTTCACATTAGCCCACTCTAATGGGACCAGCTGACCGCTGAGCCCTGAGCTCAGCAATCTGATCTCACCTGGGCAAAAGAACTTACGCTCTCTGGAGACAGCTGGCAATTGCATGCAGCAACTCCTGATGCTGCCAGGAAACAAATTTTTTCAAAGCACGGTGGGGAAGAAAAACAGGTGGGAAAGAAGAAATGTAAAGGAATGATGTCCATAAGAATGCACTTGGTTATTAAGAGTAACCAGTAAGTGCCAGAAAGAGATCCAAAGCTTCAGTTTTATCAGATATGGAAGAACTCTGCCTGACCACAGTTTCAGCTACTAGTACCATATACAAGTGCCCAAAAGAGTCCTTTTTCCTTCTTTAGGCCTTCTTTCCTTCATTGGGCCTTTTGGAATTAAAGAAAATAATTACATGAGGGCTAGATTCCAAAATGAAAATGTATAGATATAGTTGAAATATTCTAGAATGTTAATTGATTTGCTTACCCTCCCTATTCTCTTTCTCTCTTGCCTTCAGAACATGGAAGTAAAAAAAAGTCTACAGTGATCATTGAGAACAGTCCTTTCAACATTTCTCTTCTGTTCAGTATATGTTGCCATTCTGCAATAAGAGAGGGGAGTAACAGAGGTGATCTCAGCCAGGGCATCCCTTCTCATCTGCTTATTAGAGAAGAGGAAAGGGTATATCTCCCAAGAGAGTCCTTTGAGTAACACCGCATCCGAAGTGTGGTTTTCTTTCTGCAGCACCTTAGCCACTGTGAAGGAGAGCCCCCACAAATAGAGGGCATTACAGATCCAAAAAATAAAAATGTGTTCTGCATTCTCTTTCAGATGTGTAAATCAAAAACACTGTGTCTGATTTCTACCCAGCAGCAGAAGCTGGCCTCACCTAGACAACAGATGGGATCTCAAATAGAAAGTTCCCAAGATGATCAAAATGATGAAGAAAAGAGAGGAAAGTAAAACTTTGGGGGTGCATAGAAAGGAAAAGACACAAAAAAACATTGCATTTGATTGCAGGGAGAAATGAAAAGTGCAGTGCTGACTGAATCTTCTCCACAACTTTTTACACTTGCAACTTATTTCTGTCCCCACCACCCACCCTGAAAAGGTTTCCCAATTTCACTGTGGGGACAGGAGGATGGCTGTTTATAGGCTATTCTCAAAGCTGTTCATCATTCTCCAGTCCATTGGTCCAAGGGCATGTTTCAAGGACAGCACAGGGCACTTAGGCAGTGGCTGACACTTCTTTTTAAGCCACCATACTTTGAAACATTAAAAGACTAATTATACTACCAAAGTAAAAAGATTCTTAGTGGTCCCTTCTACTAAAGAGTTAATTTTCCTGGACCAGAGAACCTCTCCACTCATATTCAGCTGATGCAAGGTCAACGACAAACACACTGAGGAAGTCAGAGTTGCTTTATTTTTCTTGTGAGCAGGTCAAATAAAACACTGCTGATGCTCCATTTATCTGGAGCGACAAGCAAACATTTGGCAGCGGTGGAAAGCATACATTGGGATCTGGCACCGGGCTTCTAGCACAGCTGTCAGCCTGCTGACTAATCACTTCATCCCCACGCTAATGCTGCTCCAGGTCTATTGGACCCTTTCATCTCAGATACCCTGGCACATGCTCCTTCTGATAGAGCTATTTATACAAAGATGTCACTATTAATTGCTATGTAGCATTTTATTTTAGAAGGGGTTTTTAGCCAAGTTTTTTTCCGTGATTTTTCTCTTTCCTACCGTAGGCATCCAAGGTGGGAGCTGTGATTCTGCTGCTTCCAGTAGCAACCAGACCTTAAATAGATACCCCCTAGCCAGACTCAAATTTGTTGAGGGTGGGGTGTGTGTGTGTACATGAGCTTCATAGCTTGTTTTTCTAAGCATCTGTTCCTATTAATTTATTTTTCTTTGGTGACTATTCTGGCAATTAAGCTGCAGTCATACAGGGCACACCTTACTTTCTGAAAAGACCCGATTTACCTTAGGTTTGCTTTGTCAGATGATACTTGCAGTCTTGTCAGCACAAACTATTTAAGCAACTCCCAAGGACAGTGTTAAAATATAGGTGGAGCCTATGAACTCTGTTCTTGGCAGTCGTGCTTTATTAGTTGTGCTGTGCAAAGGTGGTGCGACTAAGGTAATGCAGCGCTTTCACAGGAGCATTATATATTGTGACAAGCCAAACAACCTCCAGGACTCTCACTCATCATGATTCCCATTTCATACCCCATCTGTTATAGGAATGAGGTATGAAAACATTTCTCTGTTTCCGAAAGATATTAACAGACTCCTGGGAAATCGTTTACCTGGAGAAAGGGAAGTGCCCAGCCTCATTTTTTGCCGACCATGGCAGGGCTAGCTGCTTTTTTTTTTTCGTTCGTGAACAATAGGTTTTCACAATGGGTAACTGTAAAGAACTCAGGCAGCTAATTGGTTTCATGCTCTCAGTTAGCAAAGGTACAAAAGCATAAATTTGTGTCGCTTCTGTACTGTGTTTGCACTGAGGATGTCCAAGTGCTTTTTAAACAGTTGCAAAGGACATCTCCAAGTACCTTAAAGGCAGGCAAGTTCAGTCGTCCCCATTTATCATCGTGATGGTGATCAGATAAGGAAGACAGAGCCTTAGAAGGTCTGATGACCTGATTTGGTCATTCAGCCACCACATGGCAGACCTAAAACTAGAGCAGAAGCTCCTTATAGTCACATTAGTGCGTTAAATGCAGAAACAGCCTTCATATTTTAAACCCTGGAGATGCCTGGCTGTCCTTAAGCGGATGCAAATTCTGGAGTTTATGGTATCATCTCCCTTTTCTCAGCATGATTTTGGACTGAAATGAATGGATGATATCCATATTCATTCTTTAAAGCTATCCTTATGGGATTGTTTCTTGGCATTCTACAGTTGCCTCGGAAAATATCCCCATATGTTCTGTTACAACATTGGGATGGCCTGATCGGCAAGTCCAGAATAGACCCCTCTGGTAAGCGTGCTTCAAATGTCCTCACTGAAAGAGAATTTGAAAAATACTCAGGGGCAGCAGCAAGAAGTGGGCATTTCCATTGCCCCTGTGATTCATTCACAATTACTAACACAGGAATTCCCTACTGTGCGCATGGAAGGCTTGCGGCATCTTCAGTGCCAGGCAGCAGAGATAATTACACTGATCTTGGCACAACGTTCTCAGTTTGTGCTTTGAGGAAGCACCATGTGGAATTTGCTTCTCACAACAAAGGCATAAAATGTTTTTCCTAAAAGACCTTCACTATATTTTAGGTTGGCTTCAAGGGTAGAGAAGGACGTGGTGTTTCAGATTCTTTAATCTGGAATAAAAATAGGCACTCTGCCAACAGATCTCCTTTAAACCGTGGAATATGTTTTCGTCACTGAGTTTGAAATAACATTTCAGAGTCTTGGTCAGATTTATGGTTTGATTTAAAACAGTGTGGCCTAATTGAAGTCAATGGAGCTATGACAGTTTATGCCAGCCGAGGGACTGGCTGTCTGTTTCAGAGTATTGTTTTCCCACAATCGTCCTTGTTCTTCCAGACAGTGATGGATTTCCCAGGCATTTCAAATACTTCAAGCATTCATACAGCCTTTCTTAGGATTTTCTTCTGTAGTTGTGACATCTGCAAATTCAGATCACCTTTTCCATGTTTACCTCTCAACATTGACAACATGATCCCTAAGAGCGTCATTGGTATTGGTTTATTCAAGTCAGATCTTTAAAGTAATTGTAACACTGCTCTTTCCTAGTGGGAGCCTGAGCCACTTGGTAGGGGGACAGTACCTGGTGGATGTTCTCACTGCAGAGTGAGATTTAGAAGAAAACTAGTTTAGATGATTACAGCAATGCCAGTGACACTAGCTAAATATTGTTCCATCTCCAGACAAAGAAAAAAATAGAGCAGATAGTGTCTGGTTGTGTTACTGAGCTTTTTGATAAGAAGGCTCTAAATACAATTGCTGCAAGATGAAATTAACAGATCCGAAAATATGAAGCATGAGTATGTTAATAGCCGTTAATGTGGCCAGAAATGTATTTCAGAGTGTCACTTCAATATGTTTTCATGGCACAGGCTTTTCTTCAAGGCCTGATTCTCCTTTACTTTGCATTCTTGATAATCTTCCATAGCTGTGTCAAGTGGGTATAATACCATTATGGTATAATGCAATGAAGAGCTGGGATCACAAATTCTCCAGAAAATGATTTTTTTTTCCTTTTGAATCAATTTAAAATTGTTACCAAACACTTGAAATTTGGTAAAGAACTGCATCTGTTTTATGTATACCTTGATCAGCCATCAAACTTTTCTACCTTTGCAATATTGAGACCGAATTCTTGCAATGCATTGCACACAGCTACCCAGGAATTTCTTGTGCCCAATGTTCAACACTATGATTTACTGTCACGAAAAGTGTCGTAGCTGTAAGCAGTGGCTTAATATGAAGCATGAAGTAGGGCCCAGACCCAGTCTAATTAACCCCAAAAAGTCCCCCGAGGTCAAATGAGGCAATCTGATTTGGGAATCTTTCTCCACTGACTGAGTAGCAAATGCCTGCGCCTTTGCATGAAAGCGTTTAAACCACCTTGGTACTGTTCAACGGCTGTCCATGGCCATGCAGTCTGATGAAGACTATAACTGGTCCCACCATACCTAAAATCTCAGGCTCTTCCAGGGACTGAGGTGGCTCGCCCTCTCAACTTTGATCACATACTGCTTTGAGTGCAGAAGAAGTATCAATCTCCCCAAATCAAGGTGTTTCTGAGCCTCTACATCTGAGAAACTTTGACACTACAAAAAGTCTGGCAGTCTATCAGAGAAGGTGACTTGATCACTAGGCAATGCAGGAAAATACGTCTCTGGGGACTTGCATGGAATTTGGGTGCCCAAGTCCCACGTAGCCGGGATCACAGGACTATGGTCAGGAACTTCAAGTGTTTTGTTGGTTATGACGTGCTTTACTGAGTTTCCAGCACCTTCACGATGTATTTAGTCTCTCTCTTAGTTTGCATGTTACTGAGTTTCCAGCACCCTGACGATGTATTTAGTCTCTCTTAAGTCAGAGGTTGCATGTTCTGTTCAAGGGCTTTAAAGAAGAGTGGTTCTCACCCAAATTGTTGTTCAATTGCCTAAAATAAAAATATCACTTCTATGATGCAGTAATTAATTCTGGGGCATAAGCCACTAGCAAAATATGCATGAATGTTCTGTGTCACAGTCATTAAAATGCAAATTGGTGTTTTATTTTGACTGCATGATCTTGCTTACATGCTTCAGAGAGAATAGTCCAAAATGGAAGTCACAGAATTAAAATAATGGTCATTTTTCCTAAGAAAGCATGAAGAAACATGTAGGTGTTATCGCCCTGATCACTATAGTATAAAAACACACTACATTTAAGAATGGAAAAGGTAGAAGGGGAACAGGAGACTTCAACAGTATCAGCACAAAGGGGAAATATTGTAATGCTGTTTAGTTTCCTTAGTATATTGGCTACCATTAGAGCAGCAAACATAGATTTCCAGATGTTTGTGAAGAGTCCAACAGTTATATTTTATATCTATGGCTGTAGTAACAATTTCTATTCAGCAGCCTAGAAAAACATTTCATGTCACAACAGGAAAGAAATATTACTGTGGGGTTTTTTTCTCCCTCATCCCCTACATAGCAATTCTGAATACTTCAGTCAATGCCAAACAAAAATGATGGTTTAAAAATTAAAACCACAATCACTAGGGGCAGGACGTAAATGTGCAGATGTTCTGTGATGCTGAAGAACTTTTCAGGCAGCAGTCACAATGGTGTTGGGGAGAGGACAGGGAATCCATCAGAGTTGGACACTGTCAAAAGCATTCCCTAAGCTACGCTGTCAGAAAAGGCACTTACATTTTCATATTCCCTTAAGAAAAAAAAAATCAAAACCAGAAAACCTACTCACAATGGCCTCTGTATAGCTCTTGCTATTTTATTAGCAAGGGATTGACTATAATCTGTTAATATACGTGAGCAACTTAGATCTGGAGTTTACTAGGCAACCTGTACAAGTGGAAAAGTGCATTGTCCCATAGCAGCATACAAAACATCAATTTTCCTTCTCTGGGAAGGAAAATTTTTACAAGCTTATTAGCTGTTACTGTTTCAGGCACCTATGTGCCTTAATGCTGTTATACAAATGGCTGCCTGAAAAGCTTGCATTTTCCACACCTACCTGGCCAGACAAAAAGACGTGATGAATAGCAGCAAAAACAGCAGAAGGCAAGTTTTTAAAGGCACACTTTATAATCGGTACATTTAATGCCCGTGTATGGTAACAGACCTCTTGCCTCCCACGAGTACACACAGGCACTTCTGCCAACTTCTCCCTAGCAAAAAGGGAAGGGGGATAGATATGAGAGAAGGCAACGTGATGGGAGTGCTGGCCTGGATGGGATGGATGCTCCAGTGAGGAAAGGTTGACATATGTTGGGGGAGGCAGGGATGGGGCTGGAAAGTGTGCACCTTGGGGAATCACAGAGTTGAAACCACATCCCTGCTGGCCTGGCCTTTTTTCCAGCCCCAGAAATTGCGTGTTGTATGTGGCTTGTGTCAGGTATCAGACGCTACTTCTCCAGAACGAAATGCACCATTAGTAGGTAAAGACAATTCATTAGGTGCAACATAGCTGAACAGTAATTAATTATTAGATATTATTTCTCACAAAATGCATCTCCAAAGTTCACATCGCATTAGCCACAATATTGGACTGATGGAGCATAAACAAGGGTAATGATAAACACTGGTGAATGGAGTTGGGAAGAGATAGTTATTAGGGTACTAGCATGTTTCATGTGGGGTTTATTTAACAGTCTTATTAATGATCTGGAAAAGGAAGTGAATAACTATTTAATTAAGTTTGTATTTGATACTAAATTAGAATTTGCTGTAGACACCTCTGAGGGCAGAGAAATAAATCAAAAGGAGCTAGGAGCATGTGCAGTAAAGAAGAAAATGAGATCTGGCATGGGAAAAAAAAAAAAAAAAGCAAGCTAATCTCTCTGGAAGCAAATAATCTCAAGTGTAGCTATCAGTGGAGGAATTCTGGAGAAGGAGGTGTTGAAAGAGATGTAGGAGTGTTAATGGACTATATATTCCATCACAGCTCTGGTATATGTTTACAGAAGCAACGCATCAAGGAGCAGGAAGGTAATAGCCCTTCATTGTAGGGCTCTAGTGAGAACCATCTATAATGCGGCACTCCGTTTTGGGCATCCTGTTATCAGAGAGATATAGACAAATTGGAATGAGTTCAGAAAAGAGCCATAAAAATGATCCCATATCCCTGGAGATAATGACTTATGAAGAAAGATCAGAAGAAGTAAATGTGTAAGGCCTTGTCTGAAAGATGACTGAAGTAGGGCAGGAAACCAGTCTGCAAATACGTGAAAGGAAAAAGGGAGGAGGATAATTTATCATAGTAACTATTAGTAATAGGATGAAATAATAAGTAACAACAATAAATTTTAAAAGGGCAACTTCAGGTTGAATGTAGAGAGAAATTTCTGACACTGGAATTTGGGTTAGTTTGCAGAGAAGTTTCCCAGGGGTAAAAGTAAAAGCTGCATTCAAGTCATTTAAAATCAAATTGGACAACTCACTAGAAAATGCACCCTGCTATGGGGAACAATCTTCCATTGCCCGGGGAATAAGCTGGATGACTTAATAGGACATTTCACACTCAAGCCTTTATGACTGTGATATTTTAATATGCATGGTCAACTATTTTGGGAAAGTATACATTTCTTGTGCTGTCAGGCCTCATAATACAAACACTTGCATGGAAACATGACTTTTAAGATGGCAAGCAGCTCTGCTGACAGCACGGCACTGCTGATATGCAAAAACACAAGCCTGAGCTCCTCACATTTCTTCAGGATCAGAGTCTTAGATCTTATAGTTGTCAATATCAAGCAACCACATCACTTACGGGTAGGTGAAGAAGTGCACAGGAACAAAAGACAGGGGTAGGAAGGTCCAGTGAGGATGTATCATTATTGGTATTATTATTGTTATTCTATTACTGCTAGTAAATGGCTGGTACCGTGGAGTTTATCTCAGTTTCTTGGCTGTTCACCTTTTCCATCTCCAGCTTTCACCTCTGCACGGTGTTCATTAGACACTGTAAGACTGCTTCCTCTACTCTGTTTTTACCATGTTTCATTTTTTTTAATGTATCCTAACATTTCTGTTGAATGAGAAAAGAGACAAGCTGAAGGGAAAGCCCAACCCTCCCTCGTGTGAAGAAGGGATGGCAAAGGCTGTGGATGTAAATGAACATTCAGCTAGCCCTATACCTTTCCCTCAAATTACAATGATACAATGTTGAACGTGAACTCTCTTCACCATTTGTTAGCAGCAGAGGCAAGCTCATAGATAGTTATGCTCCCTAAAACACTGTGTTTTTTACATGTTTTTCTTTGTCTGTGTGTGTTCTTGTTTTCTCCTCTCCCCTTCTCTCCCCGTGGGCTACACGTGGGGCCAGCAGCCTGGTGGTGCCACAGTCCAGCACCCGAGCCCCGGGACTCTCCAGCAAGGGGTCGAGCAGCAGCAGCTCCAGTGAATCCGAGACCAGCTCGGAGTCTGACTCAGAGAGCGAAAGCAGCTCCAGCGAGAGCGACGGCAGCAAGCCCTCGCATTACTCCAGCCCAGAGGTAAGGGCTTCTGCTCTTCATGATT
Organism: Anser cygnoides; assembly: GCF_040182565.1. Lineage (NCBI taxonomy): Eukaryota > Metazoa > Chordata > Aves > Anseriformes > Anatidae > Anser > Anser cygnoides. The sequence goes on along the minus strand of NC_089873.1, from coordinate 142,353,086 downwards.
TGGGGTGGTGAGCCGTTATTACACCCACTCAGACTTTTTTTTCCAGCCAAGGTGACACAAGGAGGCTGGGGGGAGATGCACAAAAAAAAAAAAAAAAAAAAAAAAAAAAAGAGAGAAAAGCACAAAGATCTTCCTCCTGGCACCCTGTGAAATGCAAGTGGCAGGGGATGCTGGGGTGGATTAAAGCATTTGAAGCAAAAATGAAGAAGGAAATGACCATGTGATATTTTCCTCAAACTGGAGCTCCTCACAAAGTCACAGCTTGCTCGAGGCTTTATGCAACTCTGCTTCCATAGCAATGGCTTGCTTAGTGCTTAAGTCCTGATGTGGACTCTCAGCACTGCAAGGGAACTAAGGCTTCTCTGTGCAGGGAAGCTATTATGAAATCAGTTTGAGGGTGGATTTTTAAAGCAAAACAGTTGTTTTTCACTCACGCACTTCCCTCACCTCACTCCCCAAGTGAATTATTCTCTGCTACTGCTGCCTTTCTGTGATTTAGTTTAATCCATCTCTAGCATGGACTAAACTGAATTACTCATGGTGCAAAACATTAAGCCCAAACTTGTCATCTGGAAAGCTAGCACTGAAAATTTCCACATGTAGACAAGCCCTAGCCAAAGTACAATTAAGCTGCCAGTGCTACCTTCTGCTTTCACCTCTGCAGTGTGCTCAGCAGACACGCTATAGGGCTGCTTCCCCGACTCTGCTTTTCTACCAGGCTTGGCATTTTTATGTGTTTTGGTCAATGTACACCTTTAGTATAAAGCCATGCACTCCACAGCCACATCACACACATTAATGTATGTAAAAATATTCAAAAATCTAGTGGCAGGATTGTAAATACCCATGAAATACAGTCAGTGTATTTTCCTGCTCCACATAAAGCATCCCCTCACCAGACTCCTCCCCTGACAACTAAGCCTCACAGATTCTTTCACCCTGAAAAATTATACTGAATAACCAGCAAGCCTTTCTTCATATTTTGCTCAGTATCTGGGGCCATGTTTCCCATCAGGGAAAATGCAGCACTCACAGAAACATCATTTCTATATTTTTCTCAGGTTTTTTTCCTTGTTTAACACTTATCTTCTTTTCTCTTTTTCTTCCACAGTGCTTTCAGATCCATTTCCAGTTAATTTTCCTCCACTATGTCCCTTTCCTAAGTCTCTCTCTGGTTCTCTCCTTCCTTTCTTCTCTGTTTTCTTGCTTCCAGTCTCTCTTTCCTTGTTGCCCTCCCCGTGCTATCCCATTCCTCATTTCCCATCCCAGGTTCTCTCATCTGACCCATTAAGACCTTGTTCTGTCTCGTTCCTGGCTGGTTTCATTGCAGAGGTCTCACGCTCTCTCTCCTCTCCCTATGGGAATCTTAGAAGGTAGAAGAAAAGGGATGAAGAGAAGAAAGAGAAGGAACCATGGTAGGGGGGAAGGAAACACAAGATAAAAGGGGGAGAAGCATAGTACCCAGGAAGAGAGGAGTATGTATACTAAGATATAAGAGCATCTAGGCAGATACCCGTGATGCTTGGACACGAGAGAAGCAATTCCTCAGGGAATGCAGGAAGTGAATTAACTAAGGCAGGTCATGGGTTTTGTAAAGTCAAGCAAGGGACCGAGAGCCATGGAAACGTGGAGGAAGTGCCTCCTCTTAAACATTTTATACATATTCTCTCGAGATCTGTGCAACCACTTTTGTGTGGAGTCTGAGTTATCAGTGATCATTGTCACGAAACAGCTGCACTGCTCCAACAGATTGCTTGTCTCTTTGCATTATGTTTGTGTGGTTTGCCTTCTAGGACATGCTGTACAAAACAGGCTTATATGAAAATGTAAAGGTCTCAAAAGTGTGATGGCTGCAGTGGTGTTCATAACTTACTCTTTGGGATATGGGAGAGACCATGACATTCACCTGGATAGGGTCAGGGTGTCCCCGGGAAGTAGGATATCTGTGCTTTCCCCAAGGGATAGTGCTCTTCCAAGCCCATCATATGACTGGTGGCACCAATTCCAAACATGTTTATGTGATATCTCTGAGTGGAAGTCCTGTCTGCCTTGAATTAATGCTTTAACTTACATTTAGGAACCCAGTGAAGCCGTCTTCCTAAAGTACATGCCATGTTCTTATCCCATAAATGGAGAGAGACAGGTCCTTGGGAGCTCTTTAAAAGGAGGTCTTGTCCACCTGAATTTAATTAGTGGGCTCAATTCCAGTCATGGCCTCAAGATGAATTTCATCTATTGGATAAAATAAAAGAAGCAAATACATCTTTGTCATTACATAAGTATAAACTAATAAGGGTACAATTCAGGTACAATGAACCTGAGTACTCTTGCACAATGCTGGGCAGGAAATCCATATGTCCAAGTTGGGAGGAACTTCACCTGGTAATCTGCAGGCCATAATGAGCCCTTCATTCTTTTTTTGTTTCTTTTATTTTTTCCCCATAATTAGAAATATCATATGTATATATTCAAAATATTTTCTAGGACAGGTTATCTTCTGCATTCTACATTATACAAAAATTTAACTGCTGTTTCATTTCTCCTGTAATTTTTCTTCATCTCATTTTGAGATCTTTGAGCTGTTTTCAGGTGTCTAAATGCAGTTGCCTAGAGTGTAAAAGCAGCTCATTGTAAAGCATACATATAAAATAGATTAGATGAATTGCACCCTAAAAGTGTCCGTTTCTTTCCAGTGACTATTTAGAGGCTGTAGTGACTAGCTCAGCTGTCTACACTTTATGTCTGCAGTAAACTAAGAGTAATGGCTGAGCTAGAACAGGAGACAACATTCAGACTGGTTTCAGTGATGTGGACAAATTAAGGTGCCTCAGACAGTAATGTGAGTAGTTACAGTTTTGTGGACTGCCAAACCTGAAATTATGAACAAGGGACTGAGACTTCTATCTCCTGTTTCTTTGCCGAGGTCATGAATTCTTTGTATGACCTTAATTAATGTCATAAACGAGGATTCTGGAAAACGGTGACATCCTTCCAATTATTTCAGATGGTAGAAAAAAATGCGGGTCTCAAGTCCACAGAAGAACTACATTTCAAAAGCTAAAAATTTGGTTTGTTTGTTCTTCATTCAGTTGAATTATCATGCATACCTCTAATAGGACTGGGTCTGGTTAGACAACTGGGGAAGTCCCATTATACAGGAAGGGCCAGACGGAGGAATGGCCAGGAGGGAAACAGAGAAGCCATTGCACGGAATGGAGCACCAGTGGCTGTTCAACAGTAACCTGGCCAGAACAGGGAGGTGTGCTGTCTTGGACCCTGCCAGCACCCCACCCCCAGATACACCGTCCTTTACAGCCTCCACTGTAGTGACCAGTTCGCAACCATCGAGGGTTTTTACCATGATTATTCCATCATCACGGGGTAGTTTTGGCCTCACATCCACACGTTGTGTCTGACCTGGTCAAAGCTGAAGTGATTGGAGATGCTCTTCCCGGCCTTCTTCCCTCATCAACAGAGACCCACCTCCTGCCCACAGTACTGTGCATCCAGTCCTTCAAGTGCATGGACTTTAGTACTAATAGCCACTGCCCGTAAATTCAGGCTGTTCCCTCAGGAGTTGTGTGGCATTGTCTCTCTTCTCCTTAGCTCAGAAAATAGGAAGAGCATATATATATAACCAACTAGCTAACCGGTGAGCATGCTTCTGTCACCTCATCAGCATTTCTTCACTGCTACATTTCCTCAAGGACTCAAGGGAAGAAGAGTTTAGTTTCAGGGCTGGTGTGTGTCTGTGTATGTTTTCTGTATCTGTCTTGTTTTCAAAAAAGGTTTTGCTTCCCATCTGAAATGTCATGATTTGATTTCCTGAGTGGTAATTTCAGAAGAAAAGGGAATTTTCATCACTAGACCAACTGTAGACACTATCTTCACATTTGCTCATATGATTCGTGGGCTTTAGCTCTCCTATGCACTGTTTTTGGCAAAGACTACAAACTAAACTTCCCCGTCCCTCTAGAAAACTCTTTGAGGCAGGAGCCACCTCTTAGAGTATTTGTGCACCATGCCTAACAGATGGGAATCTCCAGTTCTAATTTGATGAAGTGCTAGCAGTACTAATAGTAGAAGCAGCAAAATCATCATCATCATCTTCATCTATGTCTTAAATACAATGAAAAGGCGTCACATTTGTATGGAAATTGCTCTGAACCAAATCTTTGATAGTAGGACAGCACAAACAGGTTATCATATCGGTAAATTAATGTGTGGATTTCCAATAGGTCAAGTATGCTGCGGGGATGGCTGATTGCTTACTCCTATCCTGCATTGGGTTAAGTACATGCACATTATAGGCTATCCAATTTCTCAATGAAAGGGGTATCATGCTTCACATTTACCATGGTATTAGCTACACCTTAGGTTCCTATTTGTAATGACAGACATAGAGTGATCCTGTTACGTTTGCATTGTTTAACAGCCCTTCACCCCAGAAAGTGTTTCTGGATAATGAGTGTTGACAAAAGTTTCATTTGGATGCATGCCACTCGTGCCTCTGGTTGCACTTGTAGCCTTTAAGAGACCTGAGATACATAGACACGCTTTGTGTGAGTCGTCCCACCCAAATTTGGACATTTGTACTGTAGATACTTATATGTGCTCACCACCTCAGCCTCCCCTTTACAGTTAGGGGAGAGGAATGGACATTTTTAGGGCCCAGCTCATCTGGCCTATTTTGGATGTCTATTTAAAGATGAAATGGTTCACACCCTAGGAGAGTAGTCCGCTGATTGGAGAGCAAACTTTTTGACTAGCTCAGATATAGCTGTCTATAATATACAAATGAATCCACACACATTTTTTAAACAAGCATATCACATCCTTTTATTTCTTGTTGAAATGGCACATGTACATGTGTAGTGCATTGGTCCCTGGAACCATCTGTCTCTGGAAGAGTTTCCTGGTTTGGGTTTTTGTGACAACTCCATAGCTCATTACAAGTCAGCTTTACTACAGACCATTGTTCCTACTGCTGCTGTCTATCGGGCCAACACCAGCTTTACTCCAACTAAAAACTGCCCAGTTCTCTTCAAGACCTCGAAGGCAGTATATTTCCATGACGTAAGACCATTTTGCTACTTGATCCCTCTGGATCTCAGTAGATTTCCATCCTTACATGCTGCTGAAAATATCTCACTGCAAGCAAACCAACTTTAATTACGCAGGTTCGTGTGTGACCTGCTGAGGGAGGTAGCGTGGACTGGAGAATTAAGGATTTTCTGTTCCTCCCACAAACAATTGCAGTTGGGCATGTGAAGTGGACTGTTAAAAAATTTCCAGTGAATCTTCCCAATCCTTTTTTTCACCAGGTCTGTTTTTCTCTCCTGGCTGGTCCCTTGCAAGTTACATTGTTTTTAAAAGTGATTTCAAAAAATAGTAATTTTTAGAGAAATCAATTGAGTAAATTACTTCCAAAATAAAACTGACATCACTTGTGTGCACTGACAATCTTAAATATTCCAAAACTGTATAATGGCCCTAAAATAATTAGAGAAGTTTAAAATTTTTGATTTTCTAGAATTTATATTCTTTAAATTTACCTTATCGGCTTCAGGCCTTTTGCTTCTAGCAGATGCATCTTAAAGGTTTTTGTTTGATTGACTGATTGTTTGCAGATACATCTTTCTTTCAGCAGCCACATAGACTTCAATTTTCCTTTAAATAAACCCAGGATATGTATCTAAGTTCATGACTCTGAGAGCTGAGGCTTTAAGAAAATACAACAAGTGTCCTGAAAGCCCTGACAAAATTAGTAAAGCTGGCAATATTGCTGGTGCTTTTTGTTAGACTTCTTAGTTGGCTTACAGGTTGGTGGGAGTGTAGCTATTCCGCCTAAATAGCAGATATATCACTGTAGGAAAGTACCATATTGCCAAGTTATGACGCTTTAGCAGTTAATCACTGTTTTCTGCTGGTTTACTGTTATCCCTTGAAATCCATATTTTGTGAACCACTGTTTTAGAGAATGACAAGGTACATAAAGAGACAGAATGGGATGTAACAGAAAACCTGGAAGATTTTTTTGAACTTTCAAGCTGCCCTCACTCTGGCCTATACTTATGGGCAGAGGTGTATTTTTTCTGCACATTTCTGATATATGTCCTTTTGTTGAATATAACTCCTGAACACTGCAAAGGCCTCCATATATAGTGAACCTTTTATTATATATGTAATAAGTTCAGTATGTACATAATGAATGGCACAAAACGCATCCAACTCTACTCTCAGCAGCAGTCTAAAAAATTGTTGTTTATTTTACACAAAGAGTTAAGAGTCTTAAAAATACATCTTCATCCAAGAGAAATGCTGCCCATTCATTTTCAAGATTTACAAGTCTGGAAAGAAATTCATCATGTAAGATATTAGGGAGTATGATTAAGAAAAAATAAACTTAAGGCAATCCAGCAAGCTTCCTGTAGGTATTGGCTAGCTGGATAATGAGTAAATTAGACACTTCAGAGGAGGAATATTTTTATCATATGAATTCCAATGTCTAACTGTTTTGCTTATTTTAGGAGACTTTGCTCCCTGTAGAGTGAATACAGCCCTCCGTGGGTGACTCTGAAGACATGCTTGGCTATGCAGGAAGCCTGTGTTGCTTTCAGGCACCTCCTTTTAATAGAGGCTCCTTTGTGTTGGAGACTGTCTTAAGTTAGGGACTGTGGATATTCTCTCTTGAGCAAACTTTCTTCCAGAGCATCAATAGTTTTCATGTGCAATTGCTTAGTTGATCAAATTTTGGTTCCAGCTCAAGAAATTAGGAGACTTTTCACATTGGCTTCTGTTGGTTTAGAATATGGCTGGCCATCCACTCCATCTTTTCTTTTTTTTTTTCCTTTCCTTTTCATTTTATTATGCTCAAATTACTGATTGCAAGAAGCATTATAAAACACTTGCACATTGTTCTGAAATAACATTTTCTGAGCTGTGGTTACATTTGAAATCATAATTATCCCACTACTTCACTGTCCAAACACCATTATATTTTAGATGTTCTCTTATAACTTGATCATGTTGTGACAGGAACAAAGAGAAAAACTAACAGCCACACAATACTTACCAAATGAGTATTTGACAATACCACCACACAGCAAATGTTTGTGTGATCTCACAGGATTATAACATCAATACCAGACAGATTATATGCACCGCCTGGTTAGCCTTCCCTCTCCCAGGAGAGACTACATGCCCCTTTGTATGCTGTTTAAATATTTTTTGTATTTAATGCAAAGGTGATATATATATATTATATATAGGGATATACATATATATATATATATATCCCTAGCTTTCCAGCTACCTATCCTAGTTTAGCCTCAGCTGTACCCCTGCCTTGTTTTCCATCCATCCTATCACCATTATATTTTTCTCTGTTTGGAAACTTGGTAGCATTTCCCAGTAAAGCCAACACCAGTAGCTCTGCATGAATCATCTGTAGAAATTATGACTCACAGAAGCTGTCCTCGTTCCCAACCTCATCCAGAAACCAAAAATATCCCCACCCATGGGGCATGCCCCCTGTTTCCCAGCCCTAATGCCAGGCCAGGACCTCTGTCAGGGCAGCATGGTGTATCCTCACCACCTCACCTTTCCCATCCACGGCCAGGGCCAGCGGGTGCCACGGGGCTTGGGGTGGCCCCTTGCCCAGGGTAAAATCTCTTCAGTACCAGTGTTTTGGTGTCCATGAGGGGACCCTGCAGGCCAGGGCAGAGGGGCTTGGCGCTAAGCTCTTTGCTGTTTGCATCTCTTTCAGCCCGAGCCACCCTCGTCCAACAAGTGGCAGCTGGACAAGTGGCTGAATAAAGTCACCCCTCACAAAGCACCCATCCTGACCCACCATGATGGCCCGGCACTGGAGGCCCATCCCTACTACGGCCACGTGAAGGCGGAGCGGCAGGAAGGCGAGAAGACCCCGGCCACCGGCCCAGCCGAGCACCGCAGCGGAGAGGGCCGCACCACCAGCGTCACCACCACCGCCACCATCGGGGACGGGCCACGGCCCAGGACCGCCAACAAAGCACCAGGCAGCAAGGGCAGCCGGCAGAAGTCGCCCCCCGCCGCCGACGGCGGGCCTCCAAGGAGGGCGGCGGGGAAGAAGGCACCACGGCGGGCTGAGAGGACCTCAGCTGGGGACGGCTCCCACTGCCGTGGGGCAGAGGAGCCTGCTGGGAGCCACAGCTTTCTGGAGAGCACCGCTGGCGAGGCACCAAGAGCCCGGCCTGTTGGCGGTGGCAGCAGTGGAGGCTGCCGAGCAGGGCACCGCCGGGAGCCCCGCTCGGCCACAGCTGGCGAGAAGCGTCGGGCACGGGGGCCGAGCAAAACGGCACCCAAATCCAAGGAGTTCATCGAGACTGAGTCCTCCTCATCGTCATCTTCCTCTGACTCAGGCTCCGAGTCGGAGCGGGAGGAACGCCCGCTGCCCAAGGTGCCGGCGGCAGCCGGGGCCGAGCCGCGTGCCAAGGACGCAGGGACCGGTGCCGCTAGCAAACCCCACGGCGGCTGCAGTGCCTTTGGCTCCATTAATGCCAGGACTAGTAGTGAAATAGCAAAGGAGCTGGAGGAACAGTTTTACACCCTGGTTCCTTTCGGTAGGAATGAGCTCCTGTCTCCTCTGAAAGACAGTGATGAGGTAAAGTCACTGTGGGTCAACATTGACTTGGCTCTTTTGTCCAGGATTCCAGAGCGTTTGCCCGAAGAGCCGCTGGCAATGAGCGCCGGAGCAAACCAGGCGGCCAGCCTCCCGCAGGGTAGTAGTGCTGACCCCCCCGCAGAGAAGGGTTTACCGAAATCTAGAAGGAAACGCAAGGTGAGCTCCGGGAGATGGGGGTGGCTGCTTGGGATGGGAAGGGGGACACAGCCCAGCCGCGGTCAGTGAGCATCACTTGTGCCCATGTCCAACACTCAACGGTGGTGCCCTCGCTGGGTTTTGTCCCCTCACACCACACTGGAACCAACAAAACCCCTCGTGTGGTCAAACTTCTGGCCTCAAGGAGCTGGCGTTGTCTGCTGGCACATGGCTTTTTGTACCCTGGTGAAAGTGAAGGCAGATAGCTTTTCCTCTTGAGGCTTCTTGCAAAACCAGAGCATTTGGAGGTGATGCTCATTTTGGCATAGGGAACATTCTGGCACAGTCTGCACAGTATCACCACATATCTGGAAAAAAGGAGAGGAAACATCCTTTTTCCCTTCATATTGACAACAATAGGAGAGAATCCTTCAGTCCCTGCAGACAGCCCTGGCTTATCAGGGACCTGCCTAGCTCTGCTGCTTACTTCACTGACACCTCTGCAGCCCCCTGCTACCTCAGGACTCCGACACAAGTGTAAGAAGTGAGTCAGTAGCTGATGAGCCGACCTGTCCCCAAGCAGCACCATTGCAGCAGCCAGGTGGGCACAGCCCTGTGGTCATATCCATCCCTCTGCCATGCTGCTCCTAAACATTTTCGGAGCTGCCAGGTGCACAGGCTTTATCCCTGCTGGGGAGCCACTTCCACCCCATGGCTGCAGCTGTCCATCAAGGAAGCTTTCCAGTCCACTGGTACCAATCTGCCCCCAAAAGTCACTCTGAACTGGAATTACCATCTGCCCAATTTCTGGATGGTTTTACTGTGCAGTTGTCTGTCACCCCCTGAGCTACCATATGTGTGCAGACTGATCTGTATGTTTCTTAGTATCATTTATCCAAACAGGTCTTTCATTTTTTTCTCTCTCTTGTCATTTTTTGGTTATATTTTTAGTATCTGGAAGTATTTTTTTTTAGTATCTGAACTATTCTAGCTACTGGTAGAGCAATAGCAGAGAGCCCTGCTATGTTTTGAGATGCATTTGTCTGCATTTTCTTTAGGAAGTAGCATGGAAGTAATTGCATAATACAAAATGATGGGGACCAGGTCAAAGAGTGGCAGAAGTAAAAGATTGATGTTTTGTGCAATAGGAAATGTCTGTGTGATGTTGCCAGCTGGTACACCCAGAATAAAACAGGGGGATATGATAGAAGAGCAAAATAAATGCAGCCATTCTAGAAATGCTTAATTTGACTTTCCATGGCACAAATTATCTTTTACTCTTCTGTCTTAAAGCATTGCTGTTGTTGGTGGTTTTAGTGTTACAATAAATACAATGGAGTACCAAATTGCCTCTCTGCCTGTAGTAAGACCCTCACTGTGATAACTGCTATGCAAACACACAATATGCGATCCCCCTTCTCAAAATAAGTCTAATAAGAATGGATTATCAGGCATAACTGCAGAATTAGATAGAGGTCCTTATCACTTCCACATCTGTCATGATCTCAAGAAGGGCAAAGTAGAGATGGAAGAGGATGGTTAAGCACTAAGGTGTAAGAAGATCTTCACTCCTGTGGGGTGTGATCTATGTTAACCCCACAGCAGCAGCCACAGTGGCAGTGGATAACACAGAATATGTTGTTGCCATGCAGTAAAGCAATAAATACAGGAAAATCAAGAGATCACGAGTAAAACTCAAGTCATCGGTGGAAATTGGATAATGTTAGATGTGGAAAGGGATGTGGACTTCATAGAAGGCTGGGAAAACAGGGTCACTGGGAAACAACGGTAGGACCTAAGGAATTCAACCGAAGTCAAATAGTGGCAGGAAGCATTGGCTGCGTTCATACTACCAGGAGAGATAGGGCCGGGATGTAGCACCAAGCGGTGGCACACAGTCATCCACTTTGTTTAATTGTTAGCATGCTTGCTAATGTGGTTTTGGCCTAGGCCAACTTCTGCTCTTCCAGAAGGTGTCTGGCCCTGGCCTGGGACCAAACCAACTAAGGTGGCTCCCTAAAAGGCAGTCCAAATGTGGTATAGCCTGGTTTGAAGGAGGAGCAAGTTACATGCATGGACGTGAGCTGTGCCATGCCAGCCAGCCTCAGGGCCTGTTGCTGATCTGTTGTATTGACTAGCACAGGCATAGTCACTGATGACAAGAAAAGAGTGGGAGAGACAAGAAGAATGAGGTTGAGGACTAGGCAAGAGAAAAGTGCACAGGAGCCAGGCAAAGACAGCAATATAAAGAAAAAAAATATCCTGAGATGCAAGTGGGAATATGGTTGAAGCAATTCAAGTTTTATATTCTACTCTATCTTATACTCTACATTTACGTACTGCCTCTTTAGATTTTAGTTTTTCAAGACGTGAACCAATCTTCTCTGATCGCAGTTAGGTATATGCTTGAAGAAAGCATCAAAATGCCAGAAAATACCAGCTCCTTATTTGTCAAAATACTTTCAGATCTATCGTAAATCCAAAACCTACAAGATTATTATTTTTCTCTTTACTCAGTGTGAGAATGAAGAAGAATACAGAGACATCAAGAAGACTCATTTAGAGCGAGAGAGTTCTTCACGATTAGCTGCCACTGCCCATAACATCACAACAGCAAATCACTGCAATATGAATGAAAATAGGTAAGCATTTTCCTTCTTATTTACCACTGAGTCATACAACTAGTTGCAGTTTAATGTCGTGTGTTATTTTTGCCTTTAATAGGATTTATTTTTTAATTATCACATTTTATGTTGAAAAATTGCCCAGTTTATTCTGCTTTCTTCTAGTTTAATGAACAAGTTAGCAGCTCTGACACATTTTATATACTCGCATTTTTGTTGTATTGCGCAAAGTTGTGAGTTCAAGTGCAAGGCTCATGGAACGAGTAATTATGGCTAGAGTAGTGCGATCATCCAAAACATATTCTCAAACACTGTCTTGTAGGCACCAATTCACATGTGCAGCCATCTTTTCTTTCCTTTATGTTATGAGTTTCAAACTTAAAGTTTGACTGTATGTTTGGGTTTAAAAGCAATTGTCTGTAAACTCTGTTTAGATTGCAAAAAATATTCATAACAATGCCTGCAATACTCAGTTCCGGAATATACATGAGATCCAATATTTTCAAGATTACAAGCAATCTATTCTGTTTAATTAGTAGGTATTTTAGTGCAAGGAACTCAGATTTTAAAAACAATTAGATTTTAAAAGGATGAAGGGTGTGAAAAACATTATGAAAACATTGTGAACATTTAGCTATATGCTGGCATGATTTGTGTACACAGACCCCTATCAATGTCAGATCAATCATCCTGAATCTTTCTGGGGCATTCTAGCAGTGAAACTTCGACATCTTTTCAAAGTTCAGCTGCATACTGTTTAGTACACATTGGCCATCAGTATTTCAAAAATATATATTTTTTTTCTGGCAGTATTAGGGTATGTCTTAGAGTGGAGTTGCTAAAATTTGAGAATATTTGTATTTATTGTAGTAGGATTTTCTATTGTACATATCACTGATGAGTTTGAGCAATTCTTGTTATTAACACTGGACAAAATCATGATGAAAACTGGTATATATACCGCTTATTCTGAAGTTTGAATTCAATTTATTTGTCCTGGCATAAGTCACATGTTTCATAAAGTGCAAAAAAATACACAAACCAGTTTGTTTTATTGTGGGTGATTGCATGCAGGCATGACATTCTTGTGTGGAACAATTGCCAGAGGTGACTTAGAAATTAAACTCATATTCAAATTTTAAAGAAAAGGTATAGCATTGAAGAAACTTCCAGGGTGGAGTGTAGCTGCATTCCATAGAAGTTCCCTAGGCCTCCAACCTTAGATGTTGACCACACTGGGGGAACTTGGTGTGCTGACTCTAAGAGGAACAGTACGGAGGGTGGAGCGGAGTGGAGACACCGCGGCCAGGCTCTGTGATAAGATGGGAACTTGAAGGTACATCAGAACCGATAAGCTGCATATTTGTTATCCTGGGCCAACAGCCTGCCACATTTTTGACAAAATGCTGTCCTTTTGGTGAACTTTTCCCATTATAATATCATTATAATACCAAAACACACCTCCATCCCGAAGGCTACCCGCCTCCAGGGTGTAACCATGCCTCACTGAGCTTTCGCTTTAAATTTTTCTAGTCTGCACCTTTAAAAGCAAAGTGAGAAAATTTCACACCAATCATAACAAAGGTATGTATGACCAGAGTCACTCAAGCTCCACCTGAAAGATAAAAAAATGATATAAATTAGCTTAAGGGAGAGAGGATGTTAGGGAAGATACCATCATGTAAGGGAAGATACCATCGCATAAGGAAAGATACCTTCTGACTTCTGGGATCAGTCAACAGGCCGAGCCTCTCTTCCCCCCTATTGGGACGCCTTTGGGTAAGATTTGAAGACTTGGTTATGCCAAGTGCCTCCCCGGGAAACTTAGAAATCTCTGTAGAGCCACTTTATATCTTTAAATGCATTTGTAGCCAGGCTTACTTATACTCTTGGTATTTGCACGTGCTTTGCAGACAGTGAATTTATCACAGGCAATCCAAAGAACCTGTGTATCTGTTACTTTAATAAACTGCACTAGCTCATTAATCCAGCTGTGGTAGTTCTCATTGAACACACCAAACTCTTTAAGAGTGGCCGTGGTAGTTCATGGAATGCAACTAGACTGAGGGTGTATTATGTTATTTGTGCATCTGTAATTGTATTAAAAATTGTATATTAAAAACATTGTATTAGGTACTCCTGGTAGCAAATGTATATTAAATGAATATTCACCCCCTAATTCTTCCTTGGCCTGCCCTAATTCCAAGAAGTTCAGGTGTTTTATGCTACTATAGGTCACGATATCAAGCTACTGAGGCTGTAGCTAAACCAGCAGCATGTGTGTCAGGACATCCTGTCCCTCTTGCAACCAGCAGGCACTCATTCTAGCACATTCCCCTCCAATTATGCCAGCAGCATATCTGCATGTAAAGCCCTCCTGTAAATTCATTCAAGAAACTTTGTCTGAAACTTGTATCAGCACAGCTAGGGGTTGGTAGCAAAGAGGGGAGCAAAAACACTTTCAGACATGAGCATTTTATATTCCAGAACTACAACCTGATGTGCAGACTGACGAAGGCCCTGTTTGACACAAAAGGCTGCAGTGTCAGGCAGAGATACCCTAAATATCTTGCACCTACATCCGGTGCCACTATTCCAAGTCTCAGCAGAGCAGAGCTCACTGCAGGTTGTTTTGTACGGCTTCTCAGTATAATAAGGTCGTGCTGCTGCAGCTTGACTGCTCACAGTATACTTTGGTGGGCATAAGCGAAGTGCCAGAGGGCATGCAAAAGGTCTGCCACACAACTAGAAATTGCATCTACCCCTCACCAGCCCTGGGCCAAGCTTTTGAGGCTTGGGTGGGAGCCCTCCAAGGAGCAATGGCTTCCAAGGAATGATGGCTTCTCTTGGATGCTGTAGCCCTGCACTTTGACAGTGATGTATAAACATGGCTAGCCAAGGCATGGTTTTATGTTTAAAAAAGGGAAAGGAAATAACAGCATCAGCCTGCACTTTGAAAACAGTCCTAAAGATCTTATTTTCCTTAGAGGGAAAAGAAGAACACAGTTGTCCATTTTACACACCCTGATTCTTGCATTCATAAAGAGCATTGGTCATTAAAGTAAAACAGTTCATGTTGTATTTTAAAAGTACTACACTGTGCGAAACAGGAACGGTTCTGAATTATGATTTATGGCTTCTCTCACAGATAGTTTTTAAAGACATGCCAGATAAATGGACAAATGTATGATAAGTGCACATTTAATTAGCTCCGTTCTCTGAAATGATGTACAGAAATAAAGTGTATTTTGTACCATATTCCTTTTTGCAATTCCATTAAGTGTATACTGCCTGATACAGTAACTATAAAGAAGTGAGAATTGTCCATAAAAAGTAATAGGCTGAATAAAGGGGAATATGACAGGGGAAGGTATTGTGTTAAAATAGTCTGTCTGACCTTAATCACAGTTGTAGTCTTAATGCAAACCATTTTCATTAAAAAATGTTTATTTTGTGTGTGTTGCTTTAAAATTTTCAGATAAATATATATATTTTTTTTCAAATTAGTGCAACTAAAGCTTATTTTGGGGATATTTTTATGGTTTGTTTGACTTCTTATCCAAAACTTCCCTCAAATAAATGAAAGCTGAAAATAGAGTGTAGCTTTCTTCTTCAGAAGATGGAGCAGCTCATATTGCTGTGTGACTACTGTTTGCATGTGTTTCCTTTTGTTTGCAGTACCAGCTTACCTTTCTTTGTCTTCAAAATCTGTGTTAGATTAGTATAAACAGCTCTACCAAAAGCTGGTCATTGAGCACAAAGACAACAGAGTCATCTTTAAACACATTTCCTGTTTTAGTTCACGTATGGCTTTATTGCCATGGCTTATAAATTGTCACCTGTAATGGTGAAATAAGGCTCCATAACCTAACCTTACACTTCAGAGCCTAATCTTTGTCTCTAGCTATCCCTTAAGAGATGGTGAGCAAGTGGCCATTTATCTCTGTATTTTTTTCAAGTACTCTGATACAGACTTTATATTAACTCCAGAATTACAATTTGCCTTGAAGGGAAAGAGGAGAAACACGATACAAATTTGTAAATGAACTCTTGGTCCCCATACTGTAAGCTTGTTTCCAGATACCAATAGACTTTATCCTGCCAGCAGGTTTTAAATTCAAAGTTTTGGTAATATATAAAACATTTACCTTTCTCAAAGCCAGCTTTGTGACACTCCATTACTGTAATTTCCATTTCCAGCTTGGCAATACCAATAAATAAAAATGAGAAAATGCTTCGGTCACCTGTCTCTCCCCTCTCTGATGCATCAAAACACAAATACTCCAACGATGATTTAACTTCCTCCAGCAGACCTAATGGCAGCAGTCTATTACCTTCCATCTCCTCCAGCAAAAAACATAAGGGTGAAATCCAGTCTCAGCCACATCCCGGAGACTTCAATGTAAGTTTATGCTGTTGTTCACAATATAAAACCTAGCTGTATATTTTTTACTTTGTATTGCAGTCCATGATAGCTTTGCAGAATGTTACGCAAAAAAAAAAAAGCAATAATGAACGTTGTACTGTAAGTTCAGTTTTTCTGTTTTCGAGTTTAGCAAGGCACAGAAGAAAGACAACAAGGCAGGCTGTAAATTAGACAAATAAGAAAGGCTACATAAGCAGAAAGTAACTGCTAGTGGCCCAAAATGAATGGATTTAGGCCTCTAGAGTATTGCTTGGGCATAATGCAAGACCCGTACATCCAAAAGTGTAGTGCATAAGGCCTCTAATGTATAAGGCCTCTACTCAGCCACTGCCTAACCGTAAGTGTGCCTGCAGTTAGGTAATCCTGTATGTCTTCCAACAAACATTCTCAGACACTTCTGCTTATTGCTGACACCAGTGACCAGCTTAGCACCAGCCTCACAACTCAGCTCCACCAGAGTCCAGACATTCAGACTTAGCCCATCATAGTCTTGATCACACTAAATGTGTCCAGAGACCCGCTCCAGGTAAGGAGCTATTACTAAACCAGGTGTTAGCCACTGCCTTTAGAGCACAGAGAGAGTGGGAGTAGATGCTCCCCCCCATTTATGCATGAGCTCTGTGATTAGGATGCTGGAGTAAAGAGTCTGTTAGCACTTCTGGTTGAGGGGATTTGTATCTGTCTCACCTCTCAAAATAGTACTGTACCTTCCAACCTGCAGGACATTGTCATTAGGAGATTAAGGACAGAATACTGTCATGTCCTCCCCTGGCAGCTCTGTGTGAAATACCTTTATGTGAAGAAGCAATTTGGGTACCACCTTATTGATGTGCACTGCTGGAGTATCCAGTCAAGTTGCTAAGCCAATCTTCTGTTGCTAGAAAGGCCCGCGCTCCTCCCCTTGCTACAGAAATGGTTTATATATTTTATTCAATGCTTATTTGTTTTTTAATTATATGTTATTTGAAAAATAAGAGGCTTCAAAAGCCTAAGTATTTGTGCCTAAGCAACTTTCAGGAAAAGAAAATACCTGAGTTGTAGCAGTGGTCGCTTCCAGATGCTTTTGTTTTTGGGAACCTGTGGGGATAACTGCCCATAAAGTCAGATGTATATACTTTTTTTTTTTCTTTTGACAGTGAAGGGAGAGGTAGTAAATATAATCTTAATTTTAGACATTAAAAAAGCAAGTTATTGTAAGTTATATTTTTCAAAAATATCTCACAGATGCTTTTGGTAAATTGAAATAAAATTAAGTGCATAAAATATGCCAATAAAAAGGCATTTTAACATATAGTAGTGATAAATTTATCTTTTCATGGATTAAATGTAAATTCTTAAACATTTAAACTTCTAAAACATAAGTTTAGAGGTTTATAACCCATTCAGAATTATAATGATATGAGTCTTCACTGGATATCTTGAAAACAATTTAAATTCCTTCACAGGCAAATGTGCTGGAAATCAAAAGTAGAAGGTGATTGCTTTATGATCCACACCCTTAGCAAATGCATTTCACTGAGATTTTCTGCATAGCCTAGCAATGCACCATTTGGTCAACATTTTAACAACCTTTGCAATAAAATTCTTATGTATCTGATTATTCATCTGAAAACTTTAGCCTACTGAACTGATCTGGATGTGCCATATAGAATATGAAAGCTCATGAACTATAAATGTTAAACTTATCTTTGTTTTATCCCATCTTCCCATTGGGTATCTAGCTGGCATGCCTGAGTGGTCCCTTGAATTTCTGTTAGAGACCACAAGCCGGGGAGTTGTTCTTATCCATTTTAACTTTTTGTCCATTTCCCTATTAAGTTTCCATCTTCCACCTGAAGGAGAACTAATAGTGATTTCTGGCAGTGGTTACAAACCAAGAACGACCTGAGGCTGCCTGCTCTGCACTGTACCAGTGCATGGCTGCCCACACAGCAGGTCACCAGGCGGTATGAAGGGCTCATGAGGCCACATGAAGAACAGGGCTGCAGCTGAGAGAAAGCATGAGACCCTGCCGAAAGGTGTGCTTCAGCTGTGGTACGGAGCAGTGATCTTTCAAGCTTATCAGAGACCCAGAGAAGAAAAAAGCCTGGGCCTTGGGTGACAAATTCTCACCACACAGGCACATTAGCGGTGCGGTGTGGAACAAGTCAAACAAGCGAGCCTTGCTCTCCTGGGGCTAGGTACAATGCTAGTTTGGAAGCTGAAGACTAGAGATGTAACTCGATCTTCTAAATGACCACAACAGATCTATTCTTTAATAATTTCACTGACTGTGTCACAGAGCATTTTGATAGTTACTGATAGCTCAGCTCCATTTTGTCCGTACATCGCATTGAAACTCGAGCCCTTTACAAAGTGCTCTGAGTGATATCTGTGAATTCATGGCTATCGGTGACAGGACAGTTATACATACTCCCTGATGAAATAGTAGGAAAACTAACTGGCAATTTATAACACAATGCAAAGACACTCTGTTGTTTATTAGTTGCTTTTTTGAAGTTAGTAGCCAGTTCCTCAATGTCTTCTATGCTGTTTGTTGTCTAGAAAGCAACTCACATCAATTCAGAAAACGTTCTCTGCAATAAGCCACAGTCCCAAACAGAGCCTTGGTCACCTCTGTCTGGCGCGCCCAGGGACTGCAGAAGGACAAAGCTTATCTTTGACGATATGTAAGTACAGATGGCTTTAAAATAAAGTAAACAATGTAGTTTTCTGCATTTAAAAAGAAAAATATCATTTGTTCAACAGGATGTTGAGACGTGCCCAGTAGTATTTTAGTAATGCTGTACCTTGAGCAATGAAGGAGACATACTGTATGAAGTCTTTGATTTTGGTCCCTTCCAACCCAAGCCATTCTATGATTCTATGATTCCGTGATTCTATAATCCTATGATTCTACCATTCTACGAGTAAGGCTATTTAGTGCTCTTAGGGCTCAGATATTAATTCTGTACACCTCAGACTACTTACATGTACACATTCGTATCAAGGCAGGGTGAGAGGGGATGCCTTCTTGCATGCCCTTTGAAGCAGGGGAGAGGACAGATGGGAGCCTTGTATCCTCGAGCCTTGACAGCTGCTTTTGTTACTGCTACTGCTGCTCAGAAAAAAAAAAAAAAAAAGAAAAAAAAAAAGGTATTACAAAGGCAGGGTGAGTAGGAAGCAGCAGTGGTTGCATGAGTATCTGAAGGGATACTTGCCCCTCCCCCCCTCCAGTACATCCTTCAAACATCCCTGCCCTCCTCTGAAAATAATTTCAGCTTGTAATTGTTTTTATTTTCTTTTTGGTAAATTAAAACTGCTGGTTTGTTTCCCAAGGTCGTTTAGGATATGATCTTATTTAGATAAAGTATAAAGGTGAAACTGAATGTTGGAATCCTAATATCTAGAAAACCCAGATTCTTTTTGCCTAGTAATATTCTGGCCTGAAAATACTGATTTTTCTGGCTAGTGTAGAAGAAATTTTGTTCAAGCTATGTCTCAGACTGCCTCTAACAAATACAGCTCCATGAGCTGTGTGACCTTGACGCACCTTTTGTTCTTCCACAATTACACCCACCACATCACTCACTCTTATATACCTAAGGAAACCCTGGGAAAACAGCCCTATTTCCTCATGAACTGTTTTCTACCAGAACAAGTATTTTTAATAACTGGTAATAAGAATTGTAATAATTGTAAAGCTCATTCATATGACTTAGTCTCAGAGACAACTAGAGGGATGAGAGCATCTCATAACAAGAATCCAGGGTTCCTACTGTAAGATGTAAATAATTCACATAGACTTCTAAAGGATGTAAATGTATTGTATGTTAGAAAAGAAGGCTGGTGAGATTAATTTCTGCGTGCATTCATGGAAGTCATGAGGAGATGTAAATTCAATAAATGTAATCATTCTTTCTGCCCCTTTTGGAGAAAACTCTCCCTTGTGTATATATCCTCATTTTCCCTCCTTCTCCACTTCCCTCCATGCTATTTGTCAACTTTTCCAACACATTTATTCAACAATTTCCATTGAGGAAACTTCAAACTGTTTAGAAGTACTACCTAACTCTTCATATCTCTTGAAATACTATATCATCCGTAATTTACTTGCAACTGTTCAGTTTTTCTGCACTGTAAACGCACGTACAAGGCAAAAAGGTAATATTGTATTTGATAAAAGTCAAAATGTAGGATGTGCTCATCTGTTTGGATTAGAAAAAAAATAAAATCAGAAACACCTACAACAGAACTATTGTGTATCTTCATCAGATTTTCCCTCAAGATGCTGACAAAACACTGGGGGACCATTTTGGTTTTTTTCCCCCTAGAATACTGTCATAGGAAAACTGCTTTTTCTGACTGTCTCTATCATTTAAGAAGCCATTATCACTTGCTTTCTCCATTAGTGATACATGTGATTTCTCTGGCAGGCATCTTCAATAAAACTGTTTCACCTTTTCAGAGGGAGATACAATAAAACTGTTGGTGTATAGTGCCTTCCATGTAGAATGTCCCCGAGCAATTTGCAGCCCATAAAAAAAAAATAAATCTGAAAAGTCAAATAAGATAAAACACAGAAGTCAAATATGTCTTAATTTGGCCTTGAAAATAGAAATGGTTAAATGCCCATTGTGCTAACTAGAGGAGGGAGATTTTCATGTCATGCAACTGTCATCCACAAGCTGTATCTAGGAAACACCACCAGAATACCAGCTATACTAGACCTTGACTCTGAAATTACCATGTAGAGAAGTCACTGAAATGTAGCAGATTGGACTGGCTGCAAATGTTAAGTGTCAACAAATTTGACTCACATGTTAGAAGGATCAAATTAAACATGGCAGCCAATGTCTTTCAAATCCTTGTACTACCACAGCAGAATATTTGAAGAAATGCAATACAGTGTTTCTAAAATTATGTGGTAACCCTAATGGCAGCATTTTGTCCAAAATGATGCGTATGTATTATTTCATCTCATAATCCATGAAGTTCTGATCTACTGTAATCCAGTCATCGCTTTAATCAGCCTCTATAGTTTGAAGAGACTAAGTCTCTTATATTTGATTTAAAACAACAACTAATTTTTTTGACCAATCAGTGTCTCTTTGCTTTATTCTCAATTTATTTTCTCCAGATCATTGACAACAGCTGTCACTAGCAATAAATTGGAACACAAGTAGGTCAATAAAAAGTATATCTTGCTTGGCAGAGTGCTGTATACACATGCATCAAAATAAAGAAGTAAATATAGCTCACAGTCTTCAAAAGGCTGCCAAAATACTACTTTCCCTGCTTTGCCATTGTTTACTGCCTGTTCTGAATATGCTTCAAGGTACCCCGCATGGCACGTGTATAAATGACATCAATGCTGTTTCCAGTATTAATTCTTAACAAGATTTCCTGGATTTTTGGCCATTTCTGACTCTATAAAGAGAACATTTTAAAGGCTACATCATAATGCTTCAAGCCAAATTCAGTCCTGCTGTAATTTCGCTGAATGATAGAATTCCCAATAACAGCATTTAGGAACGAAGTCTGTTGTCCTTGAAGTGATAAGCACAGACATGCTGTGGGTGCCTGAGGGCACAGTTCCACACCCTCCTCCAAATACTGCATGTGTGGTATGAAAGGAGCAGAGCACACCCAGCTTTCACATTTCTCCTTATGGCTAAACCATGACTTATTCCTTAGGATTACTTTCTTACTTTCATTGTGCCTTACCCTTTCAAACTTGGAGTGAGGTTTTTTCACTTCCATTTATTTTCCTTTTTTTTTTTTCTGGCCTTCTAGGAGCAAGGTAATACACCTTTAGCATTTTTATCCAAGTTTTTTATCTTTTGCTGAATGTTTTTTTGTGCCTTTATGGTTTTAGGTGTTACATACATCAAACAGGTTGATATTCTCCCAAATTCAGGGACATGCACTGCTGTGGGATAGCATTACTGCGTTTGTTTGTCTATAGGTAAATCATATGTGCAAGAAATATTCCAGCTGTAAAGATGTTATGGATAAAGCTCATAAGGAGCTGAAGAGAACTTCTTATCACATCTCTTAGTTTCGGCTTGGACATCAAATCTCTCATTTTCAGTGTCCTTTTCGTTGTTCCTCTGCCTCAAGGCAGAAAGGAAAAGGTGCTCATGAGTTGTGGCTCCCACACAACCGCTGGAGTCCAGCACACTTTACCTTGCCCAAAATTCCTCAAGGACTCCTGGTCTTCTGAAGTCTTTAGAGAGATTTCTGGAGTGCTGAGCACATTTTTAGGAGCATGGTTAAGGAAAAGGGATTCCTTCTTCTTTCTTCTCATCAGCAGTCTAAAATATTACTGGCCAGATAGACTGACATCTACTGTACCAAGCTCCTCACAAATTCATACGCTTACTTTGAGGTGTTCCCATTTTCTTGGCCTTGGGGGATTTCAAGACTTCATCTGATCATTCCATTCTTCCTCTCTTTCCCTTTTAACTTGTGGCACTGAATTTTCTTATGTGCACACTGTTCATGAGAAAACAACATTAAGCTCTTACATAGCAGACACTGCCTCGGTGATTAAATAATTAAATTGCCTGTTCTCTGCATGACCACCTACCCCCCTTCTTTATAGGGCCACTTTGTAAGAGCTTGGTTTGGTGGGAAATAGATGCTTAATCGGCTCCAGCAGGAGATTCTCACGGGGTAAAGGATTTATAGCCATTATTCCCTGTTGCCAAAGAAAAGCTGGGGCTGTGGACCTCGTTTGAACTTACAGGCTACATCCATGCCGCTCCTCTGTCCCTATGGGCAAGCGATCCAGCACTGCTTATGGTTATATGATTAAACTGTCTTCACTCCCCAAAACAAAGAACACTCACTGCCTCCTGAGAACAGCCCCTGGCCTGTGCTGTCCCCAAGCTGTGCCCAGGCATTGTCTGGGAGAGAGCTCAAGGCTGTGCCAGGGAGAGTATTAGCAATTAAACAGCATGGACATCAAATGATAGAGCTGGTATCCTTGCTCTGTTTACTTCACTAGCACAGACATAGCCGAGGTTTCACACGTACTGTCACCCAGCAGTTTCACCCGCACCTTGGCTTCTCACTCATCAATGCTGGGATCACCAGAGCTGGCTGCCAGGTACTCTCTCTCACAGAAGTATCTATCTGCCTTTGGCTTTCAGTCGCCTCTTGGGAACTCAGGGTGTGATTCCATGACATTTTAAAACAATGTGAGTCTGGACAGCTGTGGTCCTGCCCTCTCTCCCTAGGTTTGACTGTAAAGGCTTTCCTCAGCTTCTACTGAAATTAGTTGATTTCAGAATATTTATCTAGCATACAACAAAAGAGATACAACTGCAGTTTATCTGCAAGGCTGTGAGATTTTCTCCCTCTGCTTTTAATACAGGAGCTCAAGTGCCTATTGTTAATACCTCTTTCATTCCTCCCTCTTCACATGCACACTTTGCCCTCACATATTTTAGTCCAGGTATTGATTTCACATGAATATCTTTAAGTCATGAATCTGGGTCATGCCCAGGAATTTGTAGTGGATTTTGACTCTTTCTCTCAGTCTCTCATATTTCACCACATTGACATAGTTATTCTGGGGAATGTTGCGTTTTTGCCAAAATAGGAATCTCCACTTATTTTAACTTTCTGCATTTCATTTAAATTAGGTGCCGTGCTTTAATTTTGGTTGCTATTTTTTTTGCAACAGTAACTGTCTTTCTAGGTATCTGAACTATTCATCTATTTATCTAATCTAAGCCATTGACCTGGTTATATTAAGCCCATCAAGATAGCAGTTGTGTAGTTGTGTGATTGAGTAAATTTTTCTTACATTTGGCCTGACTCCGATCAGATCCTTTGTTCCCGTGTTTCTGAAATGCCTATAGCACTACCTTATAAATGGGTCACCAATACTTCCTCTGCCTTCTATTACGCTCC
Source organism: Anser cygnoides (assembly GCF_040182565.1). Lineage (NCBI taxonomy): Eukaryota > Metazoa > Chordata > Aves > Anseriformes > Anatidae > Anser > Anser cygnoides. The sequence goes on along the minus strand of NC_089873.1, from coordinate 142,329,334 downwards.
TCTGTTGAACTTTCCAGACCTGCTGGGTCTACCACAGTGAGCATGAGAGTCGCATAACTGGATATCTGCCTCATACAGTGCCATGGGATCCCTGTGCGCCATGTCCCAGCCACAGCAGTTAAGCAGCATTTATTTTCAGTTGTGGAATGGGCAGGAGGCCATTATTCATCAGGGGAGAACACTATTTTGTATAGTAATACCTGCTTCCCAGCTTCAGCCCCATTCTTCACCCCCAGGATGACTTTTTCCCTATGACCCAACGTGTCGGACATGATCCTGACATATCTCCAGGTATAGCCCCACCCAAAACAGCAAATAGGCAGGACAGTATGCACCCACATTTTACTTTATGTGGTTATCTTGCCCTTACAGGATTTTCTTCTTTACTTGGACTGAAAGTTCAGGGCCTGCTGGCACAACTTTAAAACTGGACATGGGCTGGCCCTGGCTATACCAGTATCTTCTGATTTGCCTCTAGCTCTGACCAAATCCCAAGGTTGCTCATTTTGTTCTTCTGCTCCCATCTAATACACACACTTTTTTAGGGTCTAGATTACTAAAGTTGTGAAACTGGTCCTATATTTAGAATTATGATTTAAGCTGCTTTTATTATGTGCAATTGTTGTACACTAAGGAAGCACTAGTTTGTTTTTTTATAACGCTTCAGCATCATTATCTCTGAAGGGTATTAAAATATGCACTTGGCTACATTTATGATGTTTAATTGAACTTTTATTAGTTTTTTTTTAATGTATCCTCATAAAGCACCATACCACAGTAAGAAATAATGTTCAAGTGGAAGATTATGTAAATGAAGCAGAAAATGCTATAGTTTAGTATTTAGTTCATATAAAATATAAAAATTAGATGAAAAATGTGCTTTTGAATGCAGTTATAATTAAAATTGTATATTTGAGTCTCAGCTATACTGTACTCTGTAAATACCAGCAGTTGCGCTGAGTTTCAAGATTATGTTGCAGTAGATGCCGATAAATTACTGTACGAAGTAAGGCTTTTATTGATTCACTTTTTTTGATTCTCTTCCCCCTTTTTTACTGCATGAGTTTACGTTTTTGCAATTATCTGCTAAACTGGAGTAAATTAAATTCACAGAAGGTAGCAAAAGACAAAGGTGGCAGAGATGCACTGTAATGGCATACAGCTAAATAGGATGTTGAGGGAGAAACATACACACACTAGCATTTTACCTGGGTAATAGTAACACCACTCTCAGGAGCTCAACAGTCCGGAAACTCTCAAAGGCTGCTTCTGGAAAGGGAGTAATTACCATGCCCGCAGCCATCTCACCTCACGCTGGGATCCTGTGCAACATAACAAGCAATGGAAATGCTGTATTTCCTGCTGGTTTTCGACAAGCTCCCACAGAAAGTGGTGGCAACGCGAGTGAGAGAAATTCTGGACAGTAGCAGATTGTTTGATAAATCTCGTCCTGGATTCAGCCACAGACATGCTACTGAGGCTGCCCTTGTCAAAGTCATAAATGGTTTGAATACCACTGCTGAAAAGGAAGCCTGGCCTTGTTTGTACTATCAGATCTAGCCATGGGGGGGTTATTCTGTAAAAGGCTGGATTCTGTTGCAGTGCCTAGGTGACTGGCTAGCATTGACTGAGAATGCGTTGAACTGGTTCCAACGGTACTTGATTGCTTTCCCCAATCAACATAGTAAGGTAAATTCTCCTCGAGAGCAGCCAGTTTCACATAATGACACTTGATCCCAGGGAGAATTCACCAGCAGCCTGACTTAGTTGGCACTGATGCTTTACGCTCTTTCTCTTGCCTTTCAGAGAGATATATGAGATGCATTAGAGCAGTGTATTAGAACTCCTTTTTGGCTTTGTTGAAGAGGACTATATTTCTACAAGTACCAACAATCAGATATTCAGAAACAAAAGAGTTTTTTTGTGCAGTCAAAATTATTAATAGAGATAAAGCTCTTGTTTTTACCTGTTAATTTGAAGTCAGACTTCTTTAAAAATATTTTTTTAAATAGAGGCCTGAATTCTGTTTGTAAATCTGGAGTGACAGTGCTGACACCAACAGATACAGACAGTTGCAAATAACTTAAGAGGAGAATCAGACTCAATTGCCTGAAAACCAGAAGTCAGAGAATATCTTTCCGTCAGACTTCAGTTTATATTTATGACCAGCAAGCTTTTTACCCTAACAAAAAGACTCCAGTGCTAGTACCAATTTAACCCTGTGGAAATTTTCTCTATTCCCTGGCTTCTCAGGCTGTAGCGAGGCTGTGATCTGCAGAAGGATTGCAAACCTTAGACCAAAGACCTGAAAAGGGGTTTATCCTCAGATCTTTCTGAATCTCTTGTGTGAGGAAACAGATTTACTTCTCCTCAAGACACCTCTCAATAATATACAGTATCTGAAATTATCATGTAGTGAGATTACCTATAAATTCTTCAGTCCGAGGTTACCACCAATTTCTCTAAAGGGGCCAAGTTACAGAGGAAATTCGGTTGAACCTTAATGTTTGTAACAGATACGGGTTCTCAGTCACTGTAACTTAAGGGTCTGTAAAATCAGATTATGATTAATAGAGTATTCGTGAACTTCACAGATGCAAAATAAGCAGTATGCAAAAGAGCAATCCTCAGAACTTAATTTATGCATCAGCTTTTTCAGGTGTCTTCATATGTCCATGAACTGAGGTAACCTGCTGCCTTCAAGGAGCATACAGAAGAGAGGGGTTTATTTTGCTTCTTTGCTTCATAACATAATAATTTAAACTAGTATACTGGATTTAAAAAGACAAATGACTTTCATATACAACAGTGGGAACCTAAACAAAACTGATTTTGGGACCTTTCTTTCTCATTAAAAAATAAATAAATAAATAAATCGAAGCACATCCTTATTTTTTTCAAAAATAATATAAGAAATGAAGTTCTATGCAGTGTACATAAACGTATTAAATTTATAGAGTATTTCAGCTTTCCATTTTCACACATGTACTTTTGCAATCTGAATTGCAAGTTTATTAGCATGCAGTGATCTAGAGAAGAATAGAATTGCATAGATAGCATAAACAGATCAGAATTTGACTTAACATGTTTATTAACACTATTGAACAAGCACTGTATAAGCAACTAGAAGAAAATATACCCAACCCATTTTTTCCTAATGAATCTTAATTTCTGTTAGGCATCCACTGATATGTAAATCAGTCTTGTATTTTTCCTACAAAAATATCTAAACGTTCCTACTGTGAATATATACACTTTGCTTAACAATGGTCTTTTAATAGCTTCTTTTTTATATTAGGCTTCCCCCCAAAACAATTGGCCTTAGTACAAACTGATGACTTCAATTTTTGCACATTGCATTATGCTATCCTATAGCAGGGCCCTCAAAGAAGGCCTCTTGGCTCGGTGCTGTATATGCCTACTGCTAATGCCTTCCTTGCTAAGCATACTGGAGAATAAATCCTTCCGCAAGTTGAAAACCATTTTGCAATTAACTTACTTATAAATAGACCATAATTACATTGTGTTATCTTGCTTTGTTTTTACAGCCTCTTCCCATGCTTCAAACAAGCAAATTATATATATAGTGCTGAGTGTCATATGGGAGGGTATATTGCAAAGGATACATTTTAATGATCTGAATTTGAAAGGATCATGTAAAGGTTCATCACTTTGATTATTTCAGAGAGCTGAGACCACTGCTTTGTTGATTTGCTCTGCTTTGCTTTGTTTTCTGTCTCTTCGTAGTAAACTATCTTACCTGGGTCATTTCACAAGACTTAGAGAGACAGGACATCAATTTTTAAGAATTCTTTCAATGGTTCTGAAAACATAGCTATTTTTCCACATCAGACTAACACTGTTGCAATGTCTATTATTTCATAATTGACCAAAATCAAATCCAGATGGTTTGTATTATTAAGATAATGTTAGCATCTTGCTGGGTACAGAAAGTATTTGCAGCTGTAGTAGGTTATGAGATACTGGGACACAAACCTGTCTTTAGTCCCCTTTCTGACCTACCAGCTACAGTAAGCTAGGGAGAAATTCCACTCTAAGGGAGAACATTTTAAAGAAAGATGGAAAAAAGGAAATATTTTTCTTTGTATCAAGCTTCTGAGGGCAGACGTCATTCAAAATTATCCAGACTTCAAATTTTATTTCTATCTAATGATATTTAGCCTTCCTTTTCTTCAAAATAGGGTTATGACTAACCTTCTGTGATACAATTAAATCTCCTTGAAACTGTGTGCATGTAAGTAGATGGAAACGGACTAAGTAGACACATTAGCAAATACCCTTATTGTCTCAAATAAGTATTCATGGCTGTCCTCTTCTGTTGAGAGGCTCCTCCTTGTTCCCACTAATCTGTTATGGATCTAAAAGTGCTCTTACTGCTGTCAGCAAGAATTTTTGATTCATACATCCCATTTTTATATCTGTATCTTCTCTGACTCACACAAAAATGTTTTTAAATAAACATGCTGAGAAATCCCAAAAAAAAAAAAAAAAACTAGTTAGGATTGCTAAGTGCATAATACTGTATTTTTGATGAAACCAAGCACTTAAAATCATGAATAGCAAGAACATCACTATTCATTCTGTGAATACTCTGGAATATATCTCATTTTCACTAGAAGGGCAAAGGGATAACTCTCTAAGCATTTCTAAGAAAAGGCTAAACCTTCTCCAAGGATAAACCTTCTCCTCAGAGTGACGAGAAGTTTGCCTCCAAGCACATGGAGATACTGTCTCCCACAACATCCTCATAGGCAAGCTCAGCAAGTGTGGGATAGATGAGGGGCCAGTGAGGTGGATTGGGAGCTGGCTGGATGGCAGAGCTCAGGGGGTTGTGCTCAGCGGTGTTGGAGTGATCAGCAGTCCAGCTGGAGGCCTGCAGCTGGAGGTGTCCCCAGGGGTCAGGACTGGGCCCAGTCTTGTTCGACTTACACATCAGTGACCTGGATGAAGGGACAGAGCACCCTCAGCAAGTTTGCTGGTGGCACAAAGCTGGGAGGACTCCCTGATACCCCGGAGGGCTGTGCTGCCATTCAGAGGGGCCTGGACAGGCCGGAGGGCTGGGCTGAGAGGAACCTCATGAAGTTCAACAAAGGCAAGGGCAGGGTCCAGCACCTAGGGAGGAATAACCCCGTGCACCAGTACAGGCTGGGGGCTGGCCTGCTGGTCCTGGCGGACAGCAGGTGAACCATGAGCCAGCAATGGGCCCTTGTGGCCAAGAAGGGCAATGGTGGCCTGGGGTGCATTAGGAAGTGTTGCCAGCAGGTCGAGGGAAGTGATCCTGCCCCTCTACTCATCCCTGGTGAGGCCACACCTGGAACATTGTGTGCAGGTCTGGGCTCCCCAGCACAAGAGAAATATAGGGCTCTTGGAGGGAGCCCGGGGCGGGGGGGGAGCTATGAAGGTGACTGGGGGACTGGAGCATCTGTCATAGGAGAAGAGGCTGAGATAGCTGGGACTGTTCAGCTTGGAGAAGAGAAGACTGAGAGAGGGTCTCATCAATGTGTATAAATATCTGAAGGGATGGTGTCAAGATGATAGGGCCAGGCTCTTTCCAGTGGTGCCCAATGACAGGACAATAGGCACTGGGTACAAATTGTAACACGGAAAGTTCCAGATGAATATGAAGAAACACTTCTTTACTGTGAGGGTGACAGAGCACTGGCACAGGTTGCGCAGAGAGGTTGTGGGGGTCTCCTTCTCTGGAGATACTCAAAACCCTCCTGGATGTGATCCTGCACAATGTGCTCTAGGTGACCCTGCTTGGCAGGGGGGTTGGACCAGATGATCTCCAGAGGTCCCTTCGAACCTCAACCATTCTGTGTGATTCTATTAAGGATATGACAGTAACCACAGTATATGCTGAGAAGAACCAGAGCACACTTTGGCTGAGTATTATAAGGAAGGCGATGTCCCACACCTAGGAGACTGGAAGAATCTGTGAGGTCAGGAAATGTGAAAACTATTATGAGAGGTTTGAACTTAAGATGTTAGGTTATGTACTGAAATGACATGGCAAATGGCTCTCTTCACAGTGATTGAGAAAGGCACAATAAAGAGAGCTTATGGGAGGAGGTGAAGAAACCTGCCTCAACCATGAGGAGCTCACTGGGGTATTGCCAAGGAGACATCAGTTTGTGTTTTCAGTTTGAACAGAAGTGGATAAGTCTGGATCAGAAAGGGACTTGTGAATTTCAGCAAGAGGTAGCAGCTGAATTTGTGCCCTACAGTCAGTAGGTCAGGTAGGCTAAGAAAGGGATGGAGACTCCGAGATTTATTTGAGGAGAAATCAATGGAGAATTTGGCACGAGCAACACCAGTGGCATGCAGCAGGCAGCCTAGCAGTGAGTCACAGATGAACTCAGAAGTAAACAGCACTCTCAGCATGCTTACAGATAAGAGGGAGAAGGGGGATGAGATGGTAGCTGCAGAGGCAAGCAGACTCAGTGTGTATTTTCGAAGTGGAGACATTAAACACACACTTGTTTTGAGAGGAGGGAAAAGCCGAGGCAAATGACAATGTACAGAGAGGAGTAGAAAAAGAGGTAAGCAAACACAAGGGAGAGGAGAAGATGGAATAACTCGTTCCGCTTAATGCTTGCATCCATTTGGCAGATCAAAACTGCACTAATTTGGGAAGCAGTTTATATAATCCATAAAATGCATTTTATTAGCTTTTTTTGCTTTGAATCACTGACTTCTAAAGAATGAGAACAGCCATAAATGCTATTGTCTCCACAGGCAACAATTTGAAAATATAAGATGCACGGTTACATGATAAGTGTATTTTCTTCATAAAAAGTGTTTGCAAATCAGGTTTAAAATAAGGGAAAAATAACTTGAAAATATTCTGCACTTCAGAAAATAATAAAGTGTCTTCTTATTTTCCCCTGGTAGGCCACGCAATGCAGATTACTTTATGCAGGAAGCTAAACGGAAGAAGCATAAAGCAGATGCAATGGTGAGAACATTTTCTTTCCAGTTATGTTGCTCCAAATTATTTTTGTAATGCAGTTTCTTCATCAGTGCAGTATTGCTGGGGTAATTATAAAATCTATTATAAGGATGGCTAGGCTTGTTAAATTAAGAAATGTTTATATAATCAAATGTTCATAGCCCAATAAACTATGACTTAACAAATAATGACTTACTGAGATAAAGGCCTGGATAAATAAAACTTTCCATTTATTCCTTTGCTTTAATTAGTAACTATGGTAATAGAGACTGTATAAGGTATCCACATACCTATCTTCTCAGTTTAACGAGCTGGTTAGGCTCTATAATTTCATCCCAAATTTGGTCTGGTGCCTGAGGAATTTGCCCTTTTTTTAAAATGCTTTGTATCTCTGGTGCCAAAAGAATCCTAGTTTCATGACAGACCTTCCATAACACAATCAGAATCACACAAGGCGCCTGTTTAACCCTAGAGGAACATGTTTCATACACAGGAGTGCTGCAACAAACAAGTTCTTGATCCTAGCTTTGACCTGTCTAAAACCATAGCCAGAAAGGCCCTCTTGAAAAAGGGGAACCTGGGGCTATATGAAGCACTAAAGTGATCCTCTTCTTTCCAAAGAAAAGGGTTCAATGAAGTACACAGTGCTCCAGGATGGCTCTGCTTAGCCTTCTCTTAGCTTTCTCCAATGCTGTGTTTGTCTACCACTACGAATAAGCTAGCATAGCATTAAAAATGCCAGGCTTCTGACATGACAGAGAGATGCAATATATGGGGTGGAACCCTGCATGAGTATGGCTATTTTGCAGGAAGGGGTAGCTGCAGTCCTGCCTTGCTCTGTTAGACGCTTTGTGGTCACAGGAGCAGGAAAGAAGAAAGGTAGCTCACACCCTGTTTCTTCACCTCCTTTTCTCAGTTGTGCAGAGTACGAAATGGCTAAGGAGGCAGAACTGGGCCCTTAATTTAGGACACTAACACAGAGTTTTACACTTTACCTGAGTTTATTAGCACAAATTTCCATGGTTTATTCAGCTCCATATTACTTTAAAGCGAGTCTTAAATCAGAAAATATTGTGGAGAAGTACAAATGGTACATTTTAGTGTGTTGCTTTAAACAGAACAGAAAAAAAATCACTTAATATGCAAAGTAAATTCTGTCTTAGCCTGAAGAGAAATGTTTTTATGGTAGACTCCCAGAAATAGGAGGTACAAGCATTATTCTCTGCTCTGCCACAAATTTGCTGCATGAAAGTCACTTAGGCACAGTTTAAACAGCCTCCCATCAGAGTCAGGTGATTGAAATATCCTTCACATTCAGCCTTCCTTCACAGCGGACCAGCACCTTACTTACACCTTCTGAATCGCTCTTTGCAGGTACTTCTTCTGCCTCCTTAACTGTGTAGGGATCCTGGAGGAAAATGGCAGCACTTTGAATCACCTTGCTGGGCTCAATACCTCCTCTTTTGGCTCTGCAATACCTAATATAGGCACTTAGAGTGAGCAGCCTGAAAATGACTCTAAGTCTCTCTGCTCCTTAGTCCCCCATCTGTGAAATTGGGATAATAGCACTTCCACCCGCACAAGAACGTCAGGGAGAGAAATATAATAAAAAGTTTGTGAAGTTCTCCGGTATGATCGCAATGGGAGTCATATAAGAACCTAAAATAGATTGAAGCCAGTGTGCCATTCCAAACTTACTATTTAAAATCTTTATCCCTTAGAAAAGAATAAGGTCCATTAACCTTTCACTGTGTGCATCAGATTTCAACCAAATGCATCCAGTCCATTAATGGGCTTTATGTACCGCAGGAGTTCTGACTGAAGGAAAGACAAGTCAGGACAAAGAGGTAATAGTATGATTCATCCCTATCCACATCAAAAATGAAATTCTGAGAGCAGATAAGTGGTGTGTAAGTGTACACATATGAACGTTATGTGCACATATGCATATACACTATCATTGAGGTCATACATGTATATATATCTGTTTAAGCACACAAATACACACACAAAGTATGGAAAACAGGAGAAGAAACGGGGCAAGAAAGAAGGATGTCAGGAGAAGCTAAGGGAGCAGAGCAGTCCCTGAAAGAAAAGAGGGATACAGAAAGCAAAATCCGAACAAGAGGTCAAGCAGTGCTGAAAATGGTAGGGATAAAGAAGAAATGAGGACAGAGATGAGCCTTTGAATAAAAGAATGTTAGTAGTCAAACTGTTTAATTCTGATTCTCTTAGTTGAAGATATTAAATACCTTTCTTTGTTGACTGATGAAAGACTGCATTTGCAAAGAGGTGTGAAACTGTTTTTACTGGTAATGATGCTTGAAAAGCTGGGGCAAAAGGCCTGGTAGTCAGTTCATGGAATTCCCAGCACTGGAAGATCTTTGACAAACATCTGCCAGGAATGCCTTAGGCAGAGTGTATCCTTCTTTGGACAGAAGAGTGTGGACCAAATAACATCTCATAGCCTTTTTCAGCTCTGCTTTCTGTATCTTATGATTTTCAGTGATGCACAGATTTTGATGGGCTTTAGCTTTCTCATAGGAAAACTTACGAATCTGAAGATATACTCTCTTGTGTCAAGTTTATAATTCATATTGAGAAAATCCCATCAAATGTAACCATATCTTGATGATTACACTATTTCTCTGTGTCCTTATTTTTTCCCTCTAGGTGGAAAAGTTTGGAAAGGCACTGAATTATGCAGAAGCAGCATTATCGTTTATTGAGTGTGGAAATGCAATGGAACAAGGCCCAATGGAATCTAAATCCCCCTATACAATGTATTCAGAAACAGTTGAACTCATCAGGTAGGAAGGGAGGAGATGACTGCAGGGGTTACTCTGTTTGTGCAAACATGCTCACCTACATCATCACATAATTCCCTAGATACAGTAAAAGGGGAGAACTGAGGGCCTCCCAAGTGCCTGGTCAGTCATATGTAACATGTATGGATTTTCTGTGGTTTCAGTGGAAATTAAATTAGGAAACCGTGTAGAATGCAAAATAAACAAAGCTTTTCATATTACTTGAGTTACAAATTACTTCAAGAGTTTCAAGATATAAGTCCTGTGCTCCTCAAAAGTGGAAAAAACTGCTACATAATAGTAAAACACTCATGGAGTAGTAATTTGCAAAATGTTGAAACATGTTTCAGACTGCAGTTTAATGGTTACCTGAAAGAAGAAGTGAACAGCGGTAGAAAAATGGATGTTTGAGGTCCATTTGGTGTGTGTGCTCCCACTGTAGACAGTGGAGTCCTGACAGCAGTCCAGCTCTCACTCAAGCAGACCCCTACATTGATCAGCTGCATGGCTCTCCAAATAGGACAGTCTAGAGTTCAGTCCGACCTGCAGTCCCTATGAGGAAAGTTTCTGTCTCGTAAGTTCTTTCCTCCATTACACTTAGTACCAGTAGTTACCATTACTGACAGCTCTGGCAGAGGAAAAAAAAAAAGGTCAAAATCATCCCAGTATCTGAGATGAGACTGGGAGAGAGAGTCCATGAGAGAGAGTCCAGCCACACTAGCAGAAAAAGCTGTACTGTCAGTGACCATGGCATAATTCCTCAGGACAGTCAACCATGCAGGTCTCGTCAGCACTAAGTCCATTGAAATTAAAACAGTTTATTTCTTAATCATATTCATAATGAAGCAAAGCTCCTAAAACAATTGCATTCTTTTGGACTTAGTGTTGATGCGATGATTTTCTCACATATGTTAACAATTCCATTGGCATTTTATTCCACTTAGGGCTGTCTTCTCATGCATTTCAGTGGATTGAGGCCAGCTTTCTAACTGGAAGGTTATTAAACAAAATAATTTATTTTTTTCAGTAGGAGAATAGTACAGTGCATCTCTGCATTTCTTCCCTTCTTTTTTTCAATACTTGCGCCATCACAGGCAGAGAGCTCTTTCTTTGTCTGCCCTGTCTTTTCTCATGATAGCAAATATATGGTCCTAACTCTGGAAATGAATTTTGCTTGCAGATCCATAGCTTTCAATAATGTGTGTAGCTGTGGTTGTGTTGTAGTGTGAATTGCTTTTGATCTCACTTGCTGTGCAGCTCAGAAAAATATACTAGGTTTACCAGGTATGCCTGTTAAAACAAAATGTTCACGCTGAATCTTTGCACGGGTATCAGGATTAAAGTTTGAAAACAAAGATAAGAAAAACCACAAGCAGCTAATTATAGGGAACAGGTATTTTTCTGGAAGCAAGCCCAGAAGCGCTGTGTGTTGTCCTAACCTTGCCCATTGTTCAGGTATTCAGCTGGAAGCCAAGATTTCCAGAAACTAATTTATGATTGCATAGCACATACACTCTTGAAACAGCAGTGCTACCTCTGTGGATGTTTAATATTTATAGAATTTGAATGTAATGTCATATGAGCAAAAATAGCTCCGAGCCACATGTTCCCCCTCTGCTGTGCTCTGCTTGGAGGTGCAAATCTGGGTAGACGCGTTCAGAATTGGCAGGGTGAGGGCAGCACCAGCTTCAAGGCAGGCTGTCGTCTGCCTTCGAACACTGTGAAAACCTTCCTGCATGAACTCCGTGTAACCGGGCTCCACGGCAGTGGAGGTTATTGTGGCAGGACAGCACCACGAGCCAGGAAGCAACACTTTGCCCTCTGGGCTGTACTGACGGATGGTCAGGGGAATTACTGCTGTATAAGGGGTGCAGGGAGGTACTGTTCGTGGCAAAACAGCTCCAAAACACAACCAGAAAAGGATATGTGTGTTTGGTAACTTCAGCAAATACTTGTAAGGGGGCAGCTCGAATGACATCGGTCAGCACAGCTCTCTCAGGAGCTGATTGGTAATATAAAGCTGTCTCAGTTAACTCACGTTGGCTTCTTTCCTTTTGCTCAAGGTACGCAGTGAGACTAAAAACCCACTCAGGCCCCAACGCCACGCCAGAAGACAAACAGCTGGCAGCATTATGGTTAGTAGATCAAGATTTCCTCAAAAGGCTTTTCTGCAGTGAGCCAGTTCTTGAAAATCAGATGCTGGACGCAGCCAGATAGGATTATGTTGTCTATTGAAACAAAGAGAGTACTTTCTGCTCCGGGAAGGTCCAGCCCTTGTATCCCTGTAGCGGGTCTGCATTCTGTCTCTGTAAATAAGCAATTCGTACTTATTGACTGTGACAGATCAGCTATGGTACATCAGCATAATTAATTTTTAAATGCCTGATGGTTTGTTGTTTTTATGAGTGATGTACTTTTGTGCCAATAGTTTGGTAATTTTTTTGTGGCTGACATTTTAGGCTCAATAATCGTAAATTATATTTACATTTCATGAAGAGAGATACGGTGATGGTGATAATTAAACCTCTTGGATTACCTTTTAAATTGAGAGTTCTGGATATACGCAGGCACCTTAAATTCTATAGGGTGGTTGCTGATTGGTAGTAAAATGCTAAAATGTTATTAAAATCAAATTTTAATTTAATATCTATGTAGTTAATACATAAAATACCTATTACATGGTTACTGATTCTCAGTAAGTGGGCATTTACAATCAACAAGTGTGTTTTTAACATCTATTAACCATCTGTTAAAAAATCCAAATTAAATGCATCTTTAGCCTCCAAAAATAAAGAGTCCTAATTAATCAGCTGTACAAAAAAGAACAAAATATTCAGAGGTGTTCATTTCTTTTAAATGCCCTTCCTTTGTCACGGGTCTCCTGTGTGATTAGGAGGAGCACAGAATATGCGAATGGAAATTGCTTTAAAAACACTTAGGTGGGGAAGGAAGGAAGGAAGGAAGGAAGGAAGGAAGGAAGGAAGGAAGGAAGGAAGGGGAAGGAAGGAAGGAAGGAAGGGAAGGAAGGAAGGAAGGAAGGAAGGAAGGAAGGAAGGAAGGAAGGAAGGAAGGAAGGAAGGAAGGAAGGAAGGAAGGAAGGAAGGAAGGAAAAGAAAAAGAAGAAAGAAAGAAAGAAAGAAAGAAAGAAAGAAAGAAAGAAAGAAAGAAAGAAAGAAAGAAAGAAAGAAAGAAAGAAAGAAAGAAAGAAAGAAAGAAAGAAAGAAAGAAAGAAAGAAAGAAAGAAAGAAAGAAAGAAAGAAAATAAGAAAGAAAGAAAGAAAGAAAGAAAGAAAGAGAAAAGAAAGAAAAAGAAAGAACAGAAAAAAAAGAAGAGAAGAGAAGAGAAGAGAAGAGAAGAGAAGAGAAGAGAAGAGAAGAGAAGAGAAGAGAAGAGAAGAGAAGAGAAGAAAAAAAGAAAAGAAAAGAAAAGAAAAGAAAAGAAAAGAAAAGAAGAGAAAAGAAAAGAAAAGAAAAGAAAAGAAAAGAAAAGAAAAGAAAAGAAAAGAAAAGAAAAGAAAAGAAAAGAAAAGAAAAGAAAAGAAAAGAAAAGAAAAGAAAAGAAAAGAAAAGAAAAGAAAAGAAAAGAAAAGAAAAGAAAAGAAAAGAAAAGAAAAGAAAAGAAAAGAAAAGAAAAGAAAAGAAAAGAAAAGAAAAGAAAAGAAAAGAAAAGAAAAGAAAAGAAAAGAAAAGAAAAGAAAAGAAAAGAAAAGAAAAGAAAAGAAAAGAAAAGAAAAGAAAAGAAAAGAAAAGAAAAGAAAAGAAAAGAAAAGAAAAGAAAAGAAAAGAAAAGAAAAGAAAAGAAAAGAAAAGAAAAGAAAAGAAAAGAAAAGAAAAGAAAGAAAAAAGCAGAGACCACCCGCATGTGCCCGCACCTGTGAAGGTGACAGAGGCAGCTCCGAGGACGGGGAGGCCGCTGCCAGGCCGCCTCCATCTGCTGAGCAGAGGCTGTCCTCCAGCGGCGAGCGGCTGCAAGTCACCGGCTGCCGGCGGCGGAGAGAGCCTGGAAGGGTTTTTTTGGAGAGCCGCTTGCCCGGCGGGGTGGTTTGGTGAGGTCTGGGCAGCTCCTGAAGGTGGGGAGCAGGGCTCAGCCCCGCGCTGCCTGACTGGAGCCGCCCAGCGATTCAGAGACCCGATATCGCTTTTACAAATAGGGCCTCTGCGGCCACAGGAGAAGTGCAACACACCAGCTTTGTGTTTCAAAAACCATGCTGCTGTGGTGCGATCCCACACGTTCCACTCAAAAAATCTTACCATGAAGAGGTGGTGGTGATTCTTGTTTCAGAAAATAGACCGGCACACCTAAATCCAGTACTGAAGACAGGAGTTTGTGCATCCTGAACGCTGATTATCAGTTATCATTACGTAAAATTAAGCGCTGATTATCAGTTATCCTTATGTAGAATTAATAGCTGTTACTCTCGTTTAATTATGTAGCATTAAAGGTAGCTGCAGGCTACCGAGGAGCACGGGGCAGACAGCTCCCTACGGCATGCTGAGGTTCTCAGCCCGCTGCTGGCTCCCTCCAGGGAACAAACCAGGCGTGAGGCCCAAGCCTCCTCCACAGCCTCCAGCCTGGCGTCCCTCAGCAGAGCTTGCCCTGCAAACTGCAGACAGGTCTGAGGCGTTTGTCTGTTTCCCAGCTGGCTCCATCTGCTGGAAGAGGCGACAAAGTGGACCCAGAGCGACTCCAGTTCGTTATACAGGTGCCAGGCTATTTTGTTGTACTCCCAGGATAAGACACCCCAAAAGGCTGCCTTTGCGTTTGCAAAAAGGAAGGAAATAAAACATAAAAAGATGTTTATGTTGGGTTCCAGGCTTGTAATGACTTTTTGATGGGCAAGGCCTTTGGCCAAGAGTGCAGGCTCCAAGTCAGGGTCAAGGCCTGGGAACCCAACTGTGCAAGGCCTGCTGAGCACAGTGGGTTTCGTAGCACCCTGCTAGCAGAATGCTGATAATTACAGTAAGCAGGGTGCCGCCAGCCTTCCACTGCCTGTTAGTTTGGGAATTTAAGACAATTCACCGGGATTCCTGTTTGGGGGCACACCTTACCTTCTGCTCTCCCTTTTGTTCTAGTTACCGCTGCCTGGCCCTTCTGTACTGGAGGATGTTCCGACTCAAGAGAGACCATGCTGTCAAGTATTCGAAAGCGCTTATCGAGTATTTTAAGGTACATTTTTTATGACATTTTAAAATCAGTGCATCTTTATAGTAAATACAGAATTTTACTAAAAATAAACAAAACAATAGTTGTGCTGGGTTTAGTTTTCTTCCTGTCAAGTCCACGGAAGCGTTGCTACAGACTCCCATGGCAATACTTGGTCTCCATTCAGATATATTGCCGTCATGAGGACCCCTCTTTGCAATATACAAGTCATGGCCCTTCACAAAGGATAAAAACTTTATTGTACCAACAAACAGGCATTTTCAGATTGTTCTTAATCAATTATCTAGTGCTATCCTGCTCTGCTGTGAATAGGTTTTGGAGATTTTGCTCTAAGGATCCCCTCCAGGATTACACTTCCCACTAGACTTCCTGTGAGCTGATGGCTTTGATCCAGATCAGTCCTCAGCTGTAGGGCATCCACTTAGCAGCGTTCATAGGTAAGACAGTGCAATGGGACATGTTCTCACCCAAGGAACTGGCAAAGAGCCCACACTGACTTCAGTCATACAAACGCATCAGAAGGCAACCAAACCACCTGCCTTGAACTTGCCAGCACTGCTGGCTTCCCCTTCCTGCTTTGCTCCACCTGCTACTACTTTCCTTCTCCACTCTCTGCCAGTACCACAGCCTGGTTATTTTGAATAAGACAAGAAGTCATTCAACATATTTTAATGTATTTTATTTGACAGACAACTTTCCTCTTTTCCTCTGAAAGTAACTCAAGAACGAAACCTTTCTGATGGAGCCCTCATAGCAGTCAGTCCATCCAGCATTTGATCTACAAACAGAAAACTAGCCTCTATCTTTAAAATAAGAAAAAAATATGTGCATACAAATGTTTTAAGACAAACTGTTTTGGGAACCTGAATAGCCATTTGTCTTTAAACACAGGACTCTTTTTTTTTCAGAAGAATATACCTTGAAATGAAAAACATCCATCCTTTGACATTTTGTTAATAAAAAATTTCAAATACAAGCACAAACATTCATGACCAGATTCTAAACACAAAAAGACAGTGAAGGAAATTGACAGATCTGTTATTGTCAAACTGAAATTGAAGTCACTGTAATTGCTTCTAAAAATTTAGCAATATATAATTCAGCGTTATGTTTTTCTAACAATGACTTGATTTCAGGGGAAAGAAATATGTGCCCATTATAACACTTTATTTTTCTTTACCAATTCAGAGAATGCCTGCATTAAGAACAGGATGGTCAGGCTCTCAACCATGTAAAATGTCTCCTACTTGCAGACAGAAACTGTTTCACAGCAAACATAAAATGGACTTTTACTCTGTTATAGCCAAGATAAGCTTGTTTTTTGCAGAGCTCCTGCCGATGTAATGATATTGTAGTTTCACATTAGAAAGTATTTTCACCTTTGAAAGTAAAAATGAAAAAAAAATCCATTTGCTATAATTTTCGGTGGAAAACAAGCCAATTCTCCACTCATTTCGTATTTGGTATCTAAAAGCTTTCAAAACCAAGTGACGTGAAATGCTGACTACATTAAGAACTTCCACATATTATCAATCAAAGAAAGATTTTAAACCATGTCACACATATTTTCAGGTAAAATTAGACATGCTTTTATTTTGGAAAAGAAAAAGAGTTTAAATCTACTTTCAAGTATTTTATTTCCATTATATATAAATTTTAAAAAAAAAGCAGCAGAGAAGTAAAAAGAAGCCACAGATATTCAGGGGCTAGACACATCCCAGAGTATAAAGAAACCAGGAGAATGGGTAGCAGTAAGCAAAGTGGGATAAGAGATGGTCTCTTACAATATTGCACTCTCTTCAGAATCCTTACTGCACCCTTCTGGTGCAGAATTGAAAAGAGGCTGGAGTAAAACACCTAAAACATGAGGAAAAAGGTTTTCTGAAGTTGTACAATAAGGCAGAGGATAGTTAAATTTACAGTGGAAGTACCCTTGATTCCAGTTTGATTTTCTCATTTTCCTGCCTCCAACTCTGTAAGCAAATTACACATACTCAGTTTCTCTTACACTAGAAGGATGAAGGCCAGTAGTTCTGAAACAGACCAATAATAATAATAATAATAACACTGAAGGAAGAGCCCACTGTAGGACACTCCAAAGTTAATTTTTCATACCAGTTAGCTACGACGTAGAAGGCCCAGTGTCAAAATGCAGGAAGGATGCCAGGGCACACACAGCACTGATGTGAATACTGCTAAAATACCATAGCCAGTTCTCATGTGTGCACGAAAGATCTGGGAACACAAGAGGGAATTCAGGGAATGCGTCAAAACAGAGTAAACAAGCTTTTTGAAGAGAGGCTCAGGTGGTGTGTCCATCTTAGCGGAGAACAGGTTAAGAGAGGATGTGATCACTGTGTATATGGAAACATCGCCGATAATGCCAGGTGACATGCAGGTTTGCTGGCACCGGACCAACAAAACCCCAAAGCTAGCACTGAAGTTAAGAAAAATTCAGCCTTGAAATCCTGAAACAGAATCTGTTTTCATAACTCAGAGGCCTGCTAAACAGTAGAACAGGACACAGGAGAGCAAGCAGGATAGATAGTGTTTTAGGATTTCTATATGACTAGCTATCCTTTTTTAAAAAGAATAATAAAAAAAAACTTTCTGGGTTTCTGGTAGCAGTCCCATGACTGGTGGAAAAGGGATATTGCAGACTGAGTGATCTTTTGGTTTTCTGTATTTTTTTTCTATTGCAAGAAATTCCAGCCTAAACCTCACAGAGTCCTAACAGCACTTTCTTCTGAACACCCAGGATTTCTGTGAAAAGGCTCAGTATCAATTAACATGTTTTCCTAACAAGCCCCAACCCTGGGTGTTTAATAGGATGTGATTTGAGTCTGAGCTACAGTACTGCTTCATCACAACACCAAATCAGGCTCAGTGGGTTTATTGCATTGTAAGATTTACATACATCTATCTGCACCATTTTTTCTTAAATTTTTTACTTTTATACTGTTTACTGTTTTTCATTTCATTGTTTTACATAAGTTATATGTATTATGAATTATTTTTCCTTTACAGAATTCATCAAAAGCTGCCCAGAACCCATCTCCTTGGGGTACCAGTGGAAAGTAAGTTCATGTCACACGGAAACTTAGCTCAGATCAGTTGTCAGATATTTTCTGCAGTATGTTCTGATACTCACGTGTTTTTGAACCAAACATCCTCTTAACTAATGGTGTTAAAATCTGATTTCAGGAGCACAGGAACTCCATCACCCATGTCCCCTAGCCCTTCTCCAGTGAGCTCTGTAGGATCCCAGGGGAGCACAGGGGCCCCTTCCCCATCTCCTATAATCAGCATCCCACAGCGCATTCATCAGATGGCTGCCAACCACGTCAGCATCACCAATAGCATCCTGCACAGCTATGACTACTGGGAGATGGCTGACAACCTGGCCAAGGAAAATAGAGGTGAGTGATTCAAGGCAAAGGACTACCCTAGAAGAATCTCACATGATTTTGATGACAAAAATAACTGTTTTAATAGGAAACTTATCTGCAAAGTAGGACTGCAGAGGTGATTTTTTTTTTCTTCAGCCTGTTCCTAGCCTGTCCCAAAATTGCCCCCAAATGCAATTTTGATAGCTGTGTCACTCAGAAACATCTTTATTATCACCAACTTCTTTTTTCTTTCTGCAACTGGTCAGGACTGGTGGCAGACAGGTCACAGAGCTGCATGCAGTGTTCACTGCCATCTATGTCATTCTGGATAGGAAGGTTTGAGAGAGTAAAGGCAGCTTTCTGTCCCCCAGAGTCATGGAGCTGGATGGGATGCATCTAACCAGACCGTGTCAAAAACCAGGAGCACCCTTCCTTTCTGCAGAAGAAATGAACACCTCTCCACCCACCCACCCAGCTTACCCCCAAGCAGACACAGATGGGAATGAGGTGCCCTCACTCCCTCTTCAAAGCAAAATTCTCTCAGCTGAGCTGCTTTCCCTGAGCGGGTGCCTCAGCTTCTGATGATGATAAAGCATTCCTTGTTTTTTTAGGCTATGTAATTACGTATTTAAGACAGGGTTATGGCAGGATTCAAATCAAAATGAGGACACCTACGCGTAGATGTCTGTTTGTGAGCTGGGAGGCTAATATCCCATTACAGTTGATAGAGCTTTGTTCAATACAAACAGCAGAGCTCAAAGAGCTGCTCAGTTCACCCCGAAGATGACAAAGGGGTACAATACAGTTGCCAGACAATAGCTGCCAAATGCTCTTTAAGGTGTCCTTTCCTACGCTGCTGCTCCAGAAATCTCATGTATGTCCTGTGTTAGATCTGCCAGCCCAAACTGTATGTATCAACTGCCTGAGGATATCTCAAATGGGCGTTATATGCCTCTACATAGGCAACTGAATTAAGTCCCTCGTGGCTAGCTAAGCAAATTACTCTTTAGACTGGGATGACCACGTTGTATAGGCCGCTATTTGTCCATCAAGGTAGTTTAGATGTCTAGTATATGTATAGACAAACGTGTATAGACTTTTATATTTAGTTGTCCTTAATCTCAGAATAAATCTTGCCCAGCATCTGTTTGCTTTATCAAGACAATGGAAGTTAATGAAAGGCAAAGCCGAAGAACTCACTGTTTTGTTCTTTCAAAAGAAAATTGTTGTGCATCAGCCTGTAACATCATGAACCACAGGGCTTTAAAATTAATCTCACCAGCACTAAACTTTCATTCCCATGAAACGTTCAGCTCGACTCAATTTGCAAGAGAATAAAATCTATTAAAGGTTGACAAGTAGCAAACACAGCTTCACTCTTCTGATGCCGAATCTTTTTTCTCTCCCTGTAGATTTTTTTAATGACTTGGATGCATTGATGGGACCTATCACCTTGCACAGCAGTATGGAGCATTTAGTTCAGTACACTCAACAAGGACTTCACTGGGTGCGGAATAGCGCTCACTTGTCATAATGACTGTGTGCCATTCACGTGGACTGTATACCTTTCATGGATAATTCAGTTATTCTGGACACTGTGCTACAGAAATAGTCAACCACAGCATTGATCCAAACAAAGGTGAATATTTCTTCAATGTTGAGCAAAATTTTTCTGAGTGTAGACATGTATCTGTGCATATGTACAATATACAATGATGTCTTTTCAGAATGAATAGTTCTGTACCGCTCTCCAAACATTTTCATACCCTAGAAATACTAGAAGAACTGATCGATCTTGATGCACAAAACATACCCTTTCTATTCATGTGCTGACAAACTCAGAAACCAAATCTCATGGGTTGATTGAACCAAGTGCAATAAGCACAAATCCCTATTCAGGAAAGCTCTCAGCAGACTCTTACCTTTAAGCTTGTACCGAAATCCCACTGACTTCAGTACAGCTTAAGCACGTATACGAGGGCTTTCCTGAAGTGGAATGAATGAGGGCAAATCTCTGCCATGGAGAACTTTTACTGCGAGCACGGACACTTCACAGAAGTTCCAACAATAATGTTCCATCTCCCTGTAACCTCCCCACTGGGGCACACAGAGGAGTTGTGTAGTCTGCATTAAGTTGGAGAAAGACGGCATTCCTTCATGTGCAATAACTTTCAACAAATTGCATGCATTTCTTTATCTCCTGTCTTTTTAAATAACTTTACCTCTTGTTCAGCTCCGTACCAACAGTACAACCTGCAGTATCGGGCAAAAAGCCTGAAAACAGATATGCTGATAGCAAGAACTTTTAAAAGAGATGGTGGAAAATTGCATTCTGTTACTGACAGTAAATAGATAAATGAAAAAATATGGCAACCTGCAATCCACTTAGTAAAGAAAATGTGTTAATTTCAGCTGCATACAGACAGAGACATATCTGTAAGAGTTGTTGGCTTTGCATGGGAAGGCTTCATCTTACAGATTTCGATTTTCATATCTTTGTCATCTAGCAGAAGCTCACAGCCTGTTCTTCAAGGGTATATGGGAACGTTACATGCAATTTCCTTTATCTGGGAAGCTGAGTTTGCTGCTCATCAGGCTAAGAACTGTTTCCTATCATAATCCTCTCACTCTTCATCCATAATCCTCAACGAGGCTTTAATGTTTCTTGATTTATTGGATGTTTTCTGTTCCTGTTGACAGGCTATGTTTTTTGTGCCAGAAGAATTAATCCCACAATGATTGGAGTTTAATTTGGGTCAGCTGAGGTCAAGGCCAGGTCATACCAACTGTGTTTGCATTTAGTGCATTCGTGTCCATTTTCAGTGGTTTTGGCACATTTAGTTTTCTTCCTCTGTTATTGGCAAAATTTTTTTTTGCTTGCTTTGCAATCAGATTTGCAGCCCTTACTCAAGTCAACAGCCCTGGTGACTTCAATTGACTATTCTTGCCCAAGTCACTGACTGGACCCTTTGATTGTTATTTCCTATTCTAATTTACAAATATATTAAGGAAACATGACTGCAAAAAACTCTTTCAACAGAAGATACAAGTAGAAGTAGCCACTGATATTGATGGTTGATTGATTGGTCTTTGCTGCCTTTTTTTTCCTCCCCGATTTTTGAAGAGATGCATTGAAAAAAAATATATATATATATAAAAGATACCAAACAAAGTGGCACGTTTGCTCAGTAGAACAAAGGTTGTATTTACCCTGTGGTAAAGAACAGGCTTGAGAACACACAGAGCCCTACGTACGTGCATTTTTTTGTCTAGGCTACTTACCATAACTGCAGCTACTGCTCAGACTCAGCACGTCACTCTGTTCTTCGAAGCAGCTCCGCAGGGTAACTTCCAAGGGACTGCTGAGCCCCAAGCCATGCCAGGCCAATTTTATGTGCCGGTCAATGCTCAGATCCTGCCCAGGAGAACTCCTGAGCTCAGGCTGTGGTAACCTCTTAATACAGCCTTGAGTGTTATAGCGTGGCTGGCTTTAAGAGTGGACATGGACCTGCCTTTAAATGACAAAATACGCATCCTCCGAGTCCTCCAGTCACTCTTAATTCCAGTCACCCGCCCTAGAAGGAACACAAGTTGTTTGGTGCCGAGTATCGCGGAGAACTTGGTCAGTGCCTTTTCTGTTTATTACTTGCCTGATCTCCAGCTGTGGAAGTCTGCCATGATGTACTAGACTAGCAGCAGCAGATTCCATCAGCTGCTTCAATACCATATGAAGGTACTGTGGGATTTCTCCTCAGATCAGGAAAGTGAAATTCCGATTAGATTTGCTTCTGTTTTCTTTGATGGTGCCTATGATGTTTATCTTCAGATAAGTTTGGGGGTTTGGGAGCCCTTGTTGCTATTTAATGTTGAGAAATTTTAGACATGACATATATTACTTGCCTTAAACGGAGTTTAGTTTTATTGCACACGTGGCATTTGAGTTTCAAGTATGGAACTTTGAAGCATGTTTATTTTACTAAGATCGGGATATTTTTCTTAATCACGATGAACTCTTTGTATGGATGTAATATGTCAAGCAACTTCAAAGAAATGCAAGAATTAATGCTGTCCTGCTGTAACATGTTTCCAGGTACTAAGGATCTCTTGCAGATGATTGTCCTTTCTTGTACATTGTTCTTATATTTAATTATTCCAGCTAAAATACCCACTGCTTCCATGGAAAAACACTGGTTTTTTTAGGTATTGTGCTGGCATCATCCATGTTGTCCGATGAGCACAACCAAGCCTTAACCTCTGGTGGTGTAACAGGATGAAATAGCAGCCACATAAACCAACTAGACATAAATGAATTAGAAGTTTTGGCCTCCTCTCTGTAGGGTTTCTTACAGCTGTGTTTTGTAGAGGTTATTTAGAATACTCTTCTGTGTGGGCTATTTTGCTGTATAATGGTTGCTGCAGTTTAGATGACTGGAGCTGAATGTGACACGGTGACAACAAATACTTCATTCGTCTTCTTAGGGCCAGATTTGGAAAAGATTATGTAGCTTTTAGGTCTGGTCCAATTAAGCATATGCTCCACATTAAGAACCTGAATAGTTTTAGACATTTCAACATGACTCAAAGGTGCTCTGTGTGTTCTGGATGAGATCAGTAGAGTCCAAGGACTTTTTTGGGGTTCAATGAGAGATGTTTACTTGTTTCAGCCAGTTGTAAAAGTCCAGGAACATGCAGGCTTCTTTACACTAACATTTTCAGGTTCATTTTGTGAAAGTAAGAAGTTAGTCCGTACAAACCTAGTAGGATTATACCTGGAGGGGGAGGCTGGTGAAGCAATGGGAATGCATTCAAAGGAACTATATATTGCAGGTAAATGCAAGAAATGCAGTGCAGCCTATGGGATCCTCACAGACAGCAAGATCATGCAGACCCCTTGGCCTTAATCGTTTATAGTATTCCATGGTGGCATGAATGACAGATAAGAACAAATTATATGCAGAGGTTCAAGAGTGGCTAAAAGCCAAGCAGAGTCCCCCCTGACACGTGGCAGGATACCCCAGCTCCTTGCTTGCCTATTTCTTTCATCCAAATATCACAGGGCTCCAAAGCAACAGGTTTCAGTGAACAGAAGACCTTAGGTAAAGGAGGTTAAGAAGATCAAGCCCTAAGTGTAGATACAAACATGTATGTATATACTGTAAATCTAAATAGTAATAAAAGTCACTCAGCATGAAAGATATTATTAGTGCCTACCATTGATCATCAAGTACTCATCACTGAGCAGCCATATCACCTCAGAACTGCAGTAACTGTTATCAAAATAATTTGTGCAGCTAATTAATTTATAAGAAATGCACCTTCGGGACTGTGCCATAGTATCTCTTTTGTAATACAAATGTTCAACCATTTTTCATGGCTACTGATTCAAATCTACATCACTGAAATGTCAGGATATCTTTTTTTTCCCTAGATGAGGGCATATACTTAGACCTGGCTAATCTGTGCTTAGTTTATCTACCCAAGAGACTTCAGTAGTCGCCAGCCTTAACGCATGTACAGTATATACTATTCACTGACTTAGTTGTAGGTTTTAATCCAAATGAAATTGGAATTTGCAAAATGACTTGGATTAATGGCGTCTGTCTCAGATACCCTGCAGATGTGACATTAAATGATTCATGATTTTAAGCAGGAAAGGTTGAATTTTATGTAAATAATGGGGGTGAGTTCCAAGAATTTCTACAGGAAGATTTTTTTTTCAAATTAGAAGATTGTCAAAGTAATACATTTTTTTAACTCTCCTAAATCTTCTGAGGGTCATGGGTTCATGTCAAAGCTATATTAAGAACTTCTCCTTCTGCAATATGCCTTGCCTTTGCATAATCTGCTTAATGCTTAATACGTCAAAAAGAAATGTTTCTTTTTCACAACAATAGCAATGTTTCCCTCCCCACCTCCAGGGAGAATCCTCAAACTAAAGAATAAAATCTCTTGGCACAATAGAAATACAAACAATGCTTGAAGAATATGAACTTGTTAAGATAACGATAGAGGTTTGGCTGGCGTAGACCTAACATGCCTCTCGTTTTAATATCTTTCTGTTAGCATTTACATCACATCTTTGAACTCATTGTGTTCGAAACTAGAGAATTAGTCTGACTTTCATGTCTTAAAAAGGCCTGATAGGTCTGATCAGTATCATAATTATAATTGTTACATTAGCTTATGTGCTATGCACTGAGGGCTGGGAAGGCATGTAACCATAGATAAATTTGTCAGAATTCATTTAGAAAAGCATTTGGATGATCTTATGTGAAGAAAACCAGAGAGCAATGTCTCCCACCCAATACTGTTAGCATGAAGATTCAGCTACTTTCATGTCTCCGCTAAAGCTGCTAGTTGCCCTTTCTAAGGCCGAGACTCCATTTCCAGCCTTACTGGTTGCCATGCTGTCAATTGTTCTCAAGGTTGATTAACTAACTGGGAAGGCTACTGTAGGCCCTGTTTGCCCTCACCTCACTAAAGCTAGAGAGAGGAAAAATACCAAGATTTGGAGTATCCGAGACTCTATCGTTCCTTCAAAAGACTATGGATTTCCTCACTGAGATTCAGCTGGAGACGTTTCTTAAGTCATTCCTTTCCTCTGCTTGCTGTCCATCTCCTTTGCTCTTGGAAGTCCTCAAGTATGAGTGCCCTTTCAGGGATGTTTTCTTCTCTGGTAGCCCAAGCTGCCTTTCAAGCGATGTGCTGGAGCATGGAGTAAGTAACCCACAGGTTGCACAAAGGGCCTTGCTTTCCCCCACAAAACCAGCAGCAAATACAGCAAGGTTTGCTCTCTTTCTTGATCTGTGTAGCTTGCACCTTGCACACTGTAGCTTGAATCCCAGACTCATCCCTGCTACCCTGAAAGGGCTTCACTGGGTCCAAGGAAAACAAGGGAATGACAAAAAAAATGGGAGATTTCCTCTGTCCCAGGGCACATATTCCTTTTGGGGAGTGAATATAAAGAACAGCACGGATCATGAGGCACTCAGGTCTCATGTTTCTCATATGTACTAACACAGGGATACTTAACATTTATCTGCCTCATAGGGTTTTATGAGTATTAATTAGTGTTTGCAAATCACATTGCGTCCTCAGAAGGAAAGTGCTGTAGAAGAGCTATGGAAAAGACTGCTAAGCACACTGGATGAATTTCACCCCTGAGTCCAGAGCTACAAGACCCTCAAATTCCTTAAATATCATCTAAACTCTCAGTGTAAGCACCAGAGTATATAAAACTAGTGCTTAATACTGAAGGGAGTCATAGAGTTGCAGTCTACGTGAAATTGCCATTCCCAGAGTATCTGTAACTTTGATCCTCATAGCAAGCAAGAGCCACAACAGTGATTCTGGGACAAACGGTGTAGGTTAACCAAGTGGTGGGGAGCCATCCTAAGAATTACAAATTCTTTTTGTATATAAGACACTTTGTCTTTCTGTAAAAGAAATTTGCCTTTCCAGTCTTACCAAGAGTGTTTTTCAGAACAGCCTCAGAAAAGTTCGACTTATTTGTTACTACAAATCTGGCTTGAAATGAATTCAGACTAATAGATACTGTCCTTTAGAATGGTGCATTACAGAGAGGACTAGTCGCTTATCAGAACAACAAAACCAAAAAAAGTGCCTCTCATAAAATATCCATCTGTCAGTGATGTACATTACCAGTCTCTAATCCGGGAAGTCAGATATGTTGGAGCACAACGTTGCCTTCCCAAATCATGCCATCATCAACCAGTGTCATAGGGTTAAATTCTGTGCTCTGTTCTGACACATTGCCTCTAGAAGTCAAGAGTAAAACACTTCACCAAGGACTGAACACCAGTCAAATCAACAAAATGTTTCTACTGCTGTTCGTCTTATTCAGGCAGTACAAGCAAATCCTTCCTTACTTAGCACTACTTGTCTTTTTGTTCTTACTTATGGAATCTTCACCCTAGCCACAGACATGAAGGGAAACATTTCCTGTGGGGACAAGCTAGATGTGGATAAGATTTACCAAAGTAAGGGCCCTTCTTAGTCTTTTTTCCCACTTCTATGCCTAAAAATGTTGGCATTTTAAAAGAATAATTTCATCTGCAGTTGAGATTTTGGAGTCTGCCTTCACCCATGACAAAGAAGTCCATCTTCCTTTTGCTCACATAAAAAGCTGCCTGGCATTCCCCAGGAAATCACATATAGCTAATTACTGCCATCATCAATACAAGTGCACCTTACATCTCCTCAGACTTTCATTTTACCTCCCTGGTCACACAGTCTGCTCTCCCTGCAGCTTTCCCTGCCCCACAATTTTCAGCCCCAACTCCATTTCCCAGCCTGGGCTGGTGATGCACAGGACAAGGGACAGAGCAGAGCTGCTCCAAGCAGCTCAGGACCTTTCTGTTTTCTTCTTGTTCCCACCCCACTGGTGGGACTAGCGCCCACCTTCTTCCCGTTACTGCTAGCAAGAAACTAGTTCCCTTCTTAGGAGGAGATGGTGAGTGCTGATGACTCCATGCACAAGTTCTGACCAACTCTTCTTCTCTGGGTGAGCAGATGCATGAGAGAGGGCACTAATCTCGGGACCTACAGCCCTTAGTGCTGGTGACTCAGATACCCCAAGTGCAACTGCAGTGCAACTGGAGGGGTTGCAGCTGTGCCACCGGGGCCAGTGGCCTTTGGCTCAGGTGTTACTGATTTGCTTGAATGAGCACCAAAATGTGGCGACCCTGCAGTAGAACCAGCAGGAACTGGTAGCCTCACACCTGTACAAGGACTTTCTGTAGGTCATTGAGACCATGCAATCAGCCTTGTAATGATTCTCCAGGGTTAAATAGCAATAGAAGCCGGAATGGAAGAGAAAAAAAAAAAAAGTCCTGATTTAAACACAGAAGGTGGGATTCACCTCATCCTGTACTGAAAGTGTAAAATAAGCAAGAAGAAACACACCCTAGAAGTGCTGGTTTCTGTCACTGGCTATAGAGGGAGTCTAGGTGATGAGCTCAGATACAGAGACAGTACAAATCCCACCCCAGGTTTATGACTGCACCTGTTGCTACTGAGAGTGCCTGCTGAAATTGGTAAAATACCATGGGGTAGGTTGAGGCAGGGTATGGCTGAGGGAGCAGACAAGCAGGAAAATACATATGAGGTAAATAAATTTATTTCTGAAGTGTTTAAAGCATGTGTTTCGGACATGGACAATCCCTAGCCCACTCTCAAACTCACTAGGCCCAAATCCAAAGGTCTCCGAGGACTGAATGCGCACCTTTCTTCTGTTAAGATTACTGAAATATCCAGAAAATATATTTTACGGTTTAGTAAACACTCTTAGGCATACGCTGCCTGAAAGTAGAGCTTTTTTTAACAGAAGAAAGTGTTTCTGTAGATGGTCAAAGAGATCAGGCTGGCCATCAGCCCACAAGGGGCCAATGTTACTTTCTATGGAAATTCAACAAATGATGTGAAAGAACTCGAACAACATTGCAGTTTTATCTACAGCGAATAATCTGTAGGCAACACAAGGCCACCTAACACTTGTGGCCTGCCTGCACGCTGCCAGTCCCATAGCAGCTCCTCCAGAAGATGAGGCAGAAGAGTTGAGAGGCATCAGGGCTCCTCTCCATGTTGGCCCAAGGCCAACACCTGGTCATGGCCAAGCCAGGCCTTCCACACAGGGCCTCTCTGCTGGCCACAACGGATGGAGATAATAACCAGTGCAACAACACATGGCCGTACCAGGACTCATGCTTCACCTAGGGCAGCTCCTCGCCCCGCTGTGTTCATTACTGATCGAAGCCTGGGCGGCAGCGATGCCTGCTGACCAGGGCCCTGTCACAGCGGGCGTCCTACAGGGAGCGACCCACAGACTTTCTTCCAAAGAGCTGCCGTCATACAGAGCCAAAACCAAACCAAACTGCAGGTGGGCAAGGAAAATAAAAAGGGAAGAGAGTACAGGGCAGCCAAAATAAGAGGATGTTTAAATTTGTCATTGCTTTGTCATTACTTATCCAATTGGTAGCAATAATGACAGTAACCACAATTCCCTTCCCATTTTCTAAGGGTAGCAGCAGTGGTTGAAACGGCGATGTAGCGGTCCCAGTGTGAGGTCCAGCCACCGAGAGTCCCCTCGGTCAATGTGCTGGACGTGCAGGCAGCACATGGTGGGTGCTGCCACATTGCAGCTCTCCACCCCCCCTGTTCAGCTGAGGTACTCAAGGGTCAGATAGTGACCAGAATTATTTTTGTGTATTTTCATATTTCATTTCTTGCAACAAACTTTGGCTTTTTTTTTCTTTTTGTAAAATTATTCAAGACGATATGGCTTCATCTACATCTCATAAAACATTGCTTACCTTTCTCTCTGAGGGTGTTCCTTCTGAAGCCTCGCCCACCCTGCCAAAGCTATAGCAGTTTATCTTTCCAGTGAGAGTAATCCCACAGCACATCCCTACATTGCAGGCAATATTGTTTACACAGGTTAATAAACGGAGTATTCTGTACAGTAATTTATGCTGTAAGATATGTACATATATCACTGTAGCAGTCACAAATGCTTTAAACTGCCTTATTTATTAGATCAGTTAGCGTTTCCCCCCTTGCTCCAGAATACTTTAAATTATTTTTATCTTTTGCATTAGGTAATTTTTTAGTTACTGCATTTTGACCCAATTATTGAAAACAAATGGTCTTTACAGTAAATAGATATCTAAAAGTAGAAATAGCAAATTTACCACCCATCCAACTAATATAGCTCTAATTATGATTAAAAATAAATATCTTATATTCTTATCTGTGTATTATAGTATATGCCACAAATCATATTCCACTTGTGATCAATACAAACAAGAGCTTTAGTAACTCTCACCTATTTCGTTCTTCCATTCTGAGACAAAAACGTAATAAACCACTTAATCTAAAATATTCCCCATGAGAGCCCTGGTGTTATTCCTCCCTCAGGCAAAACTCACATTGGCTTCAGTGGGAGCTTTACCTAGGAAAAAGTACAACATAGGGACATTACAA